>NC_134710.1:164135031-164438781 GCF_043290135.1 Rhipicephalus microplus | reverse complement strand
GGTTCTTTCCTTTGTTCACACTTGTTCTGTTCATGCACGAGAACGCACGCAACGCACGTTTGGGGGCACTCAGATGTCTTGCGCTGCACTTTATCGCTTCTCGTCATGGCGCACCGATAAGAAAAAATGTTCTCGAGTGATCTCGAGCTGGGAAAGAGAGGTCGCGCCTCGGTCATTTTGGGTGCGCTCTCCTCGCCGAACTGCTGACGGTGACTGGCTGCCGCAGACCGCGTGCGTTCTTTTTCATCGCGACGATTCTCATTTCCAGTTTACGGTTGTGGTCTTCCCACACGCGCCCGTCGTCGCTGCTTGGTCTGCCGCCAGGCGTGGCAAAGGAAAACGAACATCCCGGAACAAACGGCGGCCGCTTTTGTGGAAATGTTCCCACTCTCGAAATTGCCTGACAATTGCGCCTTCTCCACGCAGGTCCTTCTTTTCGGAAAATAGCGGAAAAGAAAGAGGAATCCGGCGGAACGTTTCAGCCCCGGTCGTGACCGAGCGCCCATCTCTCTCTCGCTCGCGCGCTAGGCCATCGGCTGGTGGTGGCGACCCCCTATTGCTTCCGAGCACACAGCTCGCCTTGTTTTTGCCTGCGCCTTGTAATTACTTTCCACGCCCTCGCTTTTCATCTCCATCCACCTCTGCCTTTTCCAACCTTTTGTCTTTTCATTTCGCGCAGCATTCATATTGCCCTGTCAGTGGAGCCGCGGGCGGTGACATTGTGTTCTTTAATTAAGCCGAGATACAGAGACCAGTGACGAAACCAAGGCATGCGCTTTATCTTCATTCTGGCATGCGAAGTTGCGCAACTGAGAAACCTTCCGCACGTGACTGCTTCCCCCTCCCCCTCTTTTCTCCCGAGAAATCTGGCGAGGGAGCGTCCCCGCCGAAATACAGCTAGCCAGCACTGCTCCTCTTTGGGCCTTTATGACCCTTCCGCTCGAAGCGCCAAAGGCATTTTATGAAACCTGTGAAGCCATGCGTGAATATCGAATCGTTTTTACGCCACTCTTCTTTTTTACCCTCCGCGCTTTTCTTCGTGTTCCCCAAGAAGTCGTCGTTGCCTCGAGCAGAGGCATGGTAGAAGACCAAAACGCTGAATCATATCAGATAGAAAACTCACTTGAAAAGTAGAGGCCTTTTTCTCTGTCATTTTGGATCTGAATACTGCGTTAAAATTTACGAGTTCTCCAGTGGCTTTCTTGTTCCTCGAATGCATGGTTAAACTTCAGCAAAATCACATCTAAACAAGTTGCTATAGAATGCGTTTTGTCAGGATGGTTTAATACTAGTTAAAATGAGGCAAAGAGGTGCTTTTTTGTCCGGTATTGTTGAATGATCGACTAGCTAGGAACAGAAATAAAAAAAAATCACACCACATTAAAGGAATGAATGATGATGAGTGAGGCGAAGCTCTTGAGTGTTTCATCGCTAAACCGGGAACCATCCGCGAATATCGGCCATTACATCATCAAATACGTGACATACACTGTATACATTTATACAAGAAATTTTATAGTTCGTAAGTGGTAGCTATACGTCGCTTCCATTCCCCCTTCATTATAACGGCTTTATGGTCGGTTAGTGGTGGATCGGTGATGGGGCGTAGTGAGAAGTTTGCAAGGACGAAGTAGTGGGCCATTTGCAAAGGTGGAACTATAAGCGGTCATGTACAATGAGAGATTGACACAGTGGGAGCATCTATGGTTCTCTAATGCACACCTAGATACAAGTACACGACCATCTTGCATTTCATATTGGCTACTTATTAACAGTATTTGCTTTATGGTCGGTGAAATGATGGATCGGAGATGAGGCGTAGTGGGATGTTTGCAATGAGGAAGTAGTGGGCAGTTTGCAAAAGTGGAACTATAGGCAGTCACTTACATACATTAACATTCTTTCTCCTGGATACATGTCATATAATAGAAAGGATGATGACGATGCAAAGGTTCGTTACGTGGAACGTGTTCCGCATGTTCTACAGAGGCAAATTGAGAAAGAACAAAGGGGTTTCAGCTACGGATAACTGCTTCAGTAACAAGCGTTCGGCTCACTGCAAAAAGTCTTGCACGCAGTACCGCTTTGAGGTCTGCGTTGTGCTTTCACACCGAGCGTAACCTGCTTAGTGTAACGCTCGGTGTGACACTAAGTTACTACTTGTCATTATCGCTTTTCTACTATAATATATTACGTGTTACATTGATCCCCTTGTTACGTGGGATTTGCCAATTAAAATTACGAATAAAACATGCCACACATACAAAAAATATGTGCCCCTTTAGAAAATTTAATTTCAACAATCTTGATCTGCGAGAGTTGATGAGCAAGACAGTCATGCTCAGAGTCGCAATGCGTCGAGCTTAGAGCAGTCAAGTCCCTTTCGTACCACTGTGGCGACACCTGGTGCTTTTCTTAAAGCGGGCCAGGTAGGCGACGCAGCACAGCCCTTGGCCACTTTTCCGTTTTAACCTTTCCTCTTGTTCGCAATAGAGTCGCCAATAAATCGCATGTCTACTTGGGAAACACGGCGTGGATGGCGAAAGGTTGAAGCCATTAAGAGGGCAAAGAGAGGCTCGGTGGGAGAGACGGTAGCTACATTAAGTGTCTTACTGAGACACAACTAATGGTCGTCGGGCAAGGAGAGAGGCTGCACATTATTTTGTTTTTGTTCTTTGCTTTATCTTTGTTTTTTCCCTCTTTCTCGGCTTGAGTAGATGAATCTCACTGTGAGAAATATCCCCTAGCAACACCAAGCCTTTCGATGACCATTTACTAAACGTGCAACAATTTCTAATGACATCTTTCTCGTTGATGCATGCTTAGTTCCGCTATAATGCACCTTGAGTTTTTCCGAAGTGAACATGTGTAAATCGGAGAAAAAAAAAAGACGACAAAGTTCAATAAGATTGAGCTGAAACATGAGTAAATGGCAGAGACGCGTGTACTGTGTGATGTCAGTGCACGATAAAGAACACCAGATGGCCAAAATTTTCTGAGCCCTCCGCTACTGCGTGTCATATAATCATGCCGTGGTCTTGGGAAGTTAAGTTTAAGATAGTATTATAACATGCACCTGTCTCGCGTATGTGCTCCTTGGCTTTTCCTAAAAGCATACCGCAAATTTTAACAGCAAGATCAGGAAAAATGTAAACAGTGCACAAATGTGGACCCTTTCGTGTGCTTCTCACCCCTGTTTTCCTTACGTAAGCGACTGCAGGACAGCAACGGCCTTTGTTCCGCCTTTCTTGCGTATGTGTTTAAATTATGAAGGAAAAAATATAAGCCGGTACATTTTATGTAGTGCATACGTCACTTCGAAAGACGCAGGAAAGAATTCCTTGTAGTATATAACTTGCGGGTGCTGCTGCGGCAGCGTTTGTTTCGAGACTTATGCGGGAGACATCGGTGTCACAACGTGAGCTCACTCCACCTCCCCTCCCCCCCTTTTTTTTCTTTTCATGGCAGGGGCTTCTCAATAGGCCGCATGTGGTTCATACGTGGTGCCATGATAAAGTAAATATGTGCGTCGTTATGAATGGAAGTCGCACAGGCATTTTTATTTCGTGCACTGTCGAGCACATGTTAAGACAACTTACTCAAGCTTGCATGTGCTCCAAATGTGAATGAAACCGGTGAAATATACGCCCATCGCAGCTGCCCCTCTTGCACAACACTGAAACAAAACTATAAAAAAAGCAACAAACGCGAAACAACCGATATGTTGTGCAATCATCGTAAACAGATTTTGCAACTTTCCTTTTACGGCGATTCTATTCTTTTCTTCTGATCCATATAGCTTCGTGTGCCCGATACTGGTGCCAGATGACGCTGCGAAAGAAGTCGCACAAGAATGTCTCTTTTTACATTTATCCGCGCACGTACTTGCAAATGCACGTGTGCTTGCGGCTGTGTGTGTGTGTGTGCGTGTGACAGAGATAGAGAGAGCAAGATGGATCTTACGAATGATACCACATTGCATAGTATATACTCACAAATGGAAACTCGAGAAATGAGGGCTAAGTAAAACAAGTGCTTTCTTTTCCAGTGTATACAGTTCGTATCAACGTAATTTAGTTTTGAACATTCACATCAGAGCCGACATTACCCGTAGCGGTCTGATTTGCAGTGACATGACGAACAGCGACAAACGATCACTCACAGCAGTCGTTCCAATTAACAAAAATGAAGTCGCGTTTAAATCTATAAGTATTGTACATTAGAACCGCAAGTGATTTGGTAATTTGACCGTTTGCGTCAGTTGACCCTTCCCTTCTAACCAGAACCAATTTTTTCTTTCACCAACGAGTAAACTAATCAAACCGTAACACCTTTTCTCAAGGCTCCCAAGGCGCACTTAACGGCATGTTCTGTTATCAAATAACAGTGAACACATAATGGTGATATAAGGCAAAAAAATATACTCAGGAGCTGTGATGCATGCTAGTCAGAACAACACATAATGTCTGCGACATTCAGAGCATAAAAAAATACGCTATAGAGAAGCGAGAAAGGGCGACATTCTTCTTGTGCTGCCGGCACAATGCAGGTTCCTATATATCGAAAGCCCATTTCATTCGGCATCTATCACATGGTCCACTCTCGCCTCCCGATTGCGTGCTTCGTGTTCCTTCCAGGGCAGCTATAGAAGAGCTCGCGCGAGCTCTGCCATATGTGCACAAATCGCGGCCTTGTCGGGGCTTGTGTGTCGTGAGGACACATTTATTACAGGGCGGGTAGTCTGCAGCGCGTCCTGCTACAAATAGCGCTTCTCGAGTTAGGTCAACACGCTAGAAGTGTCCGACGACAGCTTTTCAAGTTTGCACTGTGGTTTTCGGTGCTCCCCTGATTTTCTAAAAGTATCACTGTTGCGTTTTTTAGCGTTAATAAAGCATCAAAAAGGACACCATCATTGTCGTAATAAAAAATTCCACTTTTGTGGCAATGGTTTCGCTCAAGCTCAGTTTGCGATGTTATAAAAAGTCGCAAACGCATTTGCAGATTTTGTTCGTTGCCAGGTTAGGCTTTTATACACGGTGGTTTATTTCTAGAACGTTTTCTTCGGAATTAATTGAAGGGTCTTGTGCAACTATTGTGAAAATTTGAAGAATAATAAGACAAAATATTGTAAATCGGGATCGCAGAGTGGTTAGAAATTCACTTGGTTGAAAAAACGACAAATTTTATCAAAATGAGATCAGCGATTGCTCGACAAGAGCACTTTCGCATTGCACACGCATGCAAACAGAATGGACACCAGGTATTTCTTAATCGGAAGCAAAGAAGTTTGAGGGTTGTGTAGAGGAACAAAATGTGTGAAGGGGCCAAACACCGAGTGAGTGGCAACAAAAACGTGTGCTCTATATACAACTACGATGAAGATGACATTAGAACGGAAGTGACACTGTTTTTATTGTGATAGCAATTATATGTACACTCTCAGCTGAATGTTGCAGCCGGCGTCACTGACCGTACATGTATACGTATGTATACATACCCAAACACATGAAAAAAATCCAGAGAAAGACTCCGGCGCACAGAATCGAACTTGGCACCTCTGCTGTGTGAGTGTGAGGCGCTAACCACTGTGCCACCGAAAAGCAGCGCATTCAACTTAGAAACGTCAAACTATTTATATGTACCACTTATGTCTGGTGACTGGCGTCTCAGGAGGAACTACTATTGTGATTTCATCATCAACAGTGACATGGCGCAAGGAGCGCGCGTTGAAAGATTGTCACGACGCGGCGCGCGCGCTCTCATCTCCCACGCGTACTTTGCCCCACGGAAAGGGACCCTCTCGTAAGCGCTCACTTATCTCGTGGTGGGGACATTCATACGCTTAGGGCTTTCACCGGAACGATTATGTTGTAATTATTGGGCGCAAAATGGTCACTTCACTTGTATCACAGTGTCCGTTTGCGAAAAAGGCGCGCTTTTGAGACACTGTGAAGTGACAACTGAGATGCTTAATTGCGTTCATCTGTACCCTTGTTTCGTGCATGCGTCATTTGTGCGTTAAAAAGGCAGGGCACGTTTTGATCTGCTTATCATTTCGCGCGTGACTTTCCAATTTGTTGCTATCACGTTGATTGCTTCACCTTTGCGGCAAAGTTGTGACGTTTTTTTTCGAGTGATGCTTTGAAAATCTTTGTAATCGTGAGTAAACGACTGCCTATGGTTGGGTCTGCTGGAGGCAAAAACAACACAAATTTTCTTTCTTTTAGCTTGATATAAAAATGAAGGCCTGCGAATGTGAACTGTCGTGATGATCTGGTGGGCGTGCTCATTAAAAGTGGTAAAGGAATAATCTGAACCATCGTAAAAAATATCGCGCATGTCACAAGAAACCAGGAAGGTATAGTCTGAAAGGGGCAAACAAGAGCCCCCAGATGTTTCGAGTTAGCGTGCAGAAGAAAAAACAGAAACAAAGAAATAAAGGTGGCGTCACTTCCGCTTTCTTATTCGCCGTCACTTTTCATAAGAGAGCTTATGCCAGAAACGCGCTATGCCCCTCGACTTCAAATTACGCCTGCCGGCAAGCTGTTCCTTGACAGCGGGAACATCTGCGACTTGCGAGCAGTTTCTTGACAACTATAAACAACCCACCGTCTGTTCTGTTCAACGGCACCACGCATATGCTCCGGATAGAGAGCTTCTTTGTTTTGAAAACCAAAACACTAGCAGTAAGAGGCGCCTTCTTGACAGCGACAATACAAAACATAAATAAAAACCATTCTGTCTATAAGGCACTAAAAAAATTTTTATCATGATGTGACGCTATCTCACGAAAAGAACTTGCAAATACTTGGACAGATTCGACGCTGTAGCTCGGTTTTTTTTCTGTCTGGTTGTACTTTCATTTAAAGCATTGCTGATATAAAAACAAAAAAGAGCAAAAGAAAAGAACAACAGGCAAACCAAAATTGCTGCTGCGACAGCTCAGGGAGCGACGCTTTGAAAGTGTCGCTGAAAACGTCAGTTGCAAGTGCGTAGGATAGGATATGTGGGGTTTAACGTTCCAAAACCACCATATGGTTATGAGAGACGCCGTAGTGGAGGGCTCCGGAAATTTCGACCACCTGGGGTTCTTTAACGTACATCCAAATCTGAGCACACGGGCCTACAACATTTCCGCCTCCATCGGAAATGAGTTGCAAGTGCGTGGTCACATCTTATTGCTATATACGGAGTCGACTATAACGGTAGAGTGCAAACTTGGGCCGTTGAGTACATAATGGTACTTTAAAGAAAGTCGAGTAACAACGCGAGCCGCATGACAAGACAGAGAACAAAACTAAGCGTTCACTCGAAACCTTCAGGTGTCCCTTTTCGTGGTGGCTAATATATACAGGTATGTGAAGGTGGAACAGAGATGATGACATTATATTTGAGGGTCTCGAATTGGCGAGTGACATGCCAAGCTCTTGGAGTGAACAGACTTAGTAGACATGCTCGGTACAAACCAAACAACAACATACATTTATTTAACTAATTTTGGAACGACGATATTGTCCGCTTACTTAATACATCAATTGTAATTAATACGCTAGGACATCCGTACACATTATTAGCATGCACTCCATGACAAACACGATAACATGACAAACACAATAACACACCCAAGGCGGCGTCGCCAACGCTTGACTTACCACGAGGGCACCCGACGTTCGGCCCGCAGTGCCGAGCACCGGTGACCCACGCTAGAGACAACCGTTCGCGGCAACCGCCACGCGCAGAAGAGACTCGCTGAACTCTCGCCCGCCACCAAGGCTTGCCTTCCGCCAGGGGTCACCACCGGCGCTACCACTCTTGATTGATATGTAGGGTTTAACGTCCCAAAACCACCATATGATGAGAGACGCCGTAGTGGAGGGCTCCGGAAATTTCGACCACCTGGGGTTCTTTAACGTGCACCCAAATCTGAGCACACGGGCCTACAACATTTCCGCCCACATCGGAAATGCAGCCGCCGAAGCCGGGATTTGAACCCGCGACCTGCGGGTCAGCAGCCGAGTACTTTAGCCACTAGACCACCGCGGCGGGGCGGCGCTACCACTCTACCAACCATGATGACGATAGTGGGGCTCAACGCGAACACAATGCCATCTATCGCCCGGTGGTTGTAGCCCAAAATGCGGCTTTTGGGCAAGATTTGTTTGCCATGTGGCACAAACAACTTTACAGGGGGCGTCAGCACCCGCACATCCTCCCAACCTAAATTCAAACCATACTCCGAAAATACACAAAATACGCTACACAAGCTCTATCAAAAAATCACAACACATGTCCCTTCATAATGTCTGTGCACGACTACACCGCCGCCGGTCGACACTGCTGCACTGTCTGGCTCGACTTCACCTCAGTACTGATCCCGCAACAGCAACGTTGCCATCGGCGCGACGAACCATCACTAGCGCCGACACGTCTTCTAGTTGCGACCAGCACTCAAGAGAGCGCCGGACTGCAGGCAGTTGCACAGGTCGCAGTCATGTCCATCGCCCGACCTTACGACCGCATTCCTGGCCAGCGGCGCTGTGCAGAAGACAGCCAGCCGTGGGTTGCAACGCTCCCGCTGCATACATTCCAAAACACTCGTCAGAAACAATGAAGCAGGGCCTATGGAAGGGAGTTTCAGGCTTTTCGCTCACGTGGTATGATGGTCAGTACTGCTAGCTAATACATCGGTGGCGCCCGAGACGCCCATCAAAATAAAACAAAAATCACTTTTCCTAATTCGTGCATCGCAAGATTAAAAAAACTGATTGAAGCAGAGTGCTACACCTCGACGCCATGATCCACCTAGTTGTGCCAGGTGCGACAGGCGGCTGCGCAAAGCTTTAGGCCTAATGAGTCGCTTGGCAACAACCGGCATCCACCCAGCCTAGGCGCAGAAATGGCAGCCGCGAGGAGACATCCACTCTGTGAGGTGGCCCTATCGCTCGCCGCACACAGCAGCTTAAAAGGCGATCGGCGTCCACCGCCCGAACGGTGTTATGACGCTGCGGCGTCGAGCCGCATTACCAGACAGCAACGACGCCCGGCTCCCTGAGTCCAAAGAGATAGAAGAAGCTATTTACAGAAACTCGGACCACCCACGAGGCTTCCGTACTCACTCGCTTCGGGCTTGGCCTACAATCCACGTGCTCTAGGCCTTGCTCACCCCAGAATGCAGACCACATGGCTCTTGTCCCTATTGAACAACCCTTTTTTAAGACCACCACCCACAAAAAAACACTTGCGGGCAAAAAAAAATAAAAATTCGAGTGCCGGCAAGTTCAAAAACGTCGCAAAACCAATCTCCTCGCTTCTCAACAAAGCACACCACCGCCGCTAGCAATGAGAAGTCCCCCTAGGCCTACTCTACCCAAGGTTCTAAGAAAAGCTTGTACAAAACCGCGAAAACTGTCGTCCTATACTCCAAGAGTTCCAGGTTGGGCAGCCAGTGTGGGGTCTCAACACAGTAGACACGGTCGGTACAAACCAAACAACAACATACAGTTATTTAACTAATTTTTGAACGACGATATCGTGCGCCGACTTAATTTATCAATTGTAATTAACACGCTAGTACATCCGTATGCATTATTAGCATACACTCCATGACAAACACAATAACACGACAAACACACAATAACATGGCAAACACAATAACACACCCAAGGCGGTGTCGCCAACGCTTGACTTACCACGAGGGCCCCCGACGTTCGGCCCGCAGTGCCGAGCACCGGTGACCCACGCTAGAGACAACCGTTCGCGGCAACCGCCACGCGCAAAAGAGACTCGCTCAACTCTCGCCCGCCACCAAGGCTCTCCTTCCACCAGGGGTCACCACCGGCGCTACCACTCTACCAACCATGATGACGATAGTGGGGCTCAACGCGCACACAATGCCATCTATCGCCCGGTGGTTGTAATCCAAAATGCGGATTTTGGGCGAGACACGTGCGCCACGCGGCGCAAACAACTTTACAAGGGGTGTCAGCACCCCCTCCCCCCCATATTATATAAGAGGATACCATAATATTTCGCCTAAAATTTGTTCAGAACCTGCTGTCGAAAATATTGCGCTAGTTCTCATGACTCCACGCTGTTGATTGATTGATATGTGGGGTTTAACGTCCCAAAACCACCATATGACTATGAGAGACGCCGTAGTGGAGGACTCCGGAAATTTTGACCACCTGGTCCACGCTGTTCAAGTGAAGCCCTTTGTTAGGCCTTGCTTGAATATTGCTGCTTTGAACGGGACGTCAATGACGCAAAAATAGCTTCAGTATGTTGTCTTCGATGATGTCAGGGTAGTACAATCACGTGGGGACTAAACTGTTTAATTGGGATAACGGTGACGCTCGAACGTTATTGGTCCACTGGGCATGAACAGCCAAAGGACTTGCATGTGACGTACTGATAACGCCTACGTCACATCACAAAGTTCGCGTCCAACCATGTTGGCGCTACAGCGTGCATATCAATGACATCAGTGCAAGCCATCTATGAAGTTGCATTTTATCTTCAGTACTGAGGAGGAAGGTAAACTAAGACTGACGCAGCAGCTCGTACGAAATACCGAACCAGGTAGTGCTGGAATTCTGCCTTTATACGATTAAGGTAAGGGTCTAAATTGTTATCTCGTGAATGGGCAGGATGCACCTGCTCGTGTATTTGCATTAGCATGTGGCTTAAGCACTAAACTTGGAAAAATAATCTTAGTCTTTCAGTACAGTTATATTCCCATGTCGCAATGCTGTTTCAAGGTTCAGCGAACGATTAATTATAATAGTAATATTACGTAGGGTTTTACATCCCAAAATCAAGATATGATTATGAAAGAAGCCGTAATAGAGGGCTTCGGAAAATTGGACCATGTGGTATTCTTTACCATGCACTGACATCACACAGTACACGAGCTTCTACCATCTTGCCTCCATCGAAATGCCACTGCCGCAGATGGGATCGAACCCACGACCATCGGGCCAGCAGCCGTGCAACCTATCGCCGCTGATCCACCGAGCAAGACTAAACAATATTGTATAATTACTGTTCTGCGTAAGTGCACTTGCTGCACTCCAATAACAGAGACACAGAGCGCGCACACATATATGCTCTTGAGCCACGAAGCTAGACCTACCATGGCCTATTTCTCTTTTTTTTTTGAAGATTTTTCCTAATAGAACGGCTTATTTTGTAAGTGTCACGCTATCAAACCAGAGACTAGTTGAAGGCTGACAAGAAAATAAAAATGCCGGGTGTCGCTTGCGCTAATTGTACAAGGCTAAAAGCGCAGCAGTGGTGTTGCTCGTTTCCTATAGCTGGTCCTGGTCATGCGAAGACATGCGAAGGTTTACGCAGTTATATTAAGTGAAGCCAAGTTATGCGATGGAATACGAAGAAATGCCAAGTTTCAAACGAGTCTAACACAGTCGCATCTTGCCGTTTCGGCTGAACTACGTCGGGGAATATATTTAACGAGTCGAGTGCAGCAGTCTCGCAGCAGCGTGCCGCTATTTTCTGTAAGCGGTTTCCTCATCTGTAGTGTGGAACTTCTTGTGTCTCCCCATGTCTGCGTTCAGTGCCACTCGCCGCCGCCAAGCGCTGGCTTTATACAGAACGAAGGAGTACATGCGCTGTTTGCCATGACGTCACGTCTGGCGCGACCGAGTGGTTGCGCACACTGCTCAGGCAGGTGGCGGAGCAGTGTCTGGGTTAGCGAAGCAGGCGCACAGCTGTGACACCCGTTGCTAGGCAACGAGCGGGGACGTTATCGCGGCGCGGAGGTTTTCGCTCGTGTTCGACAGATTGTAGCTGGTTTAAACAATCCCGATGGTAAATCTCGCAATGCATTCAACTAAGACGTCTAGAAGGCGAATGCCATCGTCTTCTTTTTCTTCTCAGTCGACGCAGTGTTCTACCCAACCTCCCCTTGACAGCTTTCTGCACCTAATCTGGTTATTTATTGCCTCCAGAATCGGATGTATTGCAAGCTTTCGGCACCTCACCTGGTTTTGCACTGCCTCCGTGATTGGAACACCTTTCTCGCCAAGCGACGGTGTCCTGTGATGGCATCATCACGTAATGGCTCATTAGGGAGCTGCATGATGAAGTCACATATTTGGGGATCTGTGAGGTTATGATGACGTGATATATTTACGTTTTCTCATGATGAATATTTTATGCATCACCAATGTTGACGCCGCCAACTTGGAGCGCTGACGCCGCTGATGGTCAATTTTAGTATTTCAGGAGGTACCCAAGGCTTTCGCCTTAAAAAAAAAAACAGGTTTCATTTCTGTCTCAATTTTTCAACATTTCTTCTTCAAAACAAAGCTGAAAACAGGGCATTGTGGTTTTGAGTCAGTTTGGCCACAGTCCCTGGAGATCTCCACCCACGCATTGCGCTGCACATATTACTCAACCATACTGCCTTTTGTGCTCATGCTGACGACATTTCAGTCTAGATGTGGCGGCATATTTACTCCGGTTTTCAACGTGTCCGATCAGGAGGCAGCCATGCGTCTTTTCAATACGCGAGGAGCACAGAAGATTGAGGATTGCCAAATATTTCTCTGGTGGTTAGAGAATTTTATTCAAAGTTCTCCCGATCAACTCTAACTGGGGTGCGCTGCAGAGTCTTGGCATGACTCAACAGGCGCAGCTTCGACCTCGCCATGCTAGTATACAAACATGGCGGCCATGATGACGTCTGTAGTCCATGCTATTACGCTTACACATTTTGTTCTAGTCTGCGGGTGACCGTTCTGCACCGGGTTATCACCTTCAAGCAGGAGCTTTTATGGTGAACTTCCTTCGGCCCGCCTTTTCATTTCCTTTCTTGGAGTCAACGCTCAGCGCTAGACTTCCTCGTCATTCTACCACGTCTTCTGTCTACGTAACCATTTGTGTGGCTATGTGTAGAGATGCGAGCTTTGACTCTTATTTTTGAAGGTTTGGTCTGTCACTGAAATACAGGGATAATTTGAAGCAATAACGCGCCAAAGCCACGATATAATTGTGAATCACGCTGTATAGGGGGCCCTCGGATTGATTGCGACTACGTGAGGTTCTTAAGTTTGAGGTTTGAGGTTTGAAGTTTGAGGTTTATTTCTTTTTCCTGTACATAGGAAAAAAAACGAAACAAAAGCAAAAGGCTATAAAGCCTGACGGAGGCTTTTGCTTCGAAACACAGTCTGGTACACAACTTAGACGCAGATAAAAAACAACTTTTTACACAAAGACTAAAAATCAGCAACTTATAATCACACAAATAAACGCTACAATGTGAAAAGAACAGAACAATATGATAACAAAGACAAAATACCAATAAAGAAAACATCATTATCGCAATATGTAAAATAGTTGAGACCAAAAACACATTGATTGATTGATATGTGGGGTTTAACGTCCCAAAACCACCATATGATTATGAGAGACGCCGTAGTGGAGGGCTCCGGAAATTTAGACCACCTGGGGTTCTTTAACGTGCACCCAAATCTGAGCACACGGGCCTCCTTCATTTCCGCCTCCATCGGACAAAAACACATTTGTAGACATATACATTTCAAAAGCAAACAAGAGCATTGAATCCATACAGTTAACAATTAGTACACAAAAAGTAATATCTAATCGAAATAATATATTAAACATATTCAATGCAGTTATGAAGGCCCCGCCACGGTGGTCTAGTGGCTAAGGTACTCGGCTGCTGACCCGCAGGTCGCGGGATCGAATACCGGCTGCGGCGGCTGCATTTCCGATCGAGGCGGAAATGTTGTAGGCCCGTGTACTCAGACTTGGGTGCACGTTGAAGAACCCCAGGTGGTCGAAAGGTCCGGAGCCCTCCATGACGGCGTCTCTCATAAACATATGGTGGTTTCGGGACGTTAAACCCCACATATCAGTTATGAAGGAGAATTTTCTGGAATGTATCTTTGGATTTTTTTATTTAGGTCAACAACGTTTTCAAGTTTGTTGAGGAGACTGGGTATTTGATAGTTTGTATGCTGCTGACCATAGGTGGTCCTGGTTCTCGGTGTTCTTATGCCAGGTGTACGGAGAAAGTACTCAACACACCGCAATTAAATTTAACCACGCGGGCGTTCTTTGCTTTTTGCTACCACATAAATGCGGCCGCTGCGGATGGGAATCTAACAAGCCTCTTCAAAGTATATGTACCGTTATATTCGCATCACGCACACAACTGCTCAAACGAATGGCGTCAGACCCCCTTGTGAGGCTTGGCTTATCAAACAAAGTGGCGATGTCGCTTATTCGCACACTGACTCGTGCAACGTCCACTGATAGTTTAGTGATCATACCTTTCTTCGCGCTTTTTAAAGACGATAGTCTTTCTTGGGGACCTTCGACGCAAAAATTTTGGTCTGTCTGTCTGTCTGTCTGTCTGTCTGTCTGTCTGTCTGTCTGTCTGTCTGTCTGTCTGTCTGTCTGTCTGTCTGTCTGTACATTTGTCTGTCAACTCTTAATGGCACCAGGTATACTTGAAACGGCCGACCCCATCCGCAGCGCCCACCAATTTTGCTCAAGATTTAGTGTTCATACTTGTGCAATTGTCAATAAAAAAGCAATTATTGCTCATTTATGGGGCGCCATGACAACACGTATATATTCTGCATGTGCGTCTTTTACTAGAAAAGGCTTACATAAGTAATTTTAAGGACCGTAGCACTTATCACGCTGCGCTGACCATGCAACGCTTGCATGAAAAGGCGAGTGTTTCCAACGCTTTGCTAAGACGAGACGGGAGTGGCACCTACCCGTCGCCTTGCGTTCTACACCTTATCACCTCTGCAACGGGCGCACACACCCGTCTCAAAGCCACGTGTTTTGTTTTCCAAGAAAACTGCCAGATGGCGCTCATGTCTCACGTGTGACGTGACTTGATGCGCTCGTTCGCCTCCGCTGCACGCTCGAGGCACTCTAACGCAGTGCCTCCAGAATACCATTCACCGATTTTCTTGCGCAGAACATCAAATAAATATTTTGTTCACTCTCTCCACATGCAAGACTATCGTCTTTCAACGACATTTGCAGATTAACATGCAGATATGAGGTCAATTTTTTTTTGCAGCTCGTCCTTTGCACCACTATCCTTTGTCCGCGTCTTTAAGCGCTGCCCTGCGCACTTTGTGGTGTTTTTTTGGAAGTACTTCATACACGTGAATGTTAAATGGCTTAAGCTGATTCGAGATGTTACTTTGTCGCACTAATCTGGTGGTGTGAAATTGAATCATTGCAGTTTAACAGACCGAAAAAAAAAGCGAAATAGAGCAATGTGACGAAATGCCTTCTCCTCTCATCTCCTCAAATACGCATTGGAAGGGGAAATAGGGAAATAGGACATTAACGCGTGGCGAATGCTTCTTCCAGCCACCACGGCTAACTTTCCAAAGCCTGCTGGAGCTTTATAGCTATCACAATCTTGAAAAATTCTTGATTCCGAAGGTGTGACGTGTTCCCTGTTGTAGAGCACCCACCACATCATCATAGTACAATGGCAGACTCGCAGCAATTTCTGCAACAGCAGCAGCAGCAGCAGCAGCAGCGATGGCTGGAATGGCCAAAGAGTCTCTCAGGTTTCGCAAACATAGCTTCGCTGTTATAGTTTCGGCTTGGCAAGCTGACAGTTGCCGCTTCACAGCCCTCCAACTTGTGTCAGGTTAGCGCATGCTTTGAAAATGGTCCTTTTAGTGGGCTCCGATGTAAAAAAGAAAACAGCCGTCGAAGCGAAATGAGAAGAGAAAAAAATAACAACTGGATCGTTTATCGCGGTGTCCCGGAAGAACCACACTGCAACGTGTGTCTGAGAGAGAGAAAGAGAGAGAGAGAGAGAGAGAGAGAGAGAGACATGGTTGCCGTGTCCAAGGCCCGCCTGCGCTTTCGAAGGTTTCTTCTCCATTTCGCGGTCCGCTTCTGGTGCTTCTCGGACACAAGCCCTTATTAGCGGTGCTTTCAGCGGTAGCAGTGGCAGCTATAGTATCTTTTGTCCAGCCACTATGCTGGCTGATGGGCCGAGACTTCTGATGGGAACCTCGCGCTGAGGATGCTGGCCTTCTCCCACCACGCTCTTGCGTCGTCGGCTTCGAGGCGCACGAAATTGAGTTTGTGGCGAGGGGCGGCGGTGAGCTCGTTAGGGATTAACAGGGCCCGCACTGACGCCCCCGTGAGGGTGCGCAGGCGAGAGAGAATGACAGTGGCTGGGAGTGTACTGGCGAAGGCGCTCATTACTGCCATTTTGTTGTTTCCGCTGACTTCGCGTTTCCTCTCTATCTTATTCTTGTTGTCCACCTGCATTCTTATCTGTCGCAAAAGAGAGCGTTAGAGAAATAAAGACGCAGATGTGAGGAGTAGAGTGAGGGATGCTAACCAGAAGATAAATATCTCGCTTCTTGCACTGGGGAAAAGGGAAGAAAAGTAAGAAATGGAGAAATGAAAGAAAATACACCGAAATTTCATAATTCTTTAACAGTGCAAGCCGCTCGCAAGAACTTCCTCAGCGCCTTCGTGGCTTTGTGCCAATTGTCTACAGTAGATTGACGTATTGTGTGGGTTACTTTATATCTATTAGTATGGCAGATCATGGCACCAAATGAATTAAAAACATTAAGTGAGCCAACGCAACGCGGACACAGAGAAATACACGTGAAAGGGAGAAGCGTGTTTGAGGCACGCTCTTGTGGGACCTAAGTTGCCTTTGTGGTAACAATTCATTTTTTTCCCTTTGTCGACGTGTCGCTTTACACTATTACATACGTGGCGAGCATATGAGATTTTATTACCAAACATCAGGCGTTTTACATCCCAAAACCACGATATGCTTACGAGCAACGCCGTAATAGATGGACGGTGCCGGTAATTTTGACCTCCTGTTGTTCGCTTTCGTGCACCTAAATCTTAGCACACGGGCTCCTAGCATTTTCACCCGCATTGAATCGCGACCGTCGCAACCGGCATTTGATGCCACGACCTTCGGGCCAGCAGTTGAATACCATAAGCACTCGACCACCACGGCAGGGTATATGCAGTCATGAACAGGTCGATGTTCTTTATTGGTCGTCCAATATATAGCTGCGTTCGCGCTTTCTATGGCCGCTAAACATGCTTACTTAAATAGGCATGCAAATGTGCGCTTGGATGCTGCAGCAGAAGACTTCTTTTTTTCACTGTAGCCGCTGCAATCACTCGGCGAGCAGGAAAACTGCCCTTGCTTGCAGCCCGCGACTGCGAGGAAGGGGCAAGCCACGCTAAAACTGGCTACCCATCTGACTTCATTATACGCGCAGCCTCGCGATACTTCTCGAGTTTGCCCCGTAAACCATCATCACTAAACTAGGTGCTCTCCACAGCCCCACTGGGCACCCGAGAAATGCATAGTCTGGCTTTCAAGAGCGCAAGTTCTTTTCACCCAACAGGTCCTCCTGGCGTTGCGTGGTTTATGTCTTCGGGGTGTGCTCGATTGCTCGGTGGAAGGCGAATTGTTTCCATCATTATTATTTCGTTCATGGCAGTGAAAGCCAATGTGTACGAGGGTTGTTGCGCTCCACATCGGTCTATACCTACTGCAAGTCGCCTGTGTTTTATCACACAGCATCTGAGCGCCTCATACAGCAACTGAGCTAAACCACGCACAGGAAAAAAAAGGAATTAAGAGGGCTAGGCGAAAAAGTCGAAGGCGAAAAGGAATTTTAGTTTCGCTAATTTTTATTGACAGGATATAAGGAGAAGTTGGCACACAAATAGAGCACCAGCAACTCCTCATCCCTTAGTGCATGGTGCCTGTCATAGAACACGTAGGGTCCAAGCCTCCAAGTGTAAGAAGTCCACAGCTTAAATGTTTCGTTATGAGAGAATATTGTAAGGCGACATCTGTTACATAACGATTTGTAAGAAACATGAGAAAGAAAAGACAAGAAAGAAGCTTCTGCAAAAAAAAAAAAAGAAAGTGAGAGTAAGAAACACATACACTGCTATTGAGGTGACCACAGAAACTTTGTTCCGCAAAGTGCAATCATTTTGAGCGTTTTAGTATTTTCGGAATTATCAGGTAGCCTGCACGTTGTGGTTTGACAAACGCACTCGCGATACACCAAGTATGCCAATATACATCACGCTTGCAAAATGACTCCTGTCTACTGACTTAGTCAATATTGTTGATGTGAAATGCACTCAAGCAAAATAGCAATAACAGACCACAGAGGGAGTGAGCATCTGTTGAAAGAACGAAGTTGATCGAATAATTCACTGAAGAGAATACTAACTGTGACCATCCAACCAATATCGCATATCCCAGCGGTACATTTTTTTTCTGATGGTTTAGAAATACCCGGACACTCCTCTGCCTGTGGTACACTTTATGATGGAGAGCATTCTCGTTTCTTTTGCTTTCTATTGTGTGCGATGTTTGCATTACTGCATATGGGGTGGCGTACTGCATATTGAGCGGCATATTTAAAGCTCACACGATCGATGACAATACAGCTGATATCAACTGCATGCCGCGCGATATCGGCCGAGTCTCCTGTGTTCATGACCTGTCGAGGCTCTTTTATCACCACTGTCGCTACACGTCGTTCTTTCTATGGTTGAAAGCGAATGAGATCGCGAGAGCCACCCACTATAGATGATCATCTGCCTGGAGGACTTGTGCAGAAAGCAAAAAAAAAAAAAACACGATACAATTAGGTTATGTGGAGGATGAGTGTATACGTGCTGAGGTTTATTTCACTGGTGTGACGCCTGTTGCTGTGTCAGAGATGCTCGGGAGCGGCCGCGGTATAGGTACGAACATGTAGTCGTGCCATTTATATAAACGTGAGACACAAGCCAGCTCAAGCCAAATCCAGCGCGGCGATAGGCGCCGCTTCCACCGAGACTCCGAGTTCCTTTTACGTTTACCGGTTCTACTTTAACGCGATCGGCGCCCAACTCAGGAACCTCGAGTGGAGCGTTATCGGCTTACGGCAGCGCGCTCGGCCACGGTCCGGTGGTCGCTGGCCACGGGCGGACCCTGATTTGCTGCGGTGGCGCCGAGCTGCTTGCTGGCTTCCAAGTGCTGTATCGCTCAGCCCAGGCGTCTTGGGCACACCGATCCGTGTGACGAGCATGATGGCCAACCACGTGGTGGCCGCGGGGAAAAGCGTGGCGGGTCGTCTGGAGAGGCGCTTTCCGCGCGGCTGGCCACGGGTCACGTCGGACCCTTGGCAGGTGTCACGTCCGACGCATGCTCCCGTGGGGAGGGGAACTGTCTCCGGGTAGGAAGAAAAAACAAAAACGAGCACACAAGAAGAGCGAGTGAAAAAGTGGCCATTTGGACTACCATACCTCCATTGTTTCTTTTTTTTAATTATGTGCGAGCGCATTATATATGCTAGTTGCCTGCTAACAATGCGACAAGATTTTTCAAGGCAAAAGTTGAAAAATAAGTTGGTATATCACGTCACACTGTACATGGGATGAAAAATAAACCTGTAAATTTCTTAACTATGATGAAGGAAGGAGAACAAAGTAAATCAGTTGAAGGCACAAAATGAACAACACGATAGATTGAATAACAGTACGCAATCACAGAAACATGCGGCGACAAAAAAAGTAAGACAATCTTGGGCGTAGGAGCTAAAGAGATTTTGTTTCACGCGAAAACCGCCAAAAAGAAAAATCTCTTCACCTGGTCAGGGACGTAGCCCGAACGGTCTTGTAAAAGGCCTACAAACTTTTTGGTGTCCTATTTCCCTATTAGCGCATCCATGTTTGTTCCTCTTTTAGGCGTAGTCTTTTCCGAGTGCGGGCGTGAGTTCACCGCTTCCCCCACGGCACATTTTTCTTTTATTATTTTCTTCTCCTCCAACGTCGTGCAATAGAAAACTACACACGTCTCTTGTAACGTCCCCGCTTTCTGTATTTCCTGCCTATTCCTGTCTATAACCACTGTATGAGGCATGCGGTGCGGGAGCTGCCGAATTTTTTTATTTACATCAAACATCCCTGCGCCTTCAACAATACACTTAACAGCACTTGATCAGTTACGTGCAGAATGAGATGTCCTGTGCTTACGTATAGTCTCCGTGCTAAAGTGTGCTTATTTATGGGTGCGATGCAGCCCGTGCTACGCCATTTAAAGGAAGTAGAAAACAAACAAGCTACAAAGAAGAAATCTTTGCGGTTCAAAGGGAGAGACAGAGGGAGTCACGAGGAAAGTAACCGCATCTGAACAAAGGTCGTGGCTGTTTAGTCACTCTACCGTAGATGAAGTGAAATGAACGATAACAAGTAGAAATGAGAGTAAATGTGCCCGAATGCGCCCCCTCAAGCACTCGCTACACAGCCCGAATAACTGCGGACAATACGCAGGCAGTTCAGTTACAAAAACGATACTCCGCACGCTTCGTGCTCGGCTTTCGTGGTTGTAGATATCGTATGCGTGTCGAGTACCAGCCATCGCATGAGGCAATGAGATTGGCCGCAAAAGAAAAACCACATAACGAAAACAATTAAATGAAATAAATGGATCTTAACAGCATAACAACGATACTGTAACTTTGTACGTTTATTTCTAAGGAACTAAGCATTTTTATGCACCACTATTTAACTCCCCACAAAAAAAAAATCTCATTCAGGCTTATGGGAACAACACCTACAGCAATTTCTTGTTGTGAACGCACTGACTTCAAGAAGTCTCGATAGCATTCAAAGCATGTCACACTACGTGTGAAACCAGGTCTAGGCCTATTTCCTTCAAGATGCACACCCGTGGTTTGCTAGCCTTGTCCACACTTGAGTTCTTTGGCCAAAGCCTCATAATTGTTTCTTTTAGGAATCACCTATAGAGTCATGCGTAGGAGAGTGCCATAAAATACGATGCTCGAATCAAGTATGCTGGAATGATATGTCATGCTTTTGGCTTTATTTATGCGCAACAAATTGAACGCACTTCTGAACAGGGCTGCGCTGCTTCGCCCGAAGACTCGTGTTTGAACAAGGCGCGAAAGGCCCATGTCCCCTGACGACCGCGATTCACTCCAGTGCGAAAGAGCGTGGCATGGCCACCTTTCTCGGTGGCAATCTATATACCTTCTGGGAACCGAACATGTGCCGTAATCGAAGGGAATCGTGAGTAGACGCGGCTTCAAGACGACAAGAGAGAGGTGTGGCAAGGATCAAACGTTGCGAGTGAGGTTGCCTTCTCCTGCATATATCTTGTACACATTCGCCGCGACCCATAAAATGCGCGCACTGCGAGGGCACCTTCTCTAACTGTCGCAAATTGACGTGTTCCTGATTAACTAATCGAGAGGTGCTTGAGGAGAAGCAGGTCTGCGGCACTGCTTCTTCTCGTGGTGGCTCGAATAGAACGCGCGTTTCGTATTACCTGCAGCTCGCTCGTTCGCTTGCCTCGGTGGCATAGAATAACGATTTTCGCGAGGTGCGTGCCTCTATGTATGCGCGAAGATGGCGAGTGGTGCCTCACCAATAAGGGGCCACCTCTAATTACCTCTTTTGGCTATGCAACCTTCCCGCCTTCTGAGTTTTTATTTTTGTTGCTCGTTCACGAGCACTCCGGCGGCTCAGGTCTCTGCACCACGCACACTTCTTGCTTTCTTCTCCTTCTCACTCACCCCGATACATTACTCTCGAGACACGTTCACCAGGATCACTTACGACGTCATTAAAAGATGAGGAACTATACGCACTATTACCGAAAACAAAACGAGTGGGCGGAGCTATTGTTTAGATTTTTCGTCGTTGTTTTTTCTCGCCCCATGTGCTTGTTGTTGTAGCTTCCAGTGTATATATTCGCTTTTCTCCGATGAGTTAAATAAAGACCCCGTTGATTTCAAATGAGTGCCGTTCCTACGTAGCACAAGCTATATACAAAACTACCCGACTGCGTACGTCATTCCTTGTGAGAACGGGATTAGCCGGTTGCTGTTGGTATTTCGCGAAAAGCCCACGCCCTCTCAGACTACACCCACACAAGAGAAATAAAGAGAGAGATAGAGATAAAACAACAACTACAACAGTGGAGATGTAAGACTGATGAAGCCGTAAGTCGAGGTGATAAAAGTACGAAAGCAGGCGTCGTAAGAAAGAAAGAGGTGCACAGAATACAACTCAAGGAAGACATGGAAGTGTGCTTCGGAGAGCTTTGCCCTGTGGCAAATATACGTATCAAACTGTCGTGGGCTGCAGAATCGTGTCAAGTCAGGCGCAAGATGGTACGGCAAACGTTGGGCTCGCAGTGGCTGTTATCAAGTCTTCACACCTTATTACCGAAGCAGGGGGGCCACGCAAGCCGTGCACTGCACGTGTATCTTTCTTGTATGGAGCAAAATTTCACAGATATTGCAGGAAGTATCACCGCATAGTGGTGCTTGGGCTATGCTACCAGGTAAGTTTTGAGTTCTTACACCGTAAGTTAGGAATGATAAGTTTCACAGCTGTTTCTGAACCCATTGATGATGAGATGTATTTTATTAGGCACGTACAGCGCACCTAAATTCAGGAGTTACAGAACGCAATGTGTCTCCTTCGTTTCATTGATGAAATTGGTGCCCCGCCGCGGTGGTCTAGTGGCTAAGGTACTCGGCTGCTGACCCGCAGGTCGCGGGTTCAAATCCCGGCTGCGGCGGCTGCATTTCCGATGGAAGTGGAAATGTCGTAGGCCCGTGTGCTCAGATTTGGGTGCACGTTAAAGAACCCCTGGTGGTCAAAATCTCCGGAGCCCTCCACTACGGCGTCTCTCATAATCATATGGTGGTTTTGGGACGTTAAACCCCACAAATCAATCAATCAATCAATGATGAAATTGGTGGCTTGGGTGTAGTTGCATTAGAGGAATAAGAGCGCGAACTGTCCACCATATATCTGAATGTCAGTATACTATTTTTCACTTGGTCTATTGTCAGGCAGAAAGGCCCCTCCGTGGTGGTCTAGTGGATAAGGTACTCGGCTGCTGACCTGCAGGTCATGGGATCAAATCCCGGCTACGGCGGTTGCATTTTCGGTAGAGGCGAAAATGCTGTACTGAAATTTGGGTGCGCGTTAAAGAACCCCGTGTGGTGGAAATTTTCGGAGCCCTTCACTAAGACGTCTCCATTAATCATAGGTGGTTTTGGGACGTTAAACCCCACATATCAATCAATCAAGTCAGTCAGAATGGTCAGCCCAGAAAAGTAAATCGTATTAAATCTGAGGTGGACGTCGGCTACATACAGTGACAATGAGCTAAATATACAATGTGCTACACATACAGGGACTGAGTCATTAGATAAGGTTTCGTACAATGTCGAAAAAAACAAAAGTACGTTAACTAATTAAACAGTCCAAGAACAATTGGCACTTAGTATCTAGATATTTTGATGATGTCTGAATAGTATATGCTGAAGAATTTCAAAACGAGCGTTGCCAAAGGAGATGACTATATGTTTGTTCGATCAGACATCTCACATATGACAGGCCAGACGAATACAGCGATGTGCCCAAGGTCCAAATTTGCGCTAACTTTAGTCAAAACAAGCACGGCATAGTAAATATGCATTCCGCAAAAATTAAACACATCGCAAGATTATTTGAATAATCGATGTGTGAGGTTTAACGTCCCAAAACTACCCTATGCTTATCAGTAACGCCGTAGTGGAGGACTCCGGAAATTTCGACCACCTGGGGTTCTTTAACGTGCACCCAAATCTGAGCACATGGGCCTACAGCACCTCAAATGATTAGACAAAGCGTATATAGGGAAAGCAGATTTCTATAAATGAGTGAAGTCATGTGTTTGTCGGCTCCCAAGGGCTACGTTTAATTTTCATTGGTCAGTTTGGGCACATCGCCAGCAATACCACTGTCATGCAGTGCCATTATTGCCGAATTTCTCGCATTGCGAAACAACAAATAAAGAATAATCAAGAATATCGAAACATAAAGAATAAAATTCACTGCATTTTAGCCTGAGTTTTTAAAAAGTTGTTACCATCCCCCCCCCCCCTCCCCTTACAATCATTTTGAAACGTCTATACGGCTTCCATTTTCCGCATGCAATTTGTAGTAAGAAAAGAAGCTTGAAAGAGAAATCCGGTGCATTTTGTATATCATGCAAAGGTAATCTCACTTTTAAATAGTATTATCAGCCCTGTAACGGCTAGGGTGGTTCATTTTGCCGAGACACTCGTGAATAACTTTAAATAAGCAATAAACAATGAGCCGAAACCAAAACCGATACAGATAGCTGCTCCGGGCTGGGTATGCGATGAAAGCACGAAACATGCTACACACCGCCATGGCTGACCATATGGTGTAAACATAGCTCACGTTCCTTTTTTGTCTCGTGAAAATCAAGCTGTCGATTTCCTCCCGACCCGGAATGAGGATGTGCCAGCCCGTCTGAACTGACGTGTTCAACGGTGGTTGCAGCTGCTAAGTGATCGGGAAACATCGCCTATTGATTTCGACCCGACGGCGCATGAAGTAGGTGACGTGCCTCGCACAAATCTCGTCGTCGCTCAATATTGCATATGCTTACTGAAAGGCCCGAAGTCAACGATGACCGCATCTCTATGCAGCTAACAAAACCGAGCTGTGTCTACGTGGTCGTCGCCTCGTAGGAGAAATCGCGCGCGGCATCCGTCTGCTGGGCGAGGCGGAGTTGGAAAAGAGTAGGCACGTTGCGTCTCATATACAGGGTGGCCGGTGTTTACAGGCGTGTTTTGAAGTTGGCTACTAATGATTAAATTTCATTTCGTAAAGAACTAATCAACCTACGATTGTATAACTTGACACCTATTATAAGGTTTCCGAAAAGAGCACATGTCGAAAGTTTTATCGAAATCGGTGAATATCGAAAAAACATACACCATCTCCCACTCTAGGGAACCACTGGAAGACGCGAAGCTGAGGACGCTAACGATTACACTGACAGCGGTGTTGACGTTGGCACTCGTCGCGGCGTTGCGCAGGAGAGAAACCTCGGGAGGTGCAAAGCAAGCAGTAATAGACCGCTGTTTCCTCCTGGAACGTGCCCTTGCTACTAATGGGCAATGAAAGAGTGAAGATTCCGATTGGACACAGAGACCCGCAGTCCGCTTTTAGTTAACGTGCATGCTGCGAATTTTTAATATTCGACAATCCTCTGAAGAAATCTCTCACCGGCAATACGTTGGAGGTAAATATCCACTGCCGATAAATACGGTATGGCCAGTGAACGGTTGTGCAGCGCAAGCAGTTGGTTGTTTTTTTTTTTCAGTGAATAAACTCGCTAGCAGACGCTAACTGCGTCAGCATTGCGAAGTGAAAGAGGGCGGGAGCTTAGAAGAAGGGAGAGATTGGAAGGGGCACGCATGCGCAGTCAGGGTGGTCACGCCGCACAGTGGATTGAGCTTGACGATAAGATCCTTCGGATAAAAATTCCCCGGAGTTTCCCTGTGAGTATGTATTTTGAGTTTCCTATATATGGATGAAGAAAGAATGTACATATATGGATGAAGAAATAATCTGGTAGTAATTTTGAGTCTTCTGCGTCACAGGTGCGCAGTTAGAAGAGCTCTCATGAGTGGTGGCACTTGTCCCAGAGGCACCATCGAGACCTCACGAGCGCCAGTAAGGGAAGTTTTTGACTAGTGAATTTTGACTCTTGTTAGCCAAATTATTCTTCCGCTATGAAACTTGACTAACTCAATAGATTTGGTTCCCGTGAAAAGAAAAAAAAAAACAATGCGAAAGTCGTAGCATGAACAGATTTTACTGCTCAGAATTTTTTAATAGATTTTAATATTGGCTCATTCAAATTGCAGTTATTGGTTGTTTTTTTATGTTTTTGTTTTTACGTACGTTATAAATTAATACATATAGCTAATAAATAAATAAACATATGATGTTAAATTCATACTGAAATTTTAAACGCGATGCTATAGCAGAAAAGAGAGGACAAAATGAGAACATGCTGTGCTTTAATTTCTTAACTACTGAAAAAGCTGTATGACTACTTTCCGAATATTTGTCACCTCGTAAACGACAGATTTCAGTTATCATCGAGGCAGCATATTGATTTTAATGATGAATATTACGCGATAGCCGACGAGTGATTGACAAGCCAAACCGTTTATTAACTGCAAACAATAGGTTCCCCAAAAACTAGAGGCCTACTGTAAACAGTCAGATCGATGAAGGAGCAGGAACATAAGAGAGAGACAGCTCTTTCCAAAAAAACAGAGAATTCTGCCGGCGCAATAAAGGCGCCCACTTGCTACTATGTAGAGGGGGGAAGAAGAGATATGAGGATAAAAAAGACCTAAGAGAAGGAGGATGGTAGGAAAGAGAAGGAAAAGAAGTATTATAGTCATCGTGTGTATATATATATCACAACGTAATGGTTGTGTTAGAAGTTACATGCAATTTATCAATTTAGTTAATGTCATCAAGGAAGCGGAACAGAAATAACATTTAGGTGTGCATATTTAAGCGTCCAAATCACCTGCGCCGGGTGCCATGGCTACTGTATATTACAGCTTCTATCGCAACACTAGTTGTACGTTGTATCTCAGCTTTAAAGTGTGCTATGCGAAGCGCGTTCCTGCTCTCGAGATTGAAAACTGCACTTGACGAAAAGAAAGACGCTGTTTCAAATTTTCTTAGGCCTCTCTACACTTCCGACCTCAGTACACGTGGGTATCTTATTTTCTTTCTCGACCGCTTAAGTAGTATTTCAGTGGCGAATATTTCAGTAGAGAAAAATTCAGGTAGGCTGTCGGGTCAAGGCCCACGACTCTAGGAGAAATCTTTACTATAGCCGTCATCATAATGATGGTTGAAACAATGAGATAATATATGAAATTGATAGTCGGAGGTGGATCACCTCGCGAAATGCGATCACGTTAATGCTACAAGCATTCCTCAACATTCTAGGAAACATGGACGCATCTCGTCCTAATTTAATAGAAGAACCTATGACAACTTCTACTTCAGTGCGAGGCTACTTTTTGCAGAAAGGGACAAATTCGGTGCGCGTCAAGTAGTTGTTTCGCCTGTGCTACTGCGTATGCCTTCTACTAGTAACGAAATTCAAAACTATCTTTTTGAAAGACAGAAATATAGCTATGTGTTCATTTATGTAATTGATTGTCTTAACTCTGAGTGTGTACGGGTGCAGGTAAACAAGGAAATATGGCACAATGTAAAAAAAAAAACTTTACCAAAGGAACGATAACGGAAATATTGGTCTTTACGTCTTCTCCCACTCTTTGTTTGCTCCATTTTTCTAAAGTTAGTTTACGTTACACCATATTGCGTTGTTCACGTATATTAAGTTCATTAACACAAGACTGGAAGCTCCACGAACAAGCGGTAAATGGTGCAATGTTTAACCACTTAGGTATTATACTGTCTCCACTTAGCAAGCATGCGGTTGTAATAGCAAGTGTTATTTTGCAGTATTTTGTGTTGAGAACCGCCGATATACGTCTGCCAAAATTTTTTGGTTAGGTTAGATTGGAAGGTTTAATGGCAGCCTGAAATAATATGTCTGAGCCTAAAAGGCTTCTCAGTGAAACGAAATAAGAAGAACATGAGTCGTACTATGGTAGACTCGTCTATAGAATGAATCAAAGTCGAGTCTCTGTTATCGAAACTTCACGTTTCTCTTCACAATGCAACTCCCCAAAGCTCATTGCCAGTTGACTTAATTTTCGATCACTTAAAAAATGCTAAGTTACTTCCAAAGCATGTTCTTGAGGGCCTTCTTCAAGACCAGCTCAGTCATTTTCTTACTCATGTGGCAATTTTGACGGATGCAACCTAAATCATCATAAGGTCAGAGGAGGCATTTTTTTTCGTCAGCTTAATCGGTCTTTTGTGCACCGATCGCGTCTTCACGCCAATTTGCTTGCAGAATTTCTAGCAATTACATTGGCTTGTAGAAAACTAAATTCTCAGAAATCAAAATTATTATTATTATTTTAGGTGCCTTGTCTGTTTCTACGCATTTAATTCCCGCCAAGAAGTCTCCCCTACTGAAGATATTTTGGTCTCTCGTACCGCGTTGCCTGTCACAAGTTCGGTTTTTTGGGTCCTCGGGGATGCATCAATTGTACTAAATGAAACGGCTGAATTGATCGGTCCGGTGTCTTTAAATTTTTCAGTGGTACTAGTAGCTTCAGAGTTGTTTTTTATTACTGCAGAACAATTCAAACGCCTGTAAGTCTTACAAAACAAAGAAACGTCGCTCCTACGTACAATCTGAAGAATTTTGGCACTTTCTGTTCACTTGGAACACCACAAAATGCCTTTCCCGTCAATATGATGTGACCCTCACAAACTTTCGCTGAAGAGTTCCTCGGTTAAATTATTATCTTCACAAATCTGCATTTTCTTACCTAACCTATGTGCAGGTTGCAATGAGCCAGAAACAATAGATCACTTCTTTCTCACATGCCACTGTTTCGCCTCCCTCCGCTGAATAATTCTTGAGAGGCCGATTGGTATGCTGCGATTGGCATTTAATACATCCACCCTTTCATCGTCTCGAGCCAGTCAGTTGACTGTTGGTTGCAGTGCTATTCTGTCAGCGCTACATAAATTCATTCAGGCAACTGGAAGCATACGCTGCTAGTGGTACCGCCAGATGAAATCAATTATATGTCTCATTTCTTATTTGTTGCTAATTGTTAAAATGTGGTTTGTCGAATACTGCCCCTTTACTTTCTTTAGGCGACAGAAAAAAAGAAACAAAACAAATCAAAGCTATGTGCTTGTATCTCGCCACGAGTCTGTCAGCAGAAGGTGACACCAAATTGCGGTGTCCCTTAGCAAAGGTCATTAATTATTCATAAAGATCGCACGCCCTGTGAAGTCACTGAGCGCATCACGAGAGCTGCTTCACCGTTAAACCTCGCGTTTCTCTGTAACCCTTCCTTCTCGGCGTTCGGCGTACACAACCGTCTTCTATGTTCGCTTTGATCTCTCTCTCTTTCTCTGTCTCTCTCTTTGTGTCGTCCCAGAGCCATGCGACACCGCAGGTTATCGTGATGAATCCGGTGGGGGAGGTCGCGCTGCTTCTGCATGCGTTGTTCCCACATGCGCCTTTTTTCTGTCTCCTCCACCCGGCACGCCACGTAATCCGCGAAAATGATGTCGCGACGTGGACGCGGCTTATCGAAGCGGCTTCACTTTCCTGCGCGAGACGGAAATGGTAACTGGCAGGAGGCCCTACTGAGCGAGAGCGTGGCAATATAGATTGGGGGGAAGCTTCCTTCCGTTTTCGTGCCTGGCGGTCACCCGCATGTGTCGACGTCTCTTCGTGGCGTTGCTGGCGACAAATGATATCTGCGTTATGAGTACGCGGGATCTGATAAGTGGAACAACGTATTTTTTTTTCGTGATCGCGCTTATTCGCGACTACATACATACTTGCAACGGTCATGTTTAATATGATTGACCACCGTAATTGTATCGACGAGATCAGTTGTTTTTGTCTGCGATAAGGTTACTATACTGGAGGTTGCAGATATATGCCCCTCCCCCGCGCAATACTGAAAGTCGCACACAAATTGTGCAGCGTTCGATCATGTGCCGTTGAAAGCGTCGTGTCTTTGAACTACGGAGGCGTACGTGAATGCTTTAAACGTATACATGAATGCCTTTTCAGAAAGTGACCTAGTTTAACAGCTTCCAGCCACCATCCAGCCCTCCAGAATTTTCGTTTCATGTGCGTCGTCTGTTTGCGCGCCAAGATGCAGGACCAACGAAGACCATATGTGCAATGCAATGAAATACCTTGAAATGAGTCGTGCGAACACTGAGTGAAAAGTCCTATGCCAGGCCTCACGAAGGTTTGTATAACCCTGGTATATATAATTAAGCCAAAATTAGTGCTACTAACCACAATGGGGTGTCTGTTATTTTGCCTGAAATACAGTTTCCAGGCATGTCGGTAGACATCTTGGGGGAAAATATGTGGCGTCACTTAGATGTCTCGCTTTGCCCCGCCGCGGTGGTCTAGTGGCTAAGGTACTCGGCTGCTAACCCGCAGGTCGTGGGGTTGAATCCCGGCTGTGGCTGCGGCATTTCCGATGGAGGCGGAAATGTTGTAGGCCCATGTGCTCAGATTCGGGTGCACGTTAAAGAACCCCAGGTGGTCGAAATTTCCGGAGCCCTCCACTACGGCGTCTCTCATAATCATATGGTGGTTTTGGGACGTTAAGCCCTACATATCAATCAGAAGTCTCGCTTTCGCTGCCGTTTTTCTGAATTGTACATATTAGCTTACAAATACAGAACATTTTTATTGTTTTTTTGCATCGAAACATAGCGGTACTTATGATCACTGCAGCAGCTTGGAAACAACTGAATTTGCTATCACTGTTGCGGCGCACTTGCAGTCACTCGTGATTGCCCTGGAGCGTTCTTGCGCAAACACAGGCACATGCACACGCACAGACGCGTGGGCGCATGCACGTATACGTATGCACGCACTGACCCAGTCAACCTGTCAAAACAAGCTCGCAAACTTGAAGCCTCGTTTCAATTTACCCATTTCTCATTTGATTTTTATCTCTTTAATATTGAACATAATAAAGCCCCACATCTTTTCGACGAACTTTGAGAGTGGGCAATCGCCAGTTTCTTTGAATATGCTTGCATAATAAGCGCGCAAAATAATACAGTCGTAACAACCGTGTGTGAAACGTGCACACTCGCATTCGCGCAACTGGACATGAAGAAAAAAAGCACACGTAAACGATAAAAAAGTCGCCGAACCAAAAAAACTAAAAAAGAAAAATAAAGAATCACAGATAAGGAGACGTTAGTCGAAAGTGGTCGAAAAGCATGAATAACGAGCAACTGCGGAAGAACAATTCCTCATTTTTATGCATATATTGACAGAAGGCTCCTGTGCTCTATAATTTGACCGTTTGCAATGCTTTTCTTGTTGCTCCGTTTTATTTCATGGTGCATGCGAGAAAAACTTGACAAAGGCGCCGCTGAGCGAGATGCATGCCGTACGTGCGTTAGTCTTTCTCGTGTCAAGACCCAAGTCATGCCTTTCGCAAGTGCGCGCGCGCATCTGGCAGGCCAGAGCTGAAAAGGAGTGTCTAAAAAGAAAAAAAGGAAAATAAGAGAAAGTGCATTGGGATCTGTGAAGAATTTGGGAATCTTTCGGTGGAGTAGACAGTAAGCGGCCTGTATAAATAACACAAGACACAGTGCATGCATGCTCAGCAGTCTGCGCCAGGTCGCGGCTATGTCGCGCTTGCCACGAATGTGTCACAACTTCGGCTTCAAGAGAGGAAACATAAAAAAAAGAATAAAGTAATACGACGAGGCTTTAGGTGAATGAGGCGCCTTTTGTGAAAGAGTAATGAAACGACAATCCTAACCGAACAGACGCCATGTAGGTCCGACGTGTTGGCTATACTGCCAGTGTAGCGCTGTTCCCGGGGGCGCGTGGTGCTTTCTCTTTCTTTCTTTCTTCCTTTCTTTCTTTTTTCTTTCTTTTTTGCTTCCTTTCTTTCTTGCTTTCTTTCTTTTTCGCTTCCTTTCTTGCTTCCTTGCTTTCTTTCTTTCTTTTTTTTCTTTTATTTTTTTCTTTTTTCTTTCTTTTTTTCACTGTCACCACCGTATAGGTTAGCAAAGCTTTAAAACCTTGCGGCGGATCGATGACGCGTTTTGTTTTCTGGTTTTTTTTTGTGCTTGTGTGAATTCTTTTTTTTTTTGCTTGCCGCTCTCCTGTCTCCGTCCATTCTCTAAAAGCCGTGCAAGAGCGGGTTTAGATTGTGGGATGATGGGGCGATGTACCTGGTGATCGGAACAAAAGCGACGGTGAAGCAGTGCTGGGATCCTCCCGAGATCAGCGAGACGATGCAGAAAAAAAAAAGTTAGCGACATCAGTGGTTGAGAAGAGAGCAGGTGCTAAAAAATAGCAGAAAGAATTCAGGTGAGCTGACGTTGGACCTTCAGGAACAGACCGGCTGAAAAAAAAAAAATTAACAGAAACCTATGGTAGGACGGAGACGCACCGAAGCGTGTTATAGAGGAACCGAATGAGGAATGTAATTAGTTTTTATTTCCAGCCTGCTCAGTGTGCAACTTCTTGCGAAGCCATGCGGTGACCGTCTGCTCACCTGTAGAGGGTGCACCAGCATGGGAGGATTACGCGGCTTTTATGCTCGGTGAGCAGGGCCCGCACTTATAATGGAACTCTGCTGCCTCTCTGTATACGCTACGCACCAGTTATAGAGGATTACGGCACTGGTTCTTTCTGCTGAAGGACGTTTTTTTTTTCCAGAGCAATAGCCTATATAATAAACGTGCTGCGAATGGGCCTGAAACGGTCTGAATAGATGCGGGAGATTTCGCAAAATATAGAACGATAGAAAAATGAGGGTGCAAGTTATCTAGAAGGGAGCCGCCAAACAACGCTCAAGTATAACGCTCAAGTAAATGCTAAGCTAGTTAATGCAGTTAAGGGGGGTGGTGCGAATACTCTTTCATCGTCATTATTTTGCAGTGCCTTTCGTTCGTTCACTTTACGTCGCCATATAAATATGTCTCCTATCCATCGCATTCGGCCAGTCGTCCTGTGTCTTTTTTTTACTTCTTTCCCGTATTGCAGCCAAAACGCGAAAGTAGTATAACCAAGTAAAAAAAAAACAAGCACGAAACGTCAGATATGTCGACAATATGGACCGCGGGATGAAAAGCAGCGGCCTTCCTCTGCTCTTGTCGGATAATTAAAAATGTCAGGGAAGAAAAACGACCACGCCTATTTTCGCAGCACTGCAGCTAGGTCTCGATAATGACTGGTGTATAATGAGATAAGAATAGGCCCGCTCGAGAGCGCTGCTTTCGGCCTTAGCAGTGAAATCATGTTCCGCCTACGTGGCCTAGACGTGCGATATTACAGATTGGCGAGCGGTATCGGAGGTATTCGCGTACGTTCTCGAATCTCATGGGATATTAGGCTACCGAATACCGATCCCTTGCTTGCTTTTTTTCATTTTTATGCGCTATGCTGGCACTGCGCTGGTGAAAAGAATAGCTTAGTGAGCATAATCTGCATGCGAGCAGAGTATAGGCTATACACTTCGGCTTGCGCGGATGCTTTTAACGTATCGCAAATCTTGAGCGTATGCCCGTGCACAAAGCGTAGTGAGCTTATGTTCGCAAATGTGCAAATACTTCTGACTTGCGCCTTTCTTCAATGTAGCGTATTCCTTTCCCTGCACTTTGGAATTGCTATTTGTAGCACGGATTTGTGTGCCGTCAACGTTTTAGAAATTGCGTTCTTGCGTATGCGTTGTCAAGGGCGGTGACAAAAAAAAAAAACGTGCAAAATGAGTACTGCAGAGTTGCGGCTAGTCTTTCTTTTTCCATAGTCATGTGCAAAATTCGGAGTTTCTGTTGTTTTATTTCTAAATCTATTTTAATTTTTAAGAGCCAGGAATTTACCTATTTTACTTCTGTGACTTAAAAAGAAGAATCGGACCAATAGTATGCCGTGATGGCCGGTGCTTTATATATGTGTGAATCAGAGATGACAGCGTCTCAGATCCTCTCTTGCGGCAACAATCTGCCGGTGGTAATAGTAGGAGGTAATGTGCCCCTGTTTAGTGTTCTGCTTCTAGTGGGAGAGAGGAAGGAGGGAAGTGGAAAGTCAGATAGGTTAACGAAGCTTTGGCTTGGTTGGCTACCGGCTACTTCAGATTGAGGAAAGGGGGAATACTTGAAAGGAAAGGAGAGAGAAGAAGATTAAGAACGAGATGGTGTGAGAATTGTTCATCTAGAAAGGGGGCCCTGTGGAGTCGGCGATGCCTCTTGTAGATCGTCATTATTCCGTCTGCAGTCTCCCCTTCCCTGACAAGGTTCAGTCATCCATGATAACAGCGGCAACGGGTGCAGTAATGAGGAAATCTGGGTAAATTGTGACTTCACCTGAAGTTGTTAAACAAGAGGTAAAGTTTAACATTCGCTTAAAATTCAATAAAACCTCGCATATCATATTTACATTTTACTATCATCTAAATGCCAAAGTTGGAAACAGCAATCAAATCCACCTTCTCGCCATTGCTCATTCCTGATAGGATAAAGAGGTCTGTCGTATAATATATTTGATAACATATGAAAACCTTCGTTACAATACTGAATGGTTTAAGGTAAAGAGGACGTTCATTTTGTTACCTCAAGCTACTGCCATAATCAGATTTCGGGATCCTGGCTTTCCAGTGTGCTTCGCTAATCATTAGAGAGGGCTGTAAGAAAGCTGTGGTGAAAAGCCGCGGGTAAAGTTAAAGATGGCAGACTTCGGGTATCGGTGGAGTTACGTGGGTGTGAGCGGACGCGGTGCCGATTGGGCTACCATCAAGCTTCTCCACCGGCAAGCACGATCGATGGGCATACGACACATGGCACTTCCTCCGAGACAGATTTGGGGTAAGGGAAGTGCGAGTCTTTATAACGACACCGGAGGTTTGCGTCCACAACGCGCCCTGGCGGGCTATAGGCTCGTCCCGTAGCGGGCGCTGTTAACCGAAACAGAGAGCGCGAGGTGTCCACAGCCGTCGTCTTTCTTCCATAGGACGCGGCGGTCGGCTGATTGGGCTCGCACTGTGTAGCCGTCTCAAGAGGAGCACCACTCTTTCTGCGTGCTATCTATCCGGGAGGCTTAAGGAACGCGCTGAGGCGTTGTTTTCTCGTAGCTGAGACTCGAGGCCCTCTCGCTCTGAGAGTGTTTGCGTCCGGCACCGGGGAGCCACACTCCGTCGCTGGAGCGAGGCGACGATTGGGTCGCAGTTCCGAGTGTTGACGCGGACCGGCCCCCTAATGCTCTTCCTCGAGTGGCCATATACTTCATGCTTTGCAGCCTGTCGGAAATGGCGCCACATTACGATTGTATCGCGCTCTGTAATGACACTGAACAGAGCGTACCATATTAGAAAAGGGTCAAATATAGAAAAAAGTGGTGAGCTGATTGCCCTTTTCCGATTCTGGTGCGATTTGTTTCGTGGGACGTGCCTTTTTAGCTCTGCAAGAGAGCACTCGTTATCGTGCAAAAACTACATATTTTGTCGTTGGTGCCTTAGCATGAACGCGGGTCATATGCTACGTGCCTCACGTAAAAAAACAATGTAGCAGGTCGGGTTACCAAAGGAATTCGACAGCGTTCTAGCACCATCCAGAAACGCAGCAACTCCTAATTAGTGCTGCCGTTTGATGCAATTCATGCTTGTGTAGTATTTTTACATGAAGAGGAGTGATGCAATCAACATCAAAGGAAGGTTCTCCAAACAATCACGCAAGGCGTCGTGTTTATTTTGATGAGTTCACGGAGTTGTACAAGATGGCGGTGAAAGAAAGCGATATTCGTTAAATACCCGAATAGCCGGCTGCAATTCGTGACGCAATAGGAACAGCTAGCATCGTGTACAATGCTATATATACATGACGCACATCTGCTGTTAGCACCTGCTCATGGACATATCTGCAAGCTAAGAAGATGACGATAATATGCGATAACACACGCACTTTTAAAGTCATCAGTGTTATTTAAAAGCATGACTGTGAATGGAGAAAAAGAGTGAGAACATTTATTTATAAAATAGAAGAAAACTTGGAGGGGGAAGGATAATTTGTAAGAGCAGCAGAACTTCCTTGGAGAACTTCCTTCAAAGGCGCTTTCTTGTCCGCGATCCTCAAAAGGACCGCTGTCCAACGCTACAAATTTAGGACTTCAAAGGGAAAGCCGCATAACGAAGTTTTTTAAGTTTAAAACGAAGGATGTCGTTACAAGGACAGCACGAAGACGGCGTGACTTTTAAGGATCACCGAGAATCAAAAGATTGTCAGTAGCTCTGCAGCCGCGCACGCATACAATACCTACAAGAAATATCGACCACCAGCGTATATATATATATATATATATATATATATATATATATACATCAACAGTATTCTTACATTTGGTGTGGAGAGTGCTAGTTGTCTCAAAAAAGTGGAACTCCGTGAACAAGGCCGACCGCTCCAAGACTGCGTTTGTAACGCCTGATGGATTGTAGAGGTTCAACGTGATGCCATTCAGCCTCTGTAATGCACCTGCCACCTTCGAGCGTCTCATGGACAACATCCTTAGAGGCTTTAAATGGAACACATGCCTGTGCTATTTGGATGACGTCGTCGTTTTCTCGAAGGACTTCGACTCCCACCTTAGCCGCCTCGCAAGCGTCCTGACTTTTCTTTTGGACACTGGACTGCAGCTGAATTTGAAGAAATGCCACTTCGCTGCCCGCCAGCTTACCATCTTAGGGCGTGTTGTTAGCAAGCATGGTGTCCGTCCTGATTCAGCCAAGTTTCGCGCTGTCGCCGAGTTTCCCAGGCCGGCTACACTAAAAAAAACTTCGCAGCTTCATCGGCCTCTGCTCATATTTTCGGCGTTTCGTGCGCAATTTCGCCACCATAATCGCACCCCTGACGCACTTACTTGCCCACAACCAAGACATCTCGGCATGGTCCCGAGGATGCGACGAAGCATTCGCCTCTTTACGCCATCTTCTGACATCACCACCTATCCTACGCCACTTTGATCCAGACGCTCCAACCGAAATCCATACAGATGCTAGTGGAATTGGCCTCGGCGCTATTCTTGCTCAGCGTAAATCTGGCTTCGATGAGTATGTTGTATGCTACGCTAGTCGTATCCTCACTAAAGCGGGAAAGAACTATTCAGTCACCGAGAAAGAATGCCTTGCCATTGTTTGGGCAATCACAAAATTCCGACCCTACGTATATGGCCGCCCATTTGACGTCGTGACTGATCACCACACATTGTGTTGCGTGGTTGTCGTTATTAAAACACCCATCTGGTCGCCTATCTCGCTGTGCACTACGTCTCTAAGATTACGACATTCATGTAATTTATCGGTCAGGCAACAATCATTTGGACGCCGACGCTCTTCCTCGCTCACCACTTCCCCACGATTAAGTTACAGCGTCTGTTTGCAGCTGCGAATGTTCTTAGTTTGAACATGCCGACATGTCCGCTGAGCAACGCCAGGATCCGTGGATAGCGTCTCTCTTAGAGTACCTGTCTCTGACGTCTCCACGTACCGACAACCGTTTACTTCGACAAACTGCTTGCCATTTTACCATCCGTGACGGTCTTCTGTAGCGGCGCAACTACCTATCTGATGGCCGCAAATGGTTACTGGTAATCCCTCGCCACCTACGTTCTGACGTCTGTGCCTCCTTCCAGGCGGTTATATATATATATATATATATATATATATATATATATATATATATATATATATATATATATATATATATATTGGCTGGGAACTCGACGGCGACATCGCAAAAAGCTTGGTTTGGTCAGATTTTACTTGCGAATGTCTCTCTGCTCAATTTTAGAGCTCAGCAGTTCTGATGCAGGAATATGGATGGAAGGTACTGGACTTCACTGAGTATTTTTGGAGTTCTTCAGATTTATACCAACCGTAGCGAGCGCGTGAGCATGTAAGCGATCGTTGTGTGCAACTGAAGAGCCAAGCGACGGAAAAGCAGGAGGTGGTCGAAGTGCGCAAGACGGAGAGTACAGTACACAGTGTGGCTCCTTAACCTGAGTGCTACGGTGCAGTGATGACGTAATGGTTGGTTTTCGATCGGGCAGTTGCAAAACATCGTGCGGTGGAGGGTACACTCTTCCTGCAAACAGATCTAGCTGCCTTTCAGTGAGAAGGTGCTTTAATTGGGCTTGTTTCAAAGACTGATTCATTCTTGTTGTTCCAATGCGTGAGCAGTGCTTTTGACTGTGGCGACCGAGTGCGACTGTTTTCAGATTGTTTTCACTCTGTGTCCGACTGTTTTCACTCCGTCTCCGACTGTTTCACTCCGTCTTTGATCTTTTGCCACGATTTGTCGTTTTCAAATATGTGTGTCAAGTAAAACTTGAGAGCCTCACCGGAAATGTAGTCAGTGAAGTTGGTGATCATCTCCCGTTTCGGCTATGATGCAGCGGTAGCGTGGAGTTCGGACAGGTGGAACCAGTCCTGCACGGGTCCATCGTCCGCTGCTCCAGCGTACTTGGAGATGTCAAGGTCGGCCGATGGTTGTGTCATGGTGCTGGTCGTTGTTTCCTGCTAAGAGATGATTCGGTGGTTGGTGTATAGTGAGGGTGTTTTGTGGGGAACTGCGACGATGATGAGTGAGTGAGTGATAAAGGGGCAGGCAGGTCTCCATTCTGTCGACTCGGGTGACGCTATGATGAATGGGAGACGTGGCCTGGCTCATACACCATGTTTATTCCATTGTGACTTCTTACTCCACAGCTTCTACCAACCATCACTACCTTCTTACGTTATATATATATATATATATATATATATATATATATATATATGCGTGTTCACGACAATAAAGGGTGAAAGGGAGGCTGCTTAACGAACGTTTTTACGATGGCAGAATGTTTTCAATACTAAACTGGTAAAAAAGAGAGTATGTACGCCAAGAAAGTTGTTATGCACTAGCTGGCTTAAATTTGGAGCCTCCTTTGCATCGCCCGCCCGACCTTCGGACCAAGCACTCGAAAGACCTAAGTTCAAACCTTATCCCGCCGTCCAGCTGCTTCTCTAACTCGTCTACCTCAACAAGTGTTAGAAGCTGTCGCCTACACCATACGCACATGTGTTTTATTACGCTAGTAGCTTCTCAGGAGGTCCACTTCGTGTTCGGTTATAGCTTGACAACTATTCAGGCGCACTGAACTTCTTCAGAACTGCCACCTACCCCGTTCACGTGGTCAACGTCACTGCAACGTTGCCCGTAGCCCACACTCACAGTACCCGCAACGCAAGCTACCGAAGAGTGGTTAATGCTGTTTATAACAGTTAATGGTGTTTTATAACAGTTATTTCAACTTCTCTAACAACAAAACGAGCGAAAACAAGGCAAATAAAAAGAAAACTTATCTCTCGTTGCGCGCTGCCCCTGCAACAACTGACCTGCTCCTACACCGCTCCTTGATGAGTTGTAAAGCGCCGCCTACCATGGAGAATGCCATCTCTGTTGAGGGAAGCCCGGGGGAATGTTTCCAACGCATACATGTTTTACTTTATGGCCTCATACACCACCGTAGCTTCAGCCCAGCTGATTTTTAAACATTCATGCTTAGTCTCTGTTTGCCACTGGTGGCGTGGTGGATGAGAACGGCCTTTCTGTACTCCGTCCGGCCTCTTTTGCATCATAAATACAGCGAGCACACTCACGATAGGCCAAATGTGATAGTCAGCCAATGTAACATTCAAAGAACCCTTTCGCAGCAAAGAAGTGTCTGTGTTTGACTTTTTTTTATAACTATAGCGTCGGTGTCGTAGCATCCAGTGGTCTTCGTGTGCAAAGCTCAGCTATTATGCATGAACCCTGTCTAAAGCATCCGTACGGGGTCTAAAGGAAATTAGCCCTGAATAAAGTTTTTTTTTCGAAGCTTATTCGCATACATTATACAGTCCACAGCATGTGGTGTAAGCTGCTTGTGTGCGCCTGGTTTCTGTCGAAGATCATTTCTGTCGGCCTGATCATGGCCAATACGCCCTAACTTTAAAAGAGATCGTGGTGACTTAACTGCCTTAACGCGATCACTAAATTTTCTTCAGTGTGTCTCTGGAACATCTCTCGCTTACATGCAATGGATGCTCGCTTAACCGCCCACAACTCAGGTCACGCGCAGTTGTCCGCCACTGCCGCCGTTGCTGCCGGTGTCCGTAACCACATCGTGCGAAATAAAAAGAAAATCTCGCACGTAGTGGGGCTCGGCACCCAGGGTTCTGAATGCCAGCCCAGTATTCTACCAGCGAAGGTACGCTGGTGCTTGTGACTTGTTGGCAAACTTGCCTTAGGCATGCTTGATGTCGGAAAAACAATCGCGTTAATAGGACGTGTGAAGCATTTTAAAACAGCGAGAGAACAACCAGTCGTCGCGCAATGCGAATAGCGTAACGAGTGGGCCGTCCAATGCTCCAACCCATTACAAAAGCTTGTTGTTCCCCTATTAACTGCGGAACATACCCACTTCAGCCATAATTCTTCATCGTTGTCAGCGACTGCATGAAAAATTGGCCCCAAATTCTTTGCAAGTGTTTAGCGGATACCACGCTTCTCAAAAGAATGACGAAAAATAGTATAGTGAATGTCGGCCTACTGCCCAAAAGTTTATTAATAATGTCTGGAGGCTGAAATGCTGTAGGCCCATGTGCTCAAATTTAAGTGCATGTTAAAGAACCCCAGGTGGTCAAAATTTCCGGAGCCCTTCACTACAGCGTCTCACATAATTATATGGTAGTGTTGTTACATTAAACCTCACATATCATGAACATCATCATCATAATAATAATGTCCTAGTGGGTATCAAGCAAATGTGCTTGCAGTAGTTACCTAATGAGTGTTTGAAAAGGCTCTAAAAAGCCACTCTTTTAGCTTGGTTTCGCTGTGATTGTGCTGCGCCTTCCACGCAGGACTGGCGTTTTTGCACCGACTAAAGACGTAATGTTCTACTGAGAGCAATCTTTGTGCGCAGCTCATAACTGTTTCATATTACGACACGTTAACATACAATGCTGATAACTTTGGGCCACAATTTTTTTGTTTAGGCTGCTGCCAATTAAAGTGTATTATTTAGAGAAATACGTGCGTTTTGCTCTTGTAGAGTCCCGACAAAAAATGTGAAATAATTATTTATTTTTTTATTTCTGTCTAGACGCTCTCTCTCCATTTTTCTCCCCTCCCTCCGTCTTTCGGCATTGCATTTTGTTCTTCAAAAATAAAAATAAAAAGGAGCCAATACACTGTTGTGGTAAACTGAAGAACGTGCAGGAAACTTTCCTTTTCCAAACAATTCCGTTGAATCCCCTTTTAAGAAGGTCCCTATATGTTGTAACACTAGAGCTTTCCTCGTAATTCCAGCCGTCTCCCGATTCTTCATCGCAAAAGTATAGGGGCAGCAGGGCTTTAAATAAATGTAAAGATGGGGGTACATGATCCTGACTTTGGTATTATTTATTTCAAGCTTCCTTCTGACTAATCATCTGTTATGAACATACGCTGAATAATCTGGCGAGGGTAAGCACAGTATGTAACATGGAAGACTTCCTACTCGTGAAAGCGTTAAACTTTCCGTGTCCTTTATTTATGTATACCGTGTGTGCCGTGTTGTGAATTTCCTTTGATGAACAATAAAACGGTGATGATGACGACGCTTTTTGGGGGCTCATTATTTATCGTGACAGCGGCCCCCACTAAATATTTTTGTATATTTCACCATTTAACATCTAAGCGTTGCAATGCAGCTGACTTCTTCTTCATGATATAGTTTCTATGACATATCACCGCAAACATACTTTTTGTAGGCTCGCATATTTGAAGAGTGAACACAGCGAGAAACTAGTTAAATGTGGCTTCATGCCAGATAACTTGTTGACAAGCTGCTGAGATTCAATTACCATGGCAGCTAAGTTTGACCAATGTGTGCTAAGAAGAAATGAAAAGCTCCTATCTCACACTGTATGTTTAATAATATGTGATCCCCCCTTCCCATTTTACTTCTCCATTCTCGTTTCCTTTCCGTTTTTTTTTTCTCAATGCAAGAAGCCCCTCATAACTTCTAGTGGTCGACAAGGGGTTCCGAAAATCATCCATGGCGGAAAACCACAAACGGAGTCCCTAAATTGTTCCCGTAAAACTGGCTCTCAAAGAAGATGGCGCACGTGCAAAGTATTTATTTATTTCGTTTGTGTACATATAAAACACAAAGATAGAGGAAATAAGGAGAGAACAGGCTGACAACGGCCATCTATAGCGACGCAATGCCTGCCTGCTCCTTCGGTAAGAGAAGACATAAAGGTAAGGAGAGAAGAAAGGAGAAAAGAAATGAGCAAAGTAAAAAAAGTGGAAACACACACACGCAAAAAATAGTCACATCAAAATTTCTATAAACGTGACGCCAAGTGTTCTCTTCGATAAAATGAAAGGAAACTCAACATGGAAAAAACACGAAAAGAGAACCTAGCTTTCAGTGTGTTGCCAATCAAAATTATAAATAGAGAGAGAAAGAGAGAGAGATAAATAGAGAGGAAAGGCAGGGAGGTTAACCAAGCTTGGCTCGGTTGGCTACCCTACACTTGGGGTGGGGGAAAAGGAGAATAATAGAACGGAAAGAGACAGAAAAGAAGAGCAGTAAGAAAGAGAAGCATAAATAGTCAGCTCGAGACTACACAGCACGGCCTCGCACAGTTCTTTCACAAGCGGTCGTGAAGTTTGGTGGTCCTTAAAAAGTACAAGATGGCTTTCGTGGCTTTGCGCGTATGGAAAGCCGTCGGCCAAGGTCCCAGGATCTTCTCTTCTGTAATCGGCCGTGAATCCAGCTGACAGAGCTTGGCTTCCATAATACGTCGTTCGGTCTGGTATGCTGGGCAATGACATAGAATGTGTTCAAGCGTTTCCTCGCAGGCGCAGATGTTGCATGCTGAAGTGCTCGCCATTCGAAGGAGACGAGAGTACGAATTCGTAAATGCCACGCCCAACCTCATGCGACACAGTAAAGTTTCAGCGCATCGTGGAAGCCCGGATGGCAAACGAAGTTGCAAGTTTGGGTCGATCGAAAACAGGTGCGTGTTGGAGAAACCCTGCGTATTCCATTGTAGGAGAGATATACGGCGAGCAAGTTATTGTAGTAGCCTTGCAGCGTCCGTTCTCAAGAGTGGCATGGGCGTGCGCTGGTCTTGATCATGAGCCGACCGAGCAGCTTCATCCGCGCGGTCAGGGCCGACGATTCCGCAATGACTCGGCAACCACTGAAATACAATATTGTGACCTTCCGCGAGCGCTTCGTGGTAGTCGCGCCTTATCTGATATACTGATTGTTCATGTAACCCGTGCTGCATAACAAACCGTAAAGACTGTAAGGCTGACCTGGAGTCGCAAAAGATGGCCTATTGGTTAGGTTGCTGGCAAACAATGTACTTTACTGCACCTTGAAGTGCTGTGAGCTCTGCTATTGTCGACGTCGTGGTGTGAGAAAGCTTGTACTGAAGCAACACATTTTCAGATGGAACAACCACTGCTCCTGTGGAGCTGTTGGAATTAGTGGAGCCATCGGTGTAAACATGTATGCGGTCGAAGTACCTTTCGTCCAACAGACGCAAAGTCAATTGCTTCAGGGCTAGCGTTGACATGCGTGCCTTTTTAAAGAATCCAGGAACTGATAAGCGCACGTCGGTTTGACGAAGACTCCATGGCGCAGTTGCTGGATGCATCGCAAGTTTGAAGCCAGGTGGTAGTATGTCCTGATGTTTTGTCACGATACCGCAGCACGAAAAATGGGGCCTCCGAGCTGTAAAACACGCTAAATGATGTGACGGTAGCCGTGATAAATGCCGAATGTGCGCGCTCAGCGTCCCGACATCGATGTGCGTTGTGACCGGTTGTTCTTGTGCAATAACAATAGTTGACACTGTCGATGAGCATCTTGGAAGGCCAAGGCATGTCCGAAGTGCTTGGGCTTGAACGCTTTGCAGTGCACGGATGTTAGTCTTGCACGTGTTGGACAGGACAGGAAGGCTGTACCGGAGAGTTCCGAGAAAGAGGGCTGTGTAAAGCTGCAACATGGAGTGCACGGATGGGCCCCATGATTTTCCGGCGACGAACTTGAATACATTCTCAATGCCAATGAGCTTTTTCTTCAGGTATGTGACATGTGGGCTCCAGGTTAGGTCACGATCTACGATGACGCCTAAGAATCTATGAGTGCGTTTATATAGGATTGATCTGCCATCGATGCACAGTGAGTAGAAAGACATCGGTTTGCGTGTAAACGCCACCGCTGCGCATTTTCCTGTGGCGATAGTCAAACCTTGCTGGCGAAAGTATGTCGATGTCATTGTTGCCGCTTTCTGTATTCTTGCGTGCACTTGAGGCCGTGTCACGCCGGACGCCCAAATGCAGATATCGTCAACGTAGAGAGATATATAAGCTGGTTGTGGCAGCATTTCGGTGAGCCCCACGAGAACCAGGTTGAAAAGTGTTGGACTCAAAACACCACCTTGTGGCACCCAATGACTTGTGAAATACGTATTCGTAGGCCCATCTTCAGTTAAAACGAACATGGATCTCTTTGTGAGGTAGCTTCTTACCCATCGAAAGACACGACCTCCAAGTTCGGCTGCTTCAAGAGCATTCAGAACAGCCTCGTGGGTCACGTTGTCATAGGCACCCTTCACGTCTAAGAACAGAGCTACCGACAGCCGCTTCTGAGCTTTCTGATGCTGAACAGAGGTCACTAAGTCAATAACGCTATCAACTGAGGACCGACCTCGTCGAAAACCAGCCATAGCATCAGGATAGATGTTATAATGTTCCAGGTACCATTCCATGCGTGTAATCAGCATCCTCTCCATGACCTTGCCAACGCAGCTTGCAAGTGCTATAGGCCGGTATGATGCCAAATCGAATGAAGACTTTCCGGGCTTCAGCAAAGGCACCAGGCGACTACACTTCCACTCATCAGGCACCATTCCATCATGCCAAGACTTATTGGAAATGTCCAGGAGACAGCACTGTGCCTTCGGGCCTAGGTGACGTAGGGCAGTATAAGTCACTCCATCCGGACCTGGGGACGATGAGCGTCTGCATGTGTTCAATGCCGCATGAAGTTCTTCCATGGTGAATGCAACCTCCATTTGCTGATCTCGTGCGACTGGAACATCCTGTGGCAATAGATCGATCGGTATAGAGATGTCGCCAGCGATCTTTGCACAAAATTCCCCAGAAACATCAAGCTGTGAGCGACGTTGATGTAGCGCCAGAGCGGTGAAGGGGTGACGCTGTTTCGGATGCAAGTGAATACCTCGAAGAGTCCTCCATACGGGAGACAAAGGCTTTCGAGGGTCTAGCGAGTCACAAAAATTCTTCCACCGTTGTTCATGAAGTTTGTGCATTCGACACTGGATTTTTTCTGATTGCGTCCGGATTCTCTGAGGTCAGAGATAGATTTCGTGCGTCTGTATTGTCTTTCGGCACGTCGGCGGACCGCTCGAAGTTGTTCCAACTCTTGGTCGAGTGCCGTGCGTCTCGATTCTTTCGAACATATCTTCGTGGATGTCTCCATTGCACAACCAATCACTTCTTCAATGGATTTCGGTGGTTCGTGCATGCACTTGCTCTCCACTAATATCTGAAACTCTTCCCAGTCAATAAGTCTTGAATGTCCAGGGGAGGGAGAATCTTCCAAACCTCTTACTTTCACGTACGTGGGGATATGGTCGCTGCCATGTGTTTCAATATCTGTGAACCATTGGACTTTCGTGACAATGCTATGCGACACTAATGTCAAGTCCAGGCAACTGCTGTAGTTACTCCTCGGAGACAAGTAGGGCTGCCGTCGTTCAGCACCTGAAGACCGAGCTCTGATGCGAGTTCAACTAGGTCCGTGCCTTTTTGATTTGTCCTGATGCTTCCCCACAATGGATGATGGGCGTTGAAGTCAGCCATCAATATCCAAGGTGCTGGAGTCGTTGCAAATATACCATTCAATATCTGTTGATCTAGTCGACCTGACGGCGCTATATATGCGCCTATCAGCGTAAACAACAACTTCTTCTTTTTAACATATAGACACACGTAGTGATTTCCATTGTGAGACTCTACTCTTTGGAGAACGTAAGTGAGTTCTTTACGGATGTACACAGCAACTTGACTTCGCTCAATGCACGATGAAGAAACGAACGATTCATAGCCCGACAGACGAGGTATTATTGAAAAATGCGGTTCACAAATGATGATGATGGGAAACCTATTTTCGAAAATGAATTGTCTGAACTCAGGCATTCTTGACTGTAGACCTCTTGCGTTCCACTGAATTATGGAAGCACGCTTGACTTTTCTCGGAAAGACTGATGCGATCTATGGTGCGCCATCTTGTTACTGAAGTCCGGCAAGAACTGGTTCTAGTGTGTCCAAGATTTGCAGCGCGCATTTAGCGGCAGGGATCTGTAGACTATTCAATAGAGTGCGAATAACACTCATGAACGACCTCAATACAGAAAAGACTTGTACCTCTTGGGCGGACAGAGTGCCTGCTGGGGGCATATTCGTTGTTGACTGTCGATATTGTGGTTCCGTAGACACGTGTACCCGCGGTAAAGTGGGCCAGTCAGAGCCGGATGTTCTGTGTAGCGCCGCAGTGTCTTCCGGCACCTCTGGACGTACCCCACCTGGTGGCGGGGCGGGGGAGGTCTCTGTGGTGGTGGCGGTGGTGGTGGTGGCGGTGGTGGTGGTGGCGGTGGCGGCGTTAGTGAAGGCACCTTCGGCACAGGACTGCTTTTTCTTTTCTTCGAGCACCGCCGTCGACGGGAACGCCGTCGTTGAACAACCGTTACCACTTCCTTTCGTGAGAATCCGTCTTTAACCATTTGTCTCAAAATGCTCCTCTCTTTCTTCAGTACTGGGCAGTCTTTGGACGAGGTCTCATGGTTCCCGTTGCAGTTGCTGAATTTTAGGAGAGTTGCTTGGCAAGCCTCTGCTTTGTGGGGTCCGGCACAACGTGGGAATGCTTGCTTGTTGTTGCACACAGCACTAACATGACCCAGTTTTAGACAGTTGTGGCACTGTAGTGGTCTTGGGATGTATGGTCGGACAACGTGACGAAAATGACCAACCTCTACATGTGATGGGATGCAATCACCTCTGAAGGTCACCTTGATGCAACGGGATTTGCCAAGCCGGCATACTTGCAATATGTCCGTTGCCCCAGTAGCTGGCTTTATCAGAACAGGAAGGTCTGCGTTCGGTATGGAAACATCAACGTCATAAATGACGCCTGTCGTCGTGTCACTATCCTGTGGAATGTAAGTTCTGAGATAGACGCCTCCAAGCTCCGTGACAGTTCGCAGGGTATGTAGCGCAGCCGGGTGCTCAAAGTCTATGGCCAAGATATTCTTCCGTGGGTTGAGTCTAATATCCTTTATCTCATTAGGCACGATAGCTTCGAGACGCGCTGATATCACTTGCCTGTTCATGTTCTTCAGGTTGATCGAAGAGTCGACAGGAACCAAAAGTATGGTATGGCGTTCAGAACTGCACGCCGCCTTCACGGTAGAGACGCTAGCTGGCGAAAACGCGCCGACCATTCTTTTTTTAGCTTTACGCTTCACTGCAGGAATGAAATCATCGTCGCTGTCTTCACTACTCGCCGTGTACAGTTCAGTGCTGTCACTGGTGCTGTCGTCCTCCCGGCTGTTGCGCTTCCTTGAGGTTGACGTCGAAGGTGACGCCAAGTCCGGATTGCGTACGGTGGGGCCTGGATTCATCGCTGCCCGCAGGAGAGCGATGATCCTCGGATAGAGCGTAAATTCACACAAAAACACCAAACGAAATAGGCAGCGTTCGGCAGAAATACACTTCGTCGTCGTCGTCCTAAAAATTATAAATAAAGCACAACGCCGCTTACGGAGCTCTTCATTGCACATGAGGGGCCTAATGAGTTGTAAAGCTGTAGACTAAGTGTTGCTTTCTGCAGCAATTTCTTTTGCTTTCCATATTTCTTGTGTGACCCTATACGATGCTTCCTCGTGTACTGCTTATAAATGAAATGATCCCGCAGCATGCTACGCATTGAAGTACGCTAAAAACATTGTCAAAAGCCTGTATAGAAAAAAGATGGCTTAGAAACGTGCGCTGGGGTGTCTAATGGTTGTGACGCATGTTTGTGCCACTGTGTGTGTGTGTGTGTGTGTGTGTGCGTGTGTGTGTGTGTATTTTTGTGCTTGTGCGTGCGCATGGGTGTTTTTGCGTGTGTCTGCGTGTTCCCGTGTGTTTTGTGTGTGCATGTTTTTGCGTATGTGTTCGTTTTTTGCGTAATCACGTGCGTTTTTGCGCATGTGCTTGTAAGCTCGTGTTTGTGCGTTCACGCGTGTTTGTATATGTGTACGTCTGTGCACGCACACTGGGGTGTTGATGACGATGTGCCACTTGAATGGATGATATGAGCTCAACTGAGTAATTAATCAATTAATCAATCAATCAGTCAAATAATTAATTGATGAGTGAGTTAATCAGTCCTGGAGCTGGTGGCGAGCCTTTGTTTTGTGAAGTAAGCCTTCTAGGCAAGGGAAAATTCAAGATTTACCACGGAAACGATTGATATGGTTCGCGAATGCAAACTCTATAAAAAAGAATGGGCACGCTTGTGTTAGCGAACCTTCTGTACTTATCGCAGAATAAGAGTTGCTGTTTGTTTTAGGGTGGGGCTGATCATCAGACCGATGATAGGCTTCAGGTTGCATAGCTTTTGCGAGTGCGTGGTATATACGGTGTTTAAGTATACGTGAATGTGTCAATAAATTTGTGGTAAGTATGGCGATGGTGTGTGCTTTAATGTGCCCTTTTCTTCGTCCTTGTCTTGAGATTTCACTGTTGTTGTTTTTTTCGCATCTGAACTATTAAGGCTCAAATTTGAGAAAGCTCTGAATAACGATACTAAAAAAAGCGTGGTACCAAGATTGCGTCGCATAACGTCATGACATGGCATCGCCGCTTCGTTAGTGGTGGCCCAAATTCGGATGTGATGCAACCCCACGGGAAGCGCAGAAAGCTTCGAAGTTTAAGGAGTAACGTGAATCATTGAGACTGTAAAAGTAATTTAATTTGCGTCTCGTGAGAGCATAGGCTTTGGCCTCGCTGAGATAGTTGCCTAAAGGGACTGTAGCTTTATTTTTCGTGATGCTTACTGCCAATGACTTGTTTCGTGTTCACGGAGACAGCCCACTGAGCTCACTTATTCTAGAAGGGTGCTGCTCAGACAACTAATATTGAATTACTGAGCAATAAGAATATTGAGTACTCACTAGATTATGGAAAAAGACATAGGTGTATGTCGTCACATCATGTCACTATATTTTTCGGCAGGTAATCTTAATTTCTGCCATGAAGTATGCTATCAGTAAGTAAATCTTTTCACTTAAACCTTAACTTTGCTTTTGTATCGTTTTCCTTGTGATCATGCATAACAATTGAGCTAGGAATTTCTCGCGGGACGTAAAAGATTTTTTCTATTCTTTAAACTTTAATTGTTTTCGCATTATTAAAGACACATAAAAATGGCCTGCAGAAGGCTTCCGCATTGATTTTTCTTGGCGAACCAATTCGAACTATTTGTGAGGTATTATTTAGCCGCCCAGTCGATGCTGTTGCTCTGTAATGCTGCGTGGCCTTATTTGGAGACATAGAGGACGGTAGGCTTTGATATTCGCTTTTACATTAACGTAAAATCCCGGCCGCCCCGTGTTCCGCTCTCGACGTTGGGTATACGTGTACTCATCGCAGAAATATAAGTTGTCGAGCAACTTGAAAGAACTGTCTTTCTTACTACGAAATAAGCGGCATTTTGAATGTGTGGCAGCATCTGACTTATTCTGAGGCAATGTAATAATTCTTAGGCTTAACTTCCCGAAACCACGATACCAATGTTCGCTTGTTATCAACTGCATTTAGCTTTCAGTTTGTGCAGCAGCTATACTTCTTTAAAATCACACCATTCACGGAAGCCCATAGCCCTGCTACAAACTCTCTTAGGAGTTCCGATTTGGAACAACACTTTTCCTGAACGCAGCACTCAGTAAATATTTGGACATCAAGAAAAACCTGTAGAGTGAAAAATAAATAAATTTTTAATTGTAGACTTACTCACCGAATAAATGAATAAAAATTAGTCATTTCAATTAACAAAAAAGGTAGCTATCGCCAGCACACCATGACCTCTCAATTCTATTGTAAAAAACAAAAAAGCTAAAAAAACGAGGTGCTAAGAAAGGACGCATTATTCATAGGACCCCTTTAGAGACCTCCCCCTTTCCCAAGAATAAAGAAAAAAAACAGAACTACGCAAGTGTTTGGGTAGCAAGGTGACGGACACCCGTATACCTACTCATTTGAGAAACCATCCAGTACCCCGCGGCTCTGTAGACTTTATCAGAGCGCCTCCCTAAAACGACGCAGCTACTCAAGTTTAAGGCTACTACATCCACAGTTGAGCTTTTGGAGCTTTTTGGTGAGCCTATTTCTTATTTACTCCTGCTGTCGGCCATACCCGCTACATCGACGTGTCGCAGCCGACTGCGAAGCAAAATTGAATGCTTAGTGAATGAAGGAGTGTAAAGAATAACATCGTTTCAATGTCGAGGTGTAATAGCGAGCCGAATTTTCTCGTACTCCGGAGGCTCATGCGAGGGAGACCCGTCTTCTGCTCGATACGCTTAAACTGCACCATACGCTGTACGTAGCACGCCACCAGATCTGTGTGATGGGAAGCTTCATTACGGGCGAGCACGGTGTGTGTGATGGCCGTAACTGAGGACACGTGCTTCTCATTCGGGCCGGTGATGTCGACTCATTATTAAAACCGCAGCTCAGCTCATCAGTGGTATGTTATGAACTCGCTCGTTCAGCACCAAAAGACTCGTGTATATTAAGTATAAGTAAATCCAAACAGCTGCCAGGTATTCGTTTTTACGAGTTTTTGTACGAAAAGAGGCAAGGGTGCACCTTTCATGTTCACTATCGTCATTGCGAGCCGCCACAGAAGTGCCCACGCTTTGCTCCATACCCGAAATCGGAATATATTATCTTTCATTAAAAAGAAATCGTGTTTCCCGTTAACGGGCAAGCGAATCATTGGAACTGCCACCTTGTCGTCGCAGGATCCTCTCCACTTTTCCGTCGCTCACTCTTCGAACATTCGTTACACTATCACACTATACGAAGCGAGTTTTGCTCGTGTGCCTCCCCCCTCACACACACACACATTCCCACGCATTTTTTTTGTGTGCGGTTGATGGCTTATCTTGTTATTATGTTATGCGATGCCTTGCCTCAACTAAAAGAGCAACTAAGAGAGGAAAAGAAGCAATAATCGAACAAATAACGAAGTTGCAGTATCTTGGTACGGTAGCAGTCAGTCTGCGACTATATATCGTTATAGAAAAACGTTGTTGACCACCACATCGGACAAAGACATAAAACAAAAATAGTTTCTATAAATGTGGTCTCTAAACGCAGACTCCTTCTTTTAAGTAATGAATCTCCTTGGTTTGAGCTTTTCAGAGCACGTGGTTGAAATGGCGTGAGGACGTTTGTCAAACAAGTTTGGTTGGATAGTAGTGCTTCAGTGCACTTTCCGTTTCTGCATGTCTCACCTGCGTCCGTACATTGCAATGGCAGAGAATACCTGGCGTCTACGTCATGAGATGGCAGTGTAATGCAGCAGCAGTTCAATTAAGCGAGATAGAGATTTTTTGTTCCTTTTGAAAGTCGTCTTTGTTCATCTTCAGGAAGCTTGAACGCAACAAAAAGCTAGCGCATTAGGTAAGATTTATGATTTGCGTCGGGTGATGCTCTAAATGTCTGTAAAGCATGAACTGAGAAAAAAAAACTTTGCGAACGTGGACTTCTCAGTTTTGCTTCTCTTGCGCCTGTGTATCTGACGCTTCACCAACGCAAACAAAGAAGCGAATGTAAGGAATGGTGATATAGTGAAGAGGCTCGCTCAAAAAAAGACTAGTTGAACAAATAGATGGCGGTAACTTGTTCGTAAATGTCATGTTCGTCTCCAACCGTAGCACGTATGTACGTGCGTGTGTCGTGGAATGAAAGCCTTTAACAATGAATTGAAAAAAGGTGCAGTTTTTTTTTTAGGCAGTGGCTTAAGCCGACCGAAGAACCGTAGCCGATACCTGGTCCTATTCTTGCAGGACGACGTCGCAGATAAATCTCTCTTGGTGTCAGAATGAAAGCCTATATATGTCAGGCGTTTGCGGTGGTGCGTAGGAGGAAGGGACGAACACTGGAGAGAGGGAAGGCAGTGAAGTTAACCCAACCTGAATAACTGGAACGTTACCCTATACTGGAGAATAGAATGAAGAGATTAAAAGTGCGTATACAGAAAGGGAGAAAGAGGAGTGCACACACACACACACACACACACACACACACACACACACACACACACACACACACACACACACACACACACACACACACACACACACGCACACACACACACCCGCGCGCGCGCGCATGCAAGTTTGTATTTTTTTAAAAGTTTAATAGTTGCCTTTTACTATTCATACGCCGTTCAGGACGTTCTTCGAAGACGGTTCTGTCGACATTGGTCTGTGGTCGAGGCGAGCTAGCTTGATTGCGAGTGATTGTCTCTGCTCGTCGTAGCGAGAAAAGTAGCTGAAAATGTGTTGTTGTGTATTCTTGATACAACAGTTGTCGCAAAGGGGGTTGTCATCCAAGCTCATGCGACGGGAAATTCAGTGCGTGAAAGCTACTGTCAGCTATAACTGAAAGAGCAGAGTGGCCTTTTTTTTCAGTGGAGTAATGATTTATATGTGCGGTTTAACGTCCCAAAACCACAATATGGTTATGAGAGACGTCGTAGTGGAGGGCTTTGGCAATTTTGACCACCTGGGGTTCTTTAACCTGCACCGAAGCCTGAGCACACGGGCCTACAGTATTTTTGCCGCCATCAAAAATGCAGCCGCCGCAGCCAGGATTCAATCCCGCTACCGGCGAGTCAGCAGCCGAGTAATTTAGCGACTAGTGCACCGTGGTGGGGCATTCGGTGGAGATTATGCACTTGGCATTTGAAATTGAGGTGTTTGGGTGATGCGTTCTGCTATTCATTTTCTTTTTTTCTTCACTTTTTTTGTGGGGGGGGGGGGGAGAAGGGTACCTGCTATGGAGTGCGTAATATCTTGTACAATCGCTGGAAATTGGCTAGCACCATTAGACATTGATATATTTATTGTCGCTAGCTTGTGGCCTTGAAGAGCTGTTCAAACAGCAATATCAATCAATCAATAAGCTTTATTTGTGTGCATTCAACAAACCGACAGAGAGGCGGCGAATAAAAGCTGTCTTCAGACAGCATGATGAGCTGGTCGCCCCCATTTACAAGAGCTCATGGCAGCATGGCGATAGTTAGGTTTATATATAAATGAAATAGATTTAAATATAAATAAAAAATTAGAAAGAAAATTTTAAATCACTGTAAAATAAAAAAAAGCGGTACATCTTTCGGAAACAACGGCAATGAACATGAGAAAAACCTATAAGCGCAAAAATGTAGTGATAAAATATTAAAAATAAAAGAAACGAATGTATATAACAATAAAAACTAATATAGCTTACAAATTTCAAGCGTGACTTGCTTGATGAACAACAAAGCAGATCAAAAATAGTTAAAGTGTAATGATTGAAAAGGGAAGGCAAGGTATGGCACAAGCGTTGCACTGAAGAGTTTAGACGCGGCGTATTCATTGTCATGCCCGCTGTGGCTTGACCTCCGCTCTGATTCCATGTGGTGTCCTTTCTAGAATGAAGCATAGAAACGATACCTAATCTCGAATATCAGTTGTTTGTGTGGCACATGCCGCCGGGCTGACAGCAAAGATTGTAATGCTGCTTTTTAATCACTGAATATCGGCTGTTGTTGAGACTTCGTGATTGATTGGCGACGTAACATCCGAAAACTTGCCTATGAGGTATACGTCAGACCTAAACTCGAGTATGCCTGCGCTATATGGAGTCCACATCAAAACTACTTAATTGAATTATTAGAAAGCGTCCAGAATAGGGCCACTCGCTTCATCAGTTCTGAGTATAGTTGTTGGGTCAGCATTAGTGACATCAAATCATCCATCAGTCTCGACTGCTTAGCCCAACGAAGAAAGACACTGCGTCTGGCACTGTTTCACAACCTGTATCATAATCGTCCTGACCTTCGAACTTCCACTTTAATAGCACCTGTGCGAACATCATGTCGACTTTTCAATTCCATGAGTGTGCAGCGTATAACTGGCTCTACAACCGCATTCAACAAGTCTTTCTTGCCTTTGGCCATAGAGGAATGGAACTCGCTTCTCGAATCAATAGTACTTCAACGTGACAATTCGAAATTCAGGCAGTTAGTATCAGCCCATTTAGCAAAATGAGTTTGACCGACAACAGACACCTGTACTCCACCGACTCACACAAGAAAGTGGAAGCTCACTTTTAAGCTGCTGCTTCTTCCAAGTGTATATCAAATATTTTGTACTGTACCTTTTTTATTCTTTATTCTTTCGTAAATATTGTACCGCTAAAGTTATGTAATACCACTGTCCTCGACTCCGTAACAATGTATAACGAAACCACTCCTTATTGTAGATTCTGCTTACAAAATCAGTCCATCTATCATTTTGTAAACACGTACTATGATGTTTGTTTGTTTATTTGTTTCGTATTAGTTTTCTTTTTTTTCTTTGTTTTGTGCATGTCAAACCGCAATGCAAATACTTTGCAAACGCATGCGGAAACGCGTAGCATGTGTCATTTTTGTTTTTATTTTCAGTTTCGTAGCAGTGCACAGAGCAAACATGCCTTTTTCCTTTGTAAATGTGACCTTGTATGCATATTTCGATGTTCCTCCCCCCCCCCCTTATGTAATGCCCAACCCAGGGCCCTTAAGGGATAATAAATGATGATGATGATTAGTCAAAGTGCAGGCAAAGAAGAACGACAAGTTCTGCAGCCTCGTGATTGTGCTTAGGGAATTCACGCCAAGTATGAGCTTTATGATAAGCAACAGTCTCTCTTCAGAGAATGAACTTTTATGTTGTAGCGTCTACGGTGTTGACTCAAGGGCTACGGCGCTATAAGCACTGATAAGCACTATAAGATGTGGGTTCAATTCTCAGCCACAGGTGCCTCATTTCCATAGAAGGCTCAATGAAAAAATTCCTTTGTTACCTGTATTCGGATGCACGTTTATTCACTTCACTTCACTTTATTACCTTAAAGACCCCCTAGAGGGGGTATTACATAAGGGGTGGGAAACATACAACAAATGTAATACATATGCAGGATGGGTACAAATATGAACAGGGGTAACCAATACGGAAATAAAATAATACATGTGCAGGTTCAGTATACATATTAACAGGCGTAACACCTTGCCAAAAAAAAGAAGACAAAGTGAGAACCAGTGGCACAAAAAGGAACAATGTAATGTATTCAAATTGAAAAGAAACGAGTGACATTTTGTGTAAATGTTGAGTGGCACATTATGGTGGCGAGATCAGTGGAAAGGCCATTTCAGTCGGAAGCTGCACGAAAAAAGAAGGAGGCGGAAAATGTCGTGGTACGGGCACGTGGCCGGCCGACATGAAAGGAACGAGTGGTGCGGTGAGATGTGCGGACAGGAGGCAAGATATAGGGCGGGTGGCCGAGTTGACTGTGATAGAGCTTGTGGTACAAAATGAGGCTGGCAACTCGGCGATGAATGTTGAGGTTTGAAAGATTGGATTCTTGTTTAAGAGATGAAACACTCACGTTGTACGAATACGAGGAATCAATGAATCTAGCTGCTCGATTCTGGAGTGATTCTAGTGCGTCGGTTAAGTATGCTTGATGAGGGCTCCAGATAGGCGACGCGTATTCAAGATGGGTGCGAATCAAAGATTTATAACCTTGTAGTTTTACAGGAGGGGGAGCATGACGTAAGTGCCGCTTTAAGAACCCAAGCTATCTGTTAGCTGATGATATGATATTGGTAATGTGGATGCGCCATGATAAATCGTTACTCAAAGTGACTGCCAAGTACTTGTATGTGATGACATTTTCCAATGCAACTTTACCGATTTGATAAGAATAGGTGAGGGGGCTGCGCCGACGGTGAAACGAGAGGGACTGGCATTTATTAGGGTTTAGTGTCATTAATTCCAGGTCGTCAAAATAAACTAGGAGGGCCCCTGTAGAATGAGCCTCGTAAGAGTATCGCAATTTGCGCATGTAACACCAAGAAAATAATATAAAGTTTTCCGGCAAAAAAAAAATGACACGCATGAGAGACACAGCGTCGCCTATGGCGCTTTCGTGCCATATGCACGGGTTGTCGATGTTGTGGCGCTTGTCTCATTGAGCGCGTCAATTCTCATATCCCCCTCAAGGCAGCTTTCGGGCAGTTGAACAATGAGCTGGTCAGCTCGGTGAGAGCTGAGACGCCACGCTCGAGCATCGATTCGCGCGCGCAAATAAGTACGCACCACGTGCCTGTCACAGGCACCCGCTCATGCGAAAAGCCAAGCAAAACGCAGTAGAGTTCGGAGAAACGAGGTGGATCGAAAGGCGTCGTGCACATGCTGACACGGCGGCGCATACCATAATTACGTGAAGTGAAACTACCCTCGGCGACATTTTCCTTTCCTATTCCGTGGAGCCGAATTGTCGTGGTGAGAAAGGCTTGCCGATTTGCGTAAAACAGGTGGCCTCGAGTGAATGAAACGCGCGAAAAACGAGAGGAAGAAAACGAGAAGAACAAGAGATTGCGCCGTGGTTTCCTTAATGAACGCCACGAAATGGAGCAGTATAAACATGTAGGAAAACTTGGGAAAGACAAAGTAACCACGTCGCTCAATCCGCATTCCTTGAGACATTCGGCGAAGCTCCTGTTACTGCCGGGTCGCTGCTTTCGCTTCACATTACGTGCTTCAATTTATTCAGCGGCCGTTTGTAAAATTTCGCTTGGAATTCGCGAAACGCTGTGTCGAGTCGTGACTATTTGGTCGCGCTTCCTTTTTTTCTTCTCTTCTAGCCTTTCCTATGGCTAATACTTTTTTCTTTTTTGCTTGGGCTCTGTGCTTCACGCAATTATAGAACTTTCAATTTGATTGATTTTTTGTTTTGCTTTTTTAAAGTTAAAGTGATTATGTGTCCTGCTTAAATTCTGTGCACCATGAGTGTGTAGCGCAAAAGCGGGAGAAGTTATGTATGGGAGCGCAGAGCGCAAAATAAAGCGAAATGAAGGGAACAACTACCAACCAGTTTTACGCCAAAGTATCTACTTATGGAACGCATAAAACAACAGTAAGAGTGGTTGTAATACCGTCGCTAGGACGGGCTTACTTTTTTCGCATTCTAAACTTATAGAGAACCTAATAATCTAGTGCGAGCTCTACTCACAAAAGTGCAGTGCGTCTGTTCCTACTGCGCAATGGGAAGAACTGTGTTCCTCTAGTTACAGAACAAGGCGAGATTTCGATGTTACAGAAAGGTCAGCTTCCTTCATTTGTGTTTTATTTTTATTTTTGCCACCACCGTGAAGTCACCACCACCGTGCCACCATTAGAGCACGGAGCGAATGCTGCAGAGCCATCTAGTGGAAGCGAACTGGCGGAAGCATCTAGTGAAAGCATCCAAACTGGAAGCGAGAGCACAGCTGTGCCTCTAGTGAGCGTCCCAATACTAGCGACTCGCTGAAAGCAATATGAAGAATTTCCTTCTCCGAGTGACTCCTACAACTCTGCGTCACCATATCAACAATTAGAGAGACGTCTAGGTGTTCTCTAATATTTTGCTCTCGAACCAGTCCATAAACATATCGCTTGCAGTCCGCTGCCACTTCTCATCAAACGTACAAAAACGAGCGGCGCGGCGCTGGCCGTGAAACCAACACATATACGTGAAGCATGGCGTTGAGAGCGTTCGTATTTTTGAATGAGTGAAACGTCGCTCGCACGATTCGTAACAGTGATTTTTTGACAAATGATAGAGAACATGTTATAGAGTATTGCCAATTTGAGATTGCTTGGTTATAAAAGAGCACATCGCAAGCCCGCGCGACTTCCCGCGTACACTGTTGTAAGATTCGCGCACTACAAAAACACTGACGAACACTATATGGAAGTGAAACAGGGTGAGTTTAAACTAAAAAGGTTTAGCGACAACATTCCACTAACCTACGTGGCTTCAGAAAAGCTGGTGTAGCTGACATATGCATGTACGATGTGGGCTGTCGTTGAAAGTGCGAGTTGCCACGCATTTTCACAAAAACTTCGCGTCACCAATCAAGTTTCTCCTCTCACAGAAGGCCAGCTGTGTTCACTGATGCAGGAAACATGTAAAGGCGTAGTGTTAGTTTTTTTTCTAAGTCGATAACACTAACTACCGCACAGCTGAACAAAGGAGCGACTGCGTAGGGCTGCCATTTTGTCGCCTGCAAAGTGCTGACCCTCCTCGAGAAGATCCTCGTGAATTCCGCTTGGCGGCGTGACAATCTATGGGCATTGCAAATTGAACTTTTTGTCGATAGCCCAGATGAGGATCCGATAAATGACTGATAGCCCAGAAGGAGGATCCCCTCCTTCTGGGCTATCGCACGGTAATACAAAAGCTGATGTCACAGCCTCGGCAGTTCAATGTTGGGGGCCGCGCTTATCAGCAATAGTTCAGTGGGGATAATGGTGGTGCCAACGGAGCTTTCGTTGACAGGTGCATAGATATTCTACGGTCTAATGAGACCTTTAATTGATACCAGTTATTACACGTGACAAGTATACACCTTTCTTTTTAGCCCAACTTTTCGGTACCACGTACGTACGAAACGTCACTTTGCTGTGTTCGGCTATGGCGGGCCTATGGTTAATTGGCGCTGCTTTCAGGGTATAAGTGGTCCTCTTTCGAAGAGTTTAATGTAACGTTTTGGTTAGCTGTGCATTGGACTAACTGAGCTTTTCTTCTCTCACATTGTTTTAATTATTATGTAGAACCAATAAATGTAATCATTGCAACCTTTTTAAGTTTCTTACTCGACCACTTTGTTTTTGTACTTTCTTTAGAAACCTTTTTTATTCGTGATAGGTCAACCTCTTCGCTTTAGCCTTGTGTCGCTAGCAGTTAGCGCCATAATAAAGAAGTTAAACACACAAAAAAATGCATGGATACTTCGGTGAAGAGCATAGAGCGAAACAACGGCATGTAAATGTGCAAGGTGGTAGAGGATGTCGAGAGACACTGTTGTATCTGTTGTCTTCACCTTAGTCGCAATGTATCGCTGGTTGTCCTTTTTAGAGGGCCCCTCACCAGGTTTGAAAACTTTGAGCGGACGAACGCAATGCATACATGGGGCGTTCACGATCACGTCTGCCCAAATTTGCAACGCTACGAACCGCTGAAATGGGTCAAATTTCAAGATGAACGCTGCTTGCTCTTCCGTTTGCGGGCGCGCGCCCAGAGATTGAGGACATGACGTAGACGTAGGAATTACCCTACGTAGACGGTAGTGCTGTGACGTTGGTCTTCTACGTAGCGACTGTGCTCTGACGTCGCCAACAGTAGCAAGTGACACGGCGAAAATTATTTAACACGACAAGTGTAGTTTGTGTAATTTGCTGCCTGAATAGATCATTAAAACCTGAGAGAAATAATGAGACACAAAAGAAAATGTGTGCGTGTTTTTCATTTTTCGCCCGTGAACTGCAAAGACATGCGGGGCTAACGTGCATGCATGCGTGTCGCACGCTTTCGTGTCCCTGTGGTTAGCGCAACGAGAAGACGCCAGCCCTGGAAATGAAATTAATGGTCTTGCGCGTTTGAGCACTCAATATGCACATCTACCACGTCTAGGCCCGCTTTTCCAAGCAAGAGCACACCGAAGCATTCATCCCGCAGAAACAGGCAGTAGACCACAAAATAACTCTGGTCAACAAAACGCCGCTCGCGTGCTCGTGGGGTGAGCTTGCTCGGGGATGTCATGCGCACGTGACCGTTAGCCCGGCTGCCGGAGAGGATAGGGAAAAGATTTGGCTTGCGAAGGCTACGCAGGGCGAGCGGCAAGGATTTCTAGCTCGCCTCCTCTCATCGTGTTATCGCGCCGCTTCAAAATACTGGTTTTGTGAGGTCATAATGAACCAACTGAAGAAATCCTGGAGGCATAACGTTCTTTTTCGAACACACAACTGCCAGCGTCTAACCAGAATTTGTTATGGCGCCTGGTGAGGGGCCCTTTATTAGTATGCGCAAACCATCCTAGCTAAATATCCTTTTTCAGGAACTATATATGCTTTACGAAATGGTTATGGCTTCTGTTTTATATTTCTCTTTACTTTTTTATTTTCTTCTAATTCAATCGCCTGAAGATTGGTTGTTGGTGCATGATTGCTTTTTAAGGTACTGGTGCGATCATTTGGCAGCCTGGTGGACTTCTCTGCTCGGAAACGTTACAGCACACACATGACGACAAAGGAAGAAAACACAAAAACAAAGCTCGAACACGAGACGCAGACCATCATACGCGTTCACGGAGTTTCGAATTCAACCGCTTATCAAGAGATATCTGTATGTGGCGAACTCTCGTTAATTGCCAACTATGAAGTTCATTCGTGAAGCATGAGTTTGCGATTGTGCTCGACATTTTCGTTGAAAAATAAACAACAGGAATTATCGAAGGTCTTCAAGGAAATAATGCCAGTTCAGAAACTCCGTTTCGCATTCGGTGAGTGCATTTCCTGTACATTGCGTTTTCTCCACATACTGCTTTCTCGCTCAACGAACTCACAAAAATGTACAAACTGACCCAACAGACAGCTCTTCAAATAGGATTAGTTCTCACACTACACCAAGTGAGCGACAGCGCGACGTTTTGTTATTATTATTATTATTATTATTATTATTATTATTACTTAAATATAGTCAATCATTTATTTAATGCGCCCAGCAACATCCATGAGGTCTTTGTGCAGGCGCAGGCTGAAATAAAACAACAAATATGAACACTACAATACAGTTTACAGAAAAAGAAATCAAATTAAACGAGTGAAAATGCACAAGAAAAAGAGAATCTGTGCAAAATGGGAAGAATAAAAATATACTGTGAAATTATTATAATGCAAGTGAAGAATATTTTGCATTATGTCAAAATATATGAAAGGCTTCCTAAAAGGCAGAAAATGTTAGAATCTGTTCATTGTGAAAAACCATGTTAAGATAGTGCAAAGCAAGTATAAAAATGCCTGTGGAATATGGCAGACAGCAAGGTCAAGCAAGTTACGTTATAGAAAGTTTGTATTGTTTGAGCGGTAGAGTAATGCAGCACTTTTGCAGGTATATGAAACGGTCGGTTATGTATGATTATATTTACACTTACGCGTGATTCGAAGAATAATACAGCTGAGAAGTAAAGGACAGGTTGTCGTACCGTGAAATAGCTTGTAAAAAAAAAAGCAGGTCAGCGCGATTTTGTCGGTAGTAATATGAATAATTGTAATCTGGCAACGTTAGAACTATACCCATGCAGGGTCATTTCTAGCGAAAAAATGGTTGAAAATGCTTATGAGCTTTTGCTGCACTCGCTCAATAGCATCAATGTCAGATTTAGCAAGGCCATTCCAGATCACAGATGCATCTTCGAGTTCAGGTAAGCATATCGCTGTGTACAAGTTGTGGAAGGCGGTAGAAGAAACGAATCCTCGAGAGATTCTATAAATGCAGCCGAGAGAACGAAGGCCACGCATGGCAGTACGTTTAGTGTGAGCAGAAAAGCAGTGTGAGCATGTGAGAATGCTTTCAAAAAGAACACGAAGATCACTGAATTCATATATCTTACATAATGACATAGTATTGACAGAGTATGGGAATGACACGATGGATGTTTTGTGAGACATACTCATAAATTTGGTCTTGGAGGTATTTAGAGAAAGGTTATTGTTGTCACATCAGTATCAGAAAGAACGCAGATCTGACTGTAGCAAGCGACAGTCATTAACGGAATTAATTTTCCTAAATATATTGAAGTTATCAGCGTAAAAAAAGAATAACAAGTTGGAAAAAAACATCGTTACGCAAATTATATAGTAGTGGGCCCAATAAGCACCCTTGAGGAACCCCACTAGTCACTTCGTATAAGGAGGACGTTTGGCAATTTACAGCAACTTGAAATGATATATTAAGCAGATAGCTGTGCAGGAGATAAACAACAGAGGAGTCAACATCAAAGTCTGCAAGTAATTACCCAGAAACAGTGAGTGGCTGGCTACATCAAAAGCCTTGTTCAGGTTACAGTCGACTACGTCAACGTGTCGTCTCTGTGAAATAAGTGTGCTGATTTGCGTCATAAAACTAGGAAGATTTGTCGTGGTGGCGCGTCCAGAGAGAAGCCCACGTTGATTAGGAATAGATGAACTTTTTACGCTAAAATACAATATGTTGTGAAAAGCCAGCTCAAAAAAATATTTGATGTGGCCCACGTGGCTCACAGTAGAGAAATTGGGTGACAATTAGAAACATTGATTTTGGTGCCTGACCGGAATATTGGAACAACACGCGCCGTTAAGCACGCGGTGGAAAAGGTGGAAGTGTTCAGACAGTTATTGAATATTGTAGTTAGTACTGGGGCAAATATACTACCATTAGCCTTTAGTATAGCGGAAGTGATACCATCTGGGCCACTTGATGAGGATGGTTTTAGGTGCCTTGCATGAGCAGATGAACTTTTCACCCAGTGACAGACCACTAAGTGTGCTAACTGCCTTGGGCTGTTTTTCTATTATAGTGCTTGAGCCTGAGGCCCTATAAACAGATAAAAACTGCGCTGCAAAACAGTCAGCGACGGCATGCACTTCAACATTATCCGAGTCCAGTAGTCTGAAGGACCCTCCACTTTTGCTACACTGTTTGCGTAGATACTTCCCAAATTCAAGTGGCCTGTCAGAAATTTTTTTTCTTATCGTTCAATATATGAATTGTGGTCCCTTCTATATATGTAGATAGAGCTCGGAAAAAAGTTGAACTTTTTCTTCCACTTAATAAATGGAAAACATTCAGTGTTTTTTATGTGCACGATCATTAATATTATCACTTTAGATACTTTATATTCTGTGAGCGGTAAAGTGTTAAAAGAAGTTGGCAGGTACAAGAAACGCACACAACTTCTCAATTTGAGTACGCATCTGTGACCTAGAATGAAATTGTTTAATGCTGCTAGCAGTAACACCATTTAACGAGTCAAGAAAAAAAATCATGAGCATTTACAAACATTGTTTTAGGAGAAAGGACTCTGGGTGTCGTTTTAACAGTGCTGGATTATTGTCCCTGTCATCACCTTATTTTTTTAAAAAACCTCCCCGACCTATTAAATTTTACAAGCTAGTTCACGTTCCGATATCCGGATTTTCGCTTCACAGTTGTATTAATTTTCGAATTTTGCGTAAATTAACCAGAGAGAATCAACAGTTTCATGTACCTGTCATGTACAAAGTATCTACACTGACAACTTTCATGGTCGTATTGTATTTTATAGTTCACAATAATTGCTTTTATCTGATCTATAGATACGTCCTTTTACCGTCTTTCGGGAAGCCTTCCGCATAGTTGTCTATATTCCGCATTATTTTTCACTCTTACTTTATTAATCTCGCCTTTTTATTTTATTCTTCCCATTGTTTGTGTTAATCTCATTTTGTCTGTGCGTATTTGCTCTTTTTGATTTATTTTATTATATGAAGGCTGTCTGTATTTTATAGCTTATTTTTATAGTTTTATTTTCGCGTGTGCCTGCACAATGACGTTATGACTGTACTTGAACACGTTTAACAAGTAAATGATTGATATAATTATTCATTATCTATATTGTAGTTTTATAAACTTTAAAAAAAGACGAAATGTAGGCAGGCCCCACTAAAGAATTGTTTGATATTTTTTACTATTTATGCCACCCTAATATGACCGCAGCGCCAGGTAAGACTGATGGGAGTTTTTATTGCCGTGCGCGTTAACATTGGCTGTGTCTTCCTGTAACAGTAGTTCTATAGTATAGAAAGAATCACTCTTAACTAGAGAGTGGAGCTCGCGGCTGTCGACGCTGCTGTTGGCCGCCAGTTCTACCTCACGTTAGTAGCAAGCTTTCGTTCATGCTTAAATGATATAGCAGAAGAGTCTAGAAGGCAGTATGACCACGTTTGGTAAAATAAGTTTTGGGTCTTCGCATAAATGGGCAAAACACAGCAGCTGGAGTGGCCGGCTGTGCACTCTAGGGAAGTTTATCTTTACTAGTAGTAGCTACTGTATCGTCCACCATGAATGTGCTGGTTGGGCTGCTGAAATGGCAAGATCTAATCGAGGAGTGTCAATATCGCGGATTTGGCCAATTACTTCAACGAAGTATCAAATTCCAAGGCTGGTTCAATCTCCCATTTCCTCTTCGCCACGCAACGCACATGCGAATTGTGGCTTGCCAACTTCCTATATCTCGCCCACCGGACGGTGTTTCGCTCACTCTCACCCTTATCCTCCCACTCCTATTCGTTTGTCACCCCTTTTAGCCATTCCGTCAAGAAGAGGCTCTCGTTTAGAGCGCGGCGCTTGCAAGTGGTGATGGTGGGAGTGTACCTCCACGCAATGCAGCCGTAATTAGTCGCTTTGACATCGGCCGTACATATAATCTAGTCGCACATGCGGAGTCCACCGAACAAGTGGAGTAAAACGGCGCAGACCGATGCATCGCGTGACTTTCGTCTGTTGGATCGGAATGAACCGCGTGCTAGACGAAACGCATGCGAAACCTACAGGAGAGGATACCCCCTCCCCCACCAACTCACCCCTCCCCCCTCGGCCAGGTGCTGACGCCGAGGATAATTGTGCTCCTGTGCCCCCCCCCCCCTCCGCCCCCCAGGGAAATAGGGGCGAAAAAGAGACCACCGTTCTGTCATGTCACGGATACGCTTTTCACCTCCCCCCTCGCGATTGAAAATCGGCACACCCGCAGCCGTGTTGCCCTAGCAACAACGTTTCCCTTCGTCGCTTTCCTTTCCCCAAAATCCCAGGCGGCTGTTTCCCCACTGCCGCCGTGCGGAGGCACAGGCGCCCCCTGGATTCCGTGGTGGCGATGGGGGATGATGATGACGTTGCTCTTGGTCTCCTCTGGGTTCCATACGTCCCTTATCCCCTCGCCTTCTCTCGTCGTCAGCTGACTCGCCTCCTTATAGTAACAGCTCTCGCGTGCGCTACCGCACCTGTGCTCCCGTTATCGTTCCCGCCTTTGACGGCTTTACTGGGCCGCTCCGGAGACGTGCGTTGCAACAATCGCCGGCTGTGTCTCGGAGCAGCCGCCGCGAGCGGTGTAGAAGCATGGTGGTCGGTCTCCTGGTTTCGTTTGCCTGAATGTAGCGTATGCGTTACGTGATTTCATTATAAATGTTTCTTTACTTTTACTGTGCCTGAAATAAGCGTTTGTATCAATGAGCAAAATTTAGAACTGGTGCGGCGCTTTCTTGCTGACAGTAGAGAACCTGCCTAGTAGATGGTAGCACTATAAGGATTTACTCTGTCCTTAGGCTTCATTTATTTTGTGGCGACATATCATGGTTTTTCAGTTCAATGGGCAGAGAGAAATAACAGAAACAAAAGGAGCACAGAAAGATGGAAAAAGAGTAAGTGTTCTGTTTATTGCCCCACCAAGGGAAGAATTAAACACGATCGCGTATTGTCGCAATTTCCGGTGAGCATTTGCACAGGTCCCAATCACGCACTGGCTACGTAGTATACGGGCTAAAAAAATTCCACCAATTAACTAGAGGTGTATCGTGTATACATAGACAACCACTGGAGAAATAAACGCTGCATCATGAGATCGTGCGCTGCAGCGAAACGTCCCAATGACTTAGTCACAGTGACGTAATAATGAGGCTGATTAGAGCAACACTTGTTGTGTATTACACCGACTCATAAAATGCAATAAACAAAAACGGACAAGGTCTGTTATGCATTCCCTTAAGACGACTCAAAGACGAAAACTGTCTTCGTCTTATTTTCAGTCTCAGTAGGTGTATTGATCCTTCCTTGCTCCCCACCTTCTCTCTTCCCAAATTTTGCAAAATTGCTTGCGTATATACATACACATATACAAACACACGCGCGAATATAAATAGAGTATGGTAGTATGGTTGAACCCCTTCCCCCCCCCCTCCCGAAAAAATTCTGGCTATGCCCCTGATTGTGGGGATACAATGAGTCCGTTGAGGTTTACAACTACCAGATTCTTTAACTCACACAGACGTTTTGCTTTTACCTAAAGAATGAACGTATGAGGGAAGGGCAAACCATAGACAACCTCATACGTGACAACAAAAGGGAAATGCTGATTTGGTTGTTGACGTACTATTGCGATACAACCAGAGAAGTGCGTGGCATTTTCTCGTCAACGTTGGCTGCACACAAGGCTTCGCCAATGAACGCGCACTCCAGACTGACATCACTGTCGGTGACCCCAACTTCGGAGAACATTGCCGGGTGCATCACCAGTATTATTTCGTCACTTGCAGAAGTCATTGACAACCGTGCTTCAGAAGTCTAGGTGTAGCCTCTCCGGACTTCTAAAGTTTTATCCGGCTATATGCTAAATTTTTCTCTCTCTCTACGTTAGTCTATTTTACGTACATTTTAAGAGGAACGTTCCTTCCTGCAGTGATTTCTAATCATGCCGGTTACACGTAGTCTGATTTACCTCATTGGGCTTAAACTTTGTAATCCCATTATTTCCCATATTTCTTCAAAGATGGCCTATAATCATATAAACATCTGCTTTCTGGCCCCGCTCTTTAATTTCAATAAACCACCACTTCTCGCATTCTACGTATTACAGGACCCGCCCAACAACCCCTTGTTAAATTGACAAGAGTATTATCTTCCCATGCCAGTGCTGTAATCCTATATTCCCACCCTTTTATATCTTTTCGCTTATAGTTTTCTTTCCGCTACCCCTCCGCACAAGCCTCAAATGCTGATGACTGTGTGTGTGCATGTTTCGGCCGGAACTTCATTCCCGTGAACTCCGTGCTCTCTGAGCAGCCTGTGCTGCAGGCTTTTTGGCTTATACATCGTATAACTAGAATAAAGTCTTTCTTTCTTTCTTTCTTTCTTTCTTTCTTTCTTTCTTTCTTTCTTTCTTTCTTTCTTTCTTTCTTTCTTTCTTTCTTTCTTTGTTTCCTTCTTTCTTTCTTTGTTTCCTCCTTTCTTTTTTTATTTCTTTTCTTCCTTTTTTTAAATTCAAGTTGACTTTTATTTGCCCGAAAACAAACAAGAATGAACAAATAGATGAGAACCCTGAAATAGAGGTTAACCTGGAGCTAGTAAAAAAAAATTAGACATATACCTCTAGAAAATAGTAATCTCAGTTATTTTTTCTTTACTTTTTTGTACAGTGCTCTGGAACTAGTAAAAAAATTAGACATATACCTCTAGAAAATAGTAATCTCAGTTATTTTTCTTTACTTTTTTGTACAGTGCTCTTTACTTCATAAGCACTGATGTGCTACTGTAAAATGGTCTGAGAATGAGCCTGTTGGTACAGTTTGAAATTTTGAAAAACAGCGCGAAAAACGAAGACCCAGGAAGAAGCACGCACACCACTTGGTCCAGTCTGTTTCTTCTAATGCCTTCGTTTTTCGCACTGTTCTCCAGCCATGTGAATGTTTCTAGTTTCACTGTAGCATCTAATGCAAGCTGCTGTGATTGAAAGCTGAACGGTTTTTTTATAAATATATTTTTGGTATGTTTAAAAGATATATATTTTGATATCAAGTGGAAACGACAGTTAGGGCTTGACATGAACGCATGAATCCGATAGCTTATTGGCAGTCTGTGACTTTTAATTATCTGCTGGCTCGTTGGTATTGAAACCATCTTTTCTGTGTTTCCTGCATTGAGAAAAATGGTAAAACTTTATTCGTCTCAAAACATCCCTTTTTTCTCCTTATGTACGAAAATCCGTCGTTTGATATATTTACCTACATTTGTGCAAAATTAACAGAACGAGAGGATGATTATTGGCCGCTATCAACTTGTTCTGATAATACATAAAAATCTGCAATCTTCTGAAGCATCGTCCAAATGCTAAACTTCAATTCATTTCTGTAGTGTATGTGGTTGTGTGAGGCCACAAAGTTATTTGAGTCACCACAGGGGTCAATATGAAGTAAGCTACGCTTTGCTCAAGTGGTGTACTGATTTTGTTAGTTTGCTGTAATGATGACGAGTCATGCTTGATACTGGGATTGTGAAAGGCTCTTGCATATTTTCTCCAGCTCTCTTTGGAGAGAGAGAGAGGGGGGGGGCAAGAAATCAAAAGGTAAGGAAGTCGATTTCGAAGAGATTCTGATTTGCTGCTCACACCTTGTTCTGCACTGCGTGCTCATGGTATACGTGGTATATTGAAAGACTACCTTTGGTCACTGAGGCGATGCATTCGCAACATCACCACCATCAATTTATGCTCAGCTTCTTTGTACTGTGATGAGTGCTTCCAACTCCCAACTGCACAGGGCCACAGTGACACGAGCGTGAATTCTAGCGTCAGTAATATCTATAGTTGCCCTTTGTTCGTCGTGCGGTCAAGCCATAAGCTGAGGGTGAGGTCTTTGGTGCCAAAGACAAAGCCTTTGGTGCCGAAGACAAAGCCTTTGGCTCGACAGAAACGGCGAAAAATCACAGCACACTCTGTGAACCTTAGCCGCCGTCGCAGTATAAGTTTGCCAAATCTATAGGATTTGAATAGGGCTCATAAAAGTGCGTTCCTTCACTTGTACGTGCGGGTATGCGTCGTGAGATGGAAGACGCTATGAGGATAAAATGGGACATAGGTGGTGCTGAGACGAGACCATCTTTTCCAGCTGGTGAAAGGACAGTGAGGCAACAAATCAGGCTGCCCCCCTTCTCTCTTCACTCGGCTGACGTAGGAGACAGAGCCGGCAGCAAGTCCCGGTCACTGCACGCCCTTGCTCGGGTGTAATCCACGCAGCGCGCACGCGCCGAATGAATTGTTCAAGCCAGATCTACTTACACGTAACAGCAGCAGCGCAAATCCAACGTGAACCCCCCCCCCCCCCCCCCCCCCCCCTAGCGGCCAGTGATGCACAATCGACGCGCCGACGACGGCAGCCGACGAGCCGTGATCGAGGGCCCTTTCCCGCGTCTAGTTCGCAAGCCGTCACCATCAGAGACCTTCCTTGCTCTCAGCGCCACGTTCGGTCCCTTTGAGGTGTTCATCTTGCTTTCCTCCGACTCCGAGGATCAAACGACGTGACGTGACTGCGCGCTGAGAGAAAGCAAAAGAAGCAAAAGCAAGCACAAACATCGTCCGATAGCAGCGGTCACGACCGGGGCTCCTTGGCTTGGTTGGCCTGCTGCGGCATCCAAGGCTTAGGCGGCCCCTTTATTTTAACCCACGCCTTTCCTTCTGAGGCGGTGAGGTCAGGCCAGCTCTTTGGTCTAGGGAAGCTGGGTGGCCGCAGTGAGCCCGGAAAGTGGAAGGCGAGAAACACAAAGTGGTGTTCGCTTCTCTCTTTTGGTATCCGGGTAATTTCGAGTCGCTGCACGAGAAATACCGGGTCTTGTATACAGGTTTTCGCTGCTCCTCGTCCCCGCTGGTCCTCGCCGGCATGAAAACGATTTTTGAATTTTTTTTATTTAGAAAATATTGTGCTCACTGAAGACCAGGCAGGTGGGGAACATTACAATAAACAATATAGGCAAACATCGAGAAAAATTATTGCAATAATCAAATTTGCAACAATACAAAATGGGTGATACAAGAAATGTAACTAAAATATAGCAACAGGAATATTCAGCTTACCATTAAAAATGGAATGAAAAAATTTCAGGCGTGCGATTCTGCGGCGTTCTTCAAGCACAGGGATGTCGTTGTCTTTCATTAAACTTGTTGGCGAACCAGTTGATTTAAACTTAGGAAAAATAAAACTCACAGTGCGTCTTTGAACCATTACAAGTTTGTGGATATCGTTTTGGCCCAATGAACTCTGCTAATGTTAATTTGTTCTTCCCGATTTCGTTATCGTGTTGTCAGCGATGTAGTTCACCCCATGCTGTTCACTTCTAGACGGAACCATGGTAACTTGTTGAAATAGTAAGAAACACGGCGCCGTTCACGTATACACTAGGAGCGTATCTCCTGCACTGATATTTGTTGAGGTGTAAAATACGTCCTCCACTTTTCTCTCATTCACGTCACGACGTACTTGAAGTGCTAGGTCATCATAGCAAACGCCACTTGAAAATCTTGTAGCGGTGTCACACAGACGCTTTTAATTGCAATCAGGGCGATCCGGATGGGTTTTCTTGATTGCGATCAACTTTGTGACTGCTGCTAGATGGTCAAAGCTAATCCGGTTGGAGCTTGGGTCAGAAGAAATGCGCCAGGAGGCACTTGCGTGCCGTGAAACATGTCACTGACAAAACTCGGCGTATGATATTTATGTGGAGCCCTTTATCAGCAATCTTATTGGTGCAATAACCGCTCGAACGTCAAAACGTTTGCGTGCCACTACAAGAGTTATTTCATTAATCCATCATTCGATAAAGTTTTCCCTTGAACTTACCTGTATTGCTGTGTGAAATTCTTAACCTTCAATATTATTTTTGATGGCCCCCGCTCGTATCCGTCCAGTCTCAGCAAAGCATCAATTTCGTTGTACGCGCTAAAGTTTCGCTTGTGGCGCCTAGAGTCTTCCAGTCGCTGCTGCCAACTCGACCACGAAGTGCGCTTACGTTGCGACGTAGTCGAAAGGTTTGCGGCACTCACACTCCGTTTGCTTCGAGGTTCTCCAACAGCTCCGACTCTGCGAGAGTTGAACTGAGCGCGGAATGTAACGATCGACTGCTTGTCGTCTGCTTGTCCCATAACTACATGCGATTGAGACGAATAATAAAGTATGCAATATATCAGATATTGTTCCAATTAAAACAGTTTAGAATTCGCTTTCTATAAACTTGTAGCTGTTTTAAAGTGTTTTTTAACTATGCTCGAGTTTCTTGTTTATTTTGCTTTCAAGAAGGTCGGCCAGTGGGTGCAGACGACTCGAAATCGAGATCTCTCAGCCATATCGCGATGCGCGTATGGCGATAGTCTTGTTCCTGATCGCGCCTGATGGCGATTAAAAATGACCGTGCAGCAGCACCTAATCCGGATCATGGGTAATCCGGATTGACACTGATCTTGAATAAAAGTGCCCGTGTGACACCGGTATTAACTTCTCTAGTGATTGCATTATTAACTGTTCTCGGTGCTCATCATTCGAGCTTATTTTGATCTGTTTGGTAAAGTCACCGTTTAAGATGGCAGGGCCACTATACTGTTGGCCTTAAATGTATAGTTGAAAATGTTCAGAAAATGAGCTGCGTTTTTTCAACATACCGCTTGTTGTGGGCTGGTCAGTGTGATCGTATGCGCATATTTTCCCACTTGGTTGACAGAAGAGCTTCTTCTTCCAGCATTGTTTAAACGAGACAACAATCGAAATCTCTGTCTCGCTAAACAAGTATAACCTGCAGTAAAGGTTTGAGGCGAGACTGAATCTTTATATTTTAAAATGTAGGCACTCGCAACACATTGGGGGCTGGAGAGTACACGTATACAGTGGTATATATCTGAACCTGTGTAAAAAACAAACACACAAACATGTAAACCCATTGGATCAGGTAAGTTGTCATTATAGGCCCATGTTCGTAGCGTCACGCGCGCTGCTATATTGATAGGGAAATGGCCAACGTCATCATGTCTGCATTGTTCTAATCACACATGCTCGCGCAGTTGGATTTACTCGAGTGCAGTGGCTCAGCCAGAGGGTGGCAAACTGGCCCGTACCCCCCCCCCCCCCCTCTCTTGAAGTTTTTTCGCCATGGCGTCCAAAGCAAAAAATTTGTATTTGAAAGAGGTACCCCCCCCCCCTTCAAAATCAAAGAGGTGCCCCCCTTCACCCCAAAGGAATCTCTGCCTACGCACCTGCTCTAGTGTAAACATAATTGAAGCATGAACTTTGCTTTGAAAATATTTCAGATCCGTCTAGGGAGCTGTAATGACGAGTACACGTGTGTTTATGTATAGTACCATTTCAAAACCCGAGGTCTACTACACAAAACTTCTCTTTCGTGAGTGTTTTTTTCCACATTGGCTGGCCGGAATAGTTAATAATGTATACCGCACTGTCCCTTGTATGATTATTTTCAAATACTTTACTTTCAGCGTTGAAACTTTTGTGAATACGGGACCAGGACACAAACTTACAAAACACTCTTACACTAAAATACACAGTAAACGCAAGTTTCATCCAATCCAGGTGATGGACAGAATATTGGCAAAGTCCATCGGCCAACGATGATGAGAACTTCCTGAAAAAATACTTTGTAAATACAGGCCCTGACGCCCACATAGTCGTATTACTCCAGACCGTACTGTTGTGCACTCTACATATAGTAGTTCTGAAGTGTGTTTCAGCTGAAGCGCCCCGACCGTATTGGTTCATCTACCCTTACTACAATAAGGTTTGCCTGCAGTAATTAAAGTTATCAACCCCTGAGTGATACTGGTCGTTCTTCGGCTTGTAGAGTTATGTAGAATTCACCAGAGCTAATCATCGAGCGATACTACCTAGCGCTCTTAGTCGTCGCCCATGGAAATTGTGTCCCTGTCACTGGTGAAGGTGTTGAATGCGTTTCTTCAACAGTTTACATAGGCGCAAATTTGTCTCGTAATAAATGATGAACCAGTAGTGGCTGGAAGCCCTGTGGCGTAAACATAGCCCGTGAAGCTTGTTGATGGGTGCAAAGCCGCCAGGCCGCCAGTACACAGCCATACGCGGTTTAGATTCTTAGGGTACAAGAAATCACTCACATCGAACTACTAAACGTATGAGCGATTTGAAATGATGAGGTGACGCGTAACTCACCCGAGATTTGCACGTCAACCACGTGAAGTCCATGCCGTTTCGGTGACTCATCTGATACGGATCTATGGCAAGATGCTTCATCAGTGGTTCGAACAATTATAGTATATTCAAGTCATCGTTTCAGAGTGCTCTCGCTGTGCTGCCAAAATATCAAGGATGTCCTGTGCAACTAAAACACGTGAGTTAAGTAGGGATGCTGTGGGCTCACTCAAAATTTTGCAGCGTGCTTATGTTTTTAACAAAACCGCAATTGCTATCTTACACAACATTTTTGCCTCTAACCGCTGGAGACTTCTTAAGGAATTAGAGTCTGTACTAAAAAAAAATATGCTACCATGGCAGTATTCGGGCGATAAGGATTCATAATTTATTTACTTTTATTATTGTGCAAAACCAGCAAGGGGCAAACAGCAAATCCAAACTAAGAGTCTGTGAATTCGGTCATTACACGAGCCATCTTGTGTTTTACCTGCATCCGCTCTAAAGCTCGTCGGTAGTTAAAATGATGGCTGACCTCAGCGCCGACATGATGCCAGTCGTACAGTTACTTGTCACTTGACTTGTCTGGTCGGTTTGACTGGGCAAGAAACACTTGAACTGAAGCGATGGTTGTTCTAAAACCAGCACTGATTGCATCAGCTCAATTTCTTGTAGAAATGTACGCACTTTGGTCAGTGGTTATACCACGCTCACAGCGCTCTCTGGCCGCATGAGATAAAAAAAAAGCTCTGAGCAACATGCACACGGGGTGTAGCAAACAGGCGCAAGAGGGCAACTTGATGTTACTGATAACGAAGGTTCTCTTTGCCACGCCACCCGTAAAGATTTTGCCTCTCCAGTTATCCATCCCTCTCCCCCATTTGAATCAACGTGGACTGTGCTTTTCACTAGAAGAAAGGCGGTATAACAGGCATGCTCGTATTCGATGATAGGTGGTGAGTTCAACGCGTTGACGATTGTCATGTGTCCCGAGTTGTGCTTTTGTGTTTCGCCTACAAAAACGGTTCTTGATCACTGCCAGATTGTTAAAAAATTATGTTTGAAGTAATACCTATAATGACGACGACGGAAAGCGAAATCAACTCAATATTGGCATTATTCGACTTGGAAAGGTTAGAGTAGATAATTAAAGAACGTTATTTTTGTTTTTACATTTAGTGGAGTCCATGGTCGTTTCGGCACCTGCAGCGAATCGACACGGTTTTGTGGCGGAAAAAGAGCGATGCGCTGAATATAGCTTCTTGATCTGTAGTACATTACCGTCAGGTTCTGAGAACACGACTCTCCACTATCGAGCAAGACTTTAACAGTATGGCCAGAGCACACGTTAGTATACTCTCTCTACAATAATAAATAAGTAGCATAAGGTAGAACACAAATTTTTTAGAGTGAATAAGATAGAGTAAAAAAGAGAACCATCAGTCTGGAGCCAAGATTTCCACATGGGCAAACGTTCTTTTGAACAGAATCGGCTACAGGCTTCAAGTCTCAATTTTTGTTTCATGACTTAGGTTACTTTTAAGCCCCTAGAAAAAAAAGTTGTAGATGTCGGAACTTTTCTCCGATCACTTAGCCTTGAGAGCACGGTACTCACCGCTAACAAGCAAAAACTCTGGAGGTAATTTGCTGTTATAGCAGATTAGTGATCATTGTGGAGTTGGGTAGCAAGAACGTTCACAAGATGATCAGGGTCTAATAACAAGATTGAAAAATAAAAGAATAAAAAGGTAATCGTATACATTTAGAGTTACACGAAAACTTATCGAAAGTGAAGATGGGAAGGGGGGGTGGGTGTTACACGACTGTGTTCAATAACATGTCTAGTTTGTAACTTTTGAAGCTCCCGTTCCCAGAAACTTTTTGGTTGAGGCTACATTATTATGGCTCATGGGCCGCTTGGCAAAAGTTATTACGCAGTTTTAAACATAATGGTAGCTTTTTTTAAAACTATACTTTCTTCATTTAAAAGTGTCAGCATTTCTTCGCCAACCCCTCACGCTTTCATCTAGCATGGTAACGGTCGTGAAATAGAACGCGATTGGAACCGTAAATATGCATCGCGAGCAATCAGGCAGATTGTTACGCTTCATATTGGTTATTTACCACGCGCTTTGCAATCAGGCATTGAGCATGTTTCTCCTCTGCGAGATAAACTCCCGAATAAAATGTCGAAGCCCCGCTCTGACGCTGCTTGTACTCTCGCCGTCACGTCGCCGAAGCGGAAACATCACTCAGCAAAACAGGTCAACCAAGGAAAAAGGAGAGAAACCACGAAATATACGCCTCTCTCGTGGTATAAGAACTGTAGACTTGCGTGTTCTTCGGCCAGACAGAGGCGTATTTATTTTTTATAGCCCACCTTATTCTATCAGAATGTGAATATTGCTTTTATGGAGCTCGTCCAGCTGTACTTACTGCATGACCTAGTAGATCAGCAACGCCGACTGAAATATATTGAAATCACCTCTGAGAGCATGCGCCCGTACTTTCACGCATTTGTTCACATGTGTTGCAAGCACGTGGCCAGTGTGCGTCTTCGTGGGCAGTGTTGCTCAACCTTACATGCTGGGCACTGTAGTAAAAACATTATCTATCTCAATAAGTATGAGTGATAGGCGCATTTATTTCATGTCAAAGCAAAATATGTATATAGCTGAGGAATTTTCATCTTTTTTTTTCACTACAAGCAAGATTAAGAAACAATGACTGGGCTAGATTAACGGTGTCGAGAAAGAGAGTGAGGTTGATTTCCAGTCAAACAAAGAAACCGTTGAAATAAAACTTGGTGAATTGCTGTTTGTAAGTTCGACTGAAAAGCGTGTTTCGAATAAAAACGCTATAGTCATATTATGCACATAGCTAAATCTAAGTGAGCAAGATACAATTTAACTGATGGCCATGCTCCGCGAATTTCTTCTGACCAAAACGACATAGACACTTACAGTGCACTTAGCGCTTAACTGGTTCCTCAGTTTTCATCTCGCTTGACGTTTGATCATTTTTGTTCATGGACGGTGCACTTAAGGTGCGCAATGGCCTAGATGAAGAAGTTGAGCTTAATTCTGATAAGAAGAATATATTCTATTCTATTTGCTCCACTGAAATAACGCAAATGCCAGAGACCCATTACTTGTTTGTAAACACAGGTAGGCCGATGTCGATATTGTGGGTAAAATTATAGCGACGTCCAAATGTAACTTCCGCCATAAGTGCTGAGAGCTGCGATGTGCGCCAACAAACAACACTAAGTTGTGAGACGCGACTCACATCCAACCACGACGCAGCTCGTCGGCATACTGTTTTTTTTTTTTCTTCTCGTTGCTTGACTGAAAACACCACATGCACCATTGAAAACGCAGCAGAAACTGCGGTAGGCAGAGCGTCTTTTGCCTATACCAAGACAGCGCCACCACATTTTCGTGACGCAAGTTCGGTGGATTTAGTCTATACCGTGCTCCAAAGCCGGGATAGCTCCTGAAGCCCCTGAAGCGTAAACATTGGCAGGAGTGGCGCCATAACCACTCAGCTATTAAAGCGGCTAAAAAACAATTATCTTACTTTTGCATAGAAAATTCCTTTTTTTTTTTTGGTACTACTGCATGTCGTTGGTGCTATAGAGTGCTTCAGGGGTGCATAAATAGCGGGTATCATAACGCCCACAGAAGAGGTTATGAAATCCGTCATTTTTATAATTATCGAGCCGTGCAGCCTGTAGTACTGTTCTCGTTACTAATTTGCGGTGAAGGGTTGCTGCTTGTCCCCAATAGTATCGGAAACATTCGCCTACTGTGTTTGCGCTCGCGTGGCTATTTCATCGGAAAATGACGTCAAGACTAAGAAACTACGCTCAGCTATAGCGCAGGATTCTCATTGTGTCACAGAAGGAATATAACTTCCAAGAACGTGACGCAGGTGCTATATATAATCTGTGAAAGCTTGAAAGCATGTAGTGAGAAATGCGCCCTAGCCGCTTCGTCGGGCGCATAGCTCTGCGGTGCAGGCCCCGAGCGCGAATTGTCGTTGGGGACTGCATGTGAGCGCGCGCAGGCAGAGCGCATTTATTTCCCCCGAGAAGAGAGCGCTGCAATAGGAAGGGAGATTGAGAAAAACATGTCTTCATTATGTGGTGTCAAACAAGGCTGCATGCCCAGACTATAAACAAAGCACCGGAGACACGCGAAGCAATTTGACGCTGCAATGGCGGTGCTTTACACCGCCGCTGCTGCCGCCTTTGGCTCGCTAAAGGACAACGAAAGGGCCGACAGCAGGCAAACAGCGTCCCTGAGTGCGACGGAGAACGTCTCACTGGGCGGTGACGTGAAGTGCGGCAGATGCGAAGAACAAGCGCAAACACTGAAAGTACTTCAAGTGAAGGTTGTGTAATGTGAGAAGGGAACAGTCGTTTCGGAAAAACGGCCACGTTTTTCTTGGAAGCCCGACGACATACCACCCTGAAAATATGAGGACAGCTCGCTTGTTGACACGGTCAGACGCTTGGGGCCTCGAATGACTGCCCGCAGTACGACAGTTACAGGCGTCAACGCCTTACAAGTCAGACTCTTATACGGTCTCAACCGGCTGCGTGGTTCTTATTTTAGGGCTAAGCTGTTTGGGCACGAGTAACGTTGCTTGTGTGCACAAGGTGGGAGAGCTGTATGTATGCGTATGCATGTATTTGTCTTTGCGTATACACAAATCGGTGTTTATTTGTGCGTGGAATACTGCTTTTCATGTGCAGAGTACCATAACTCTTTTGAAGTATGTCTCTTTCTCACGCATGCACGAGCCTGAGGTTGCGCTTACTTCAAACTACTTCCAAGGCTGCCCTTTCTAAACTGTCTAAAATTTTCTGGAACCTAAGTATTACTGCAGTGTAATCATATGTAACTACTGCACAAAAAGTTTGTGCAATTCATCTCAAATACTGTGAAAAAATGTCTTTTCTCACTTTCTTTGAACAGCGCTAAAATGTACTCTGTTAACTTAACAGAGAGTTTTTAAAAGTATAGTTCGAAAGAGCGACTAAATTTTGAAAAGGTCTAATTTAAAACGTCGAGAAAGTACTCCACCTCATAACATGTGCCGTCGTAGAATTTTATTGTAGTATCACACCTTTAGTTTCCTTGGCTGCATTAAAGTGGTGTTTTGGTCATTAAACAATTTCAGCCTTGTCATAACTTTTCTGCTGCCTCAGAGCAATGCTTTGGTATATACGAAAGTGATGCTTTAACGCAGTTTTAGGGTTACACAACTTCGGCTCAGCGAAAGTGGTTAATGTTTGCTTTAAAATGCAGACAAAAGTGCGGCACCTCAAATCGGCTTCCTGAAAGTTCGCACGCGGTGCTTCAGTTCAGTACTACAAGCTGCGGTCCATTCAGTGTCATATATCTGTGCATCAAATGCATGTATACTACGTTCTGGAGCTGGAGATAGTATACAGTGAGACTGTCGCAGCGTGTACTAAGGAACCACAGTTATTTTGTATACTGAATAGAATATCTATCGATCACTACGAGACGAACAGCTTACGTCTCCCCCTGGCAGTACAGATGTCTGCACACGGGCTGCCGTCACTGATACTTATGTCTCGAAGCTAGGATATGGCCCCGCCATGGTGGTCTAGTGGCTAAGGTACTCGGCTGCTGACCTGCAGGTCGCGGGATCGAATCCCGGCTGCGGCGGCTGCATTTCCGATGGAGGCGGAAATATTGGTCAGTGTGCTCAGATATGGGTGCACGTTAAAGAACTCCAGGTGGTAGAACTTTCCAGAACCATCCACTACGACGTCTCTCATAATCATATGGTGGTTTTGGGACGTTAAACCCCACATATCAATCAATCAATCAAGCTAGGATATGACACGCAGATGTGTGCGAGGCGGCGAAAGTTTTAACGACCAGATTCAACCATTTTCTGTGCGGTGTCGTCTGTAGATAGCTCCTGTGATTTACTCGTTCGTGTGGGAGCAATTGAGTCCCGCGAAGCTTACCTCACCTCGGCCGTCGTAAGCCTGCACCACGCCCTATACGTGAGCACTGCATTGTGTGTGTACCGAAACGTTGCGTCATGGTTCTCCCACGCTCCCAAAAACTACTTGTGCGTATACTATAGTTCACGGTCTGTTGGGAAACGGTGCCCGGTTTATGTGTGGTTGGTTGACCATTCGTATTTTGGTATGAGCACTTCTTGTTCTTGCTCTTTCTTTATTCGAATTTTGTTTCACGCCCTGGCATGATTTACGGTGTCCTGTGCCAACCCTAGCCATGGTCCGTTTTGACGATCACGTGTGACGCCACCTTTGCGTGTGCAGGCTGTGGCTGGCACGGCGGCATGGCGCTCCTGTACCGATTCACCCGACTCAACGATCGCTCCAATACGGGCGTGTTCACCTTCATCGCGACGCGGTCCGTCACACGAGACCTGCACCGGGACGCCACCACCAAGGATTTCCCTTTCGCCTACCACCGATGGGCCGTCTCCTTCGTCCGCACCGACAAGGTACCGTTTTTAAAGACGATAGTCGTTCGGAGACCTTCAACAAAAAAATTTTGGTCAGTCTGTCTGTCTGTTCATTTGTCTGTTTGTCTGACCTTAACGATACCTCAAACGGCACTGAACGGCCAACCTCATCTGCAGCACCCACCAATATTGCTCGATTTAGTGTTCATAGTTGCGCGATTGTAAATTAAAAAGCAATTATTGCGCATATCTGAGGCGTCATAACTACATGTCGCTGTTTTGTATGTCTGCCTTTATACTATAAGAGGCACACACAAGTAACTCTGAGGACTGAAGCGTTTATCGTGCTGCGCTGACAGTGCAACGCGATGCTCATAAAGGTAAGTGTTTCCAACGCTTTGCTACGACGACATGGTGGTGGCACCTGCTCGTCGCTTCGCGTTCTACACCTTATCGCCTCCGACACAGGCGCGCATCTTTCTCCGCGGGCGCGCACGCCTACGTTTTCGACGATAACTGCCAGATGGTGCTCGGGTCTAACGTGCCTCGATGCGCTCCGCTACACGCTCGAGGCTCTCTAACGCAGCGCCTCCAGAATACCATTCACTAATTTTCTTGAGCAGAACATCCAATAAACGTTTTGTTCACACTCTCCAGACGCAAGACTATCGTCTTTCGACAACATTTGCAGTGTAAAATGCAGATTTGGGCCAATTTTTTTTTTGTTAAGAATTGGCACCTTTCTCTCTCACTGAAAAGTGACTGATTCGTTCGGGGGCAAAGGTTATCCCGACGCGGTGAAATGGCTACTGTATTTCCCGTCAACTTTTTTTAGCATGTTAACAGATCTATCTCAAATCAATCAACTAATCAATCAATCAATCAATCAATCAATCGACAAACCAGTCAATCAGTGATCTAGAAAATTAATAATATTCGAGCTGTTGTTGATACTGTTTCTGAGACCTCTCGAAAGTAGCCGACTCACACGGAGACATTTCCTTCGGAAAGTCGATCTACAGAACTACAGGTTGCCTAAGGGAACTTGGTTCCGCAAGAGAATGTATAAAGAGAATAAAAGTTTACATATATATCGTAATATGGGCAAGATTTAAGCATAGGTTGATTTTGATAGTTTGACACCGATTTATATTATCCAAAGGCATAAATTATAAGAAAAAACTGTTAGTCTAAAAAAGGCTCTCAAGAGTTGCATTTCCGCAAGAATATCTCGGCCGTTTGTACTCTCACGCAATATTTTTTTTTCGTTTTTCTTCTGTCTGCGTTTTGCTTGTCTTCTTTTACTGAGGCGAATGCCTTAAGTGTCTCATGAGACACCAACCTTGCGAAACGTAGCTTGAGGTACAAAATCTGACGTGACCACTCAGGAGGGGCCTTGAAAAATGGGGTTTGAGCCTGAATCAAACCCAGTCATTCTGCACGGCACTCAAGGGTTGTACAACAACAGCGTTAAAAGGAGTTCTGGAAAACGATCCTATACAGGCGTCACGTCGGGCGAGGAGTCATGATATCAGGCGTATATGTAGTGGCAGAAGCGAAGAAGCGCATTAGGTGCCACACCAAGCAAATTGCGTAACCAGCGAGTGTTGTATAGAGCATCGTGCTCATTACAAAGGGCTCATCATTAATTCATAACTATAATAAATGACAGTTACATCATCAACAGAGTGTACATCTGCGAAGGGGCGTGCATTGCCTTAGAGAGGCGTAGTTGTTAGTACTTCACTAAAGTCGGCCCACCATTGAAAAAAATATACAGAGTGCCTGCATGATGAGCTGAAAGGGTCGATGTACTATGGTGTAGGGTCGTAAAGGGTCGATGAGCAAATGCACCCGCTTGTTGGTACTCATTCAAACAGTCCATCAGTGGAAGAGGAAGACATCTATTGATATTTTTAAAGAATTACTTGATAATAAACACGTACTTTCGAAGCAGTATACCGGGGCTAGTCCCTGCTATAGTCTTTGTGAGAAGTTTCCTCATTCATGGAGCACTATGGCCTTCGCAGTCTCATTGACTCTGCGGCAACGGGTGAGAAGAATGAAAGCATCTGATAAAAGAAAACAGAAAATTTGAACCCAACACCTAAATTGATGTAATCAAGTATTCAAGCACAGGCATTGAACAGTTTCTTGAAGCTCTGAGCAGAAAAACAAATAATCAAGTAGGCTTACAATTCCTTTTGTAACAAAATGGAGAGATGTTCAGCTGAAAAATATTAACGTAGCCTAATGTTGCACTAGAAATTTCGATGACTCACAGTTGCGGAAAATGACGCGCGAATAACAAATGTGAGCATTTTCTTTTCGTTTTTTTTTAATTGCGGGTTTAGCGCTGTCTGAAATGAAGAGATTACCGTCAGCTAAAAGCCAGCAATAATATTTTTTCATCTATATGTACGATATTTTAGCAAACAAAATGAATTAGATTGCAGTGGTAATCTACAGCTTTGTAATACCACTTGCTGTAGTTTCGTTAGTCGAAACTTTGTTAACGCCTCCATCGAATTTGTTCCAGATTTCTCATTCTCAGTTGTTTTCTGTCTGCAGTTATCGCGATAAAATAGGCGGTGACGGACCTTGTTGAAAAATGACTTGTTGCATAACTTGTTGGTGATTTCGGTTATTTTTTAAAAATGCATTGCAAAAACAAGGCACAACATACTATTATTCGACTCAGCTGTTCATGTCAAGTTCACTTGTTTGTTTAGCCTACCTGCCCCTTTGCTTCAGTGTTACGCGATACTTTGAAGTACTAGTAATTTATTTGTAATCATGGAGCATGACTGGTTGTCACCTAAACCTCGTCAAGGTGTTGAAGCTTATAGCTGCGTAATCTTTCTTTTAAAAAGAAACTAATATAGGTTCGTTCACAAAATGATTATTTGATAGACTTATTAATTCATTGCTTAGTGCTAACACTGACTAATCTTTCTTTGCGTGAAGAATGCCTTAAGGTGGACAATAGAATTACATCTAACTAAGAACAAGAATTTTTCAGTAAGTATTTTCGTACAGTTGTATCTCCAGAAACGAGGCAGCTTACGCTCTTGCGGCGTCACCACAAAACTTCGACTTTTATGAAAGTTTTGACGACGCTGAACCGCTTTACACGAAAATACTATAGTCGGGTACAACTTTAGCAGACAGGAGAGGCCCCGCCCAGATGACCTGAAGCGCAGCATCCAATTCGCTCCACGACAAAAGAAATAGACCCGCTAAAGAAATTGTGATTGCTTCTAAAACGCATACTTGTTCATATAAATAAGATTTGTGTATCGTGACGAGTGCTTTGGAAAAACTACAATAGTAGAAATGCTACAGCACATGCCGGATCGCACATGCCGATAAGCAACGTCCCTCACACATCATGCTGGATTTGAGAAGTGGCATTGATTGATTGATTGATATGCGGGGTTTAACGTCCCAAAACCACCGTATGATCATGAGAGACGCCGTAATGGAGGGCTCCGGAAATGTCAATCACCTAGGGTTCTTTAACGTGCACCCAAATATGAGCCCACGGACCTACACCATTTCCGCCTCCATCGGAAATGCAGCCGCCGAAGCCGGGATTCGATCCCGCGACCTGCGGGTCAGCAGCCGAGTACCTTAGCCACTAGACCACCGCGGCGGGGTGAGAAGTAGCATGGAAACACATTTAAATGCTGGCGTATTTGAATTGAAACACTATTGTTCCCTGATTATTGTTGGTGAGCTCAAAATGCTCATTCGGGCAGCTAGACACTCAGCTATGTTATCACACTGCTGCCAACGACCGGTCGTGTGAGCATTGAGCTGGAAACAACGAAGGCAGCATGTTCTCTGTCGGCCAGGTCACCGCCGTCCGGCTCATTGAGTCATCTGAAGTGCACGCCTATTGGTAGAGGCTCATGTGCATTCACCTTTGAGGAGAAAATGCCCCTGCCTTCTAAAGTTGTACCCGACTAAAGTAGCACTTATAACGAAATGACCTGCTCACCAAGAGTTTGTATTCTACACCAATCTCTGGCTATGATTGGAATTGCAACAGAATACCTTTATTAGTACAGCTAAGCGCCAAATGTACTTACTAACGCCACACGTCGCTTTGTCCAACATGGATGTGAATCAAGCCATATTTGTACTCTATTTGTAGCTACAGAGGTACTGCTTAATCATTTATAGCACCGCTTTCTGCCGTTATCGCCGTGCTGTAAAGCGAATTCCAGAAACTTATTCTCTTATGAAGAATCTCTTTACATTCGAATGGTCGTACATTAACGAGGAATGAGGCTTACAACGCTGTGCTGGAATTCTTGTGAGTTTTTCGACTAGACTATCGTCTGTAATGCTCGTACACTGCGATTGATGGGAGCTGTTGCAACATGCTTTTCACTCTTCCTTTCATGTCCACATCCCTCTTTTCATTTCTAGCAAGACGCGGAATAGTTTGAAGAGCCTTACCGTCGAGGCGACCTTGACGAAGGCTATGTCGGAGTGTACAAGAGGCAATCACTCTGCACCTATACCATACCTGTGCTTTGCACTCACTGTATTTACGCAGCATCTAATAGTGATGTACTGTAGTACGCAAGGCCACTAGGTTGTTTGCGTGTTCAGGCGGCTGCACTTCAGTGAACGTGGAAGGCAGCAAGTCTTTAGTCTCAGACATTTACATTGAAAAACCTCGGTGATAATGTAAGCTTGCGCTGGGTATCTTCAGAACAGTAATGCAGAACAGTAATGCAGTGTTGAACAGTCAGCACAGTAATGCAGTGTTGTAATATTATCATATTTGTTTCTTTAAAGGGATCGCGGCTAAGGACACACTCATGCAACATTCCAGAATATCTGAAATTGTCTATAGTTGCCAGGCTTATTACACTCACAGTCCAATCTAGTCAAATGGGCATTTGCAGAGCTATAATATATCTATGCAGCCCCGAGATTTCAGTTCAGTAACTCCGAGAGCATGTTTTCTTGCGAGACAAGAATAGAATTGAAGGAAAAGAAAGGTGGTGGAGGGGGGCTCATCAGATTAAGCATGGTCTGACACCCTACAAAGGGGAAGGGAGGATCGAAGAAAGTGAAAATAATATTAGGGCGAATGAAACGAAATGCAAGCCGACACATACCGGCGTCCATCAGGTTTACATGCTTTTTTGATGCATCATCAACTGTCCTAAATCTTGCAGCCTGTCACAGGCACTTTCCTAACTATAGACGCAGACCTAAAGAGTGGGCCACATTCAGTAATTAGAAAACTGCCCTACAAGATCTGCTTTCGAGCATACTAATTCACGCTCCCCTCAAGCTGCTGGTAACTCAGATCAAGGAATTGCACAACGGTGCTTCTAAAAAAGAAGCACATCATAAGGGTTTCTTGGTAGACTGATTAATCTGCCCTCACCGGTAACAATGTTGCCGATCAAGAAGAATAGCATTCCGACTACCAAGTTCAGCGGGTGCCTGTGCCTTAAGTTCTCATGTAGCGAGGCAAGTTCTCGTACATTTTCGTAAAAAGTCATTAGGAGATTGGAATTAACTAGAATGCCTGAACTTGTCTCTGCACCCCCGTGACCCTCCGGTGCGCCTTCGACTACCATTCCACCTATATTATTACGAGACGCAGCTCACTGTACGGCACTTGTGGCTGAGCGACCTTGGTATACGAACGCTTGTTCTTCGCATGTCAGCATTACAGATATTGCTTTGTGCAGCGTATGTGAGGGCGACGTCATATCAAGCACTGACTTACCGTCCTTTCATTGCGTGTTTCCACATTATTATGCTATAGGTCATGCAGTACGAACTAGCCCAATCTGCCGCCCTTCTACGTTACTGCCATTCTTTTGTCAATAAATGACCAACGTCGCGTCTCGCTTCGACTATACGTATGCTGTTTATCCAAGCTGTTTTATTTACATTATCCAAGCTGTTTTATTTTAATAATAGCATACTTTCTTGATAATAGACTCACTGATGAACAGACGTAAAATTATTGGTGAACGCGATACACTAGAGGCGCTGCGGGCAGCAAAATCATAGTGACCTTCTTTAAGACTCTGCAAGTGCCTGTGATTGCGTTTCCTCGAGTTAGCCATAGTGCTAACCGGTGAATGCACTTCTCTTGAAATTCTTCCCAGGAAGCACAAAACTATGGACCCTGCTGGCGCCGAAAAAGTGTATGCAAATAAATAGTATAAAATGAACGTAGGTATAGAAATGAGAAAATCGCATTTGATGTCTTTTAACGCATTACGTTCACCTTGTTTTCTGGAAGTCTTAAACAAGTAGTTGGAGGCGCGCCTACAGGTGGTCTCAAACAAGGTTGTGATAAGCACACGAAACGTTACGCTCATTCACTATAGCTCGGACACGGCACTTGTCAGCATACTGTGTCCATAGGCCGACAGAAGAAGCTCCGCTGGCGGCCCATACAGAATTAAAACGCTTTCTTCAAAACAATTTTCGTTTCTCTTTTTGAATTATAGCTCATGCACTACAGAAGCAACACTATAACAACATGTGCCGCGGAAGATTAATGATCCTCTAACGCTCTCGTTTTGCCTGGTTGCCCATGTGGGGCACAGCCAGCGCATACTGCTTAGATCATAAGTCGTTGAAAGCGTCTTTTGTCACTTTTTCATCGAGAAAGTTGATAAAGAAGTTTATTTTTAGGCTTTTTGAAAATGTGTTCTTACTTTTAAGTGAGTTCAAGGAGGCCCAGCAATTTCGAATCGATGCGGAAACCAATAATTCCAAGTTTTACGTTGATTTCAGCCACTAAAATTAATGAATTGACAAGCAATCAATAAATTGTCAGTAGTTATGCTTGCGACGCAAATATTGGACAGTACCTGAAACAAAGTTCTAATGGAGAAACTAAATAAAGTATGTACAACTAATGGCGTTGCCCATAATTGTGTTCACTCTCATTCTCTGGGTAACGTATATTCTCGCGAATTTACGCGTGTGCACCGTAAAGTTCACAACTTCTGTAGTGCTTGTATCGCATTGCAACAAGCATGTAAGTGCATATGTTTCATTGCTTCTTTGTCACAACTTCGCATTGCGAATCGCTAAGTGATCAATTTCGCATTGGGAATCGCTAAGTGATCCCAAATCGCTAAGTAAATCACTTTGCGTGCCAATTTTCTTGTGCTACTCCAGAGCGAAAGAATGCGCCCTGAAAAAAAGATTTTTTGAAATTCTCAGTACTTATAAATTTTATTGCAATAAGTTCATATAGTTGCTGCAGCCTATATTATAGCTAGATAATCGCGTTGTTAAAGTATTAGTGGTACCTTATGAGAGCTCTTAAACATTCGTATCAGTCGGAGCTTAATATCAATTACATATCTGTCACGTTTTCCAGATAGAGGACGTAGTTTGGTGGAAAAAATAAGATATCTCTCATACGATTCAGCAAGTCAATACTATCAGTTCCACAAAAAAAAAAATGTGGCAAGAGGCTTGATCTCAGTGACCCTCATTTTTTACTATAAAAAGTGCACTAGGATATCGTGCATGCTTACCCACTTTTGCCCTATGTTCGTTTCGAAAGCTGACTGTCACTTTTGCTCCTCATCGTTGAAAGGAGTTTTGAAACCTCGCTGTTAATGTCGTTCTTTTTTTGCAACAGCTAGCTACCTTAGTGATGCTCGGTAGCTAATTACTTTTCCAATCGCTATAGGCGCTGTGCGTCAGTAAATCCCACTTTTTACTTCATGAACCAGCACAATTTAAGATGTTAAGTTTTATCTTTCAAAAGAAATGCGACCAATCAATAAAATTGCAAACCAGGAGATGCAGCTTTAAAAGGGCACTGTCGCTTTCTTAAAGTAATCATCAAATATCAAATGGCTTCAGTAAAAGAACTTATTGCCTCATGTTCCAACTGCTCCGAAAAAATGTAGATTTCGTGAAGTACGTCCCGAGCTACAGGAGTTTGACGCAAGCTTAAAGTGCCTTCTCTTCTTTCGTTCCATAGAGTGTGCAGAAAACTACACAGAGGGCGAGGGATTTCAAGAAGGCAAGAAGTTGCATGCAATCGTCAGCGCCCGTCATAACGTCCTGGAGAGCTTTTCCTTTCTTTAATGTGAAGCATTTTTAGTGAACACAAAACGCTTCGAGCGTTTCAAATTATCTATCTACCTACCAATGTTGGGGTTTAACGTTGCATAACCACGGTATAGTTCTGACAGACGCCGTAGGGAAGAACTCGGGAAGTTTAGACCACCTGTGGTTCTTTAACTTGCACCTACATCTAATACCCCTGTCACACGTGGAAACTTAGGTGCACTTTGAGTGAGTGTACTTACGCTCAAGAAGTGTCATTTTGGTGGTTCGCTGCACCACGAGAAAGCGAAGTGTACTTTGTAAATGATGGCAGTGGCAATTGTCTGTTTGTAGCGGAATATATATTTGTTACTTTTGCGCACATGTCTCATCGTCAGGCCACGTTGTCTTCGTTGAAGTAGCCCCAGTGGCTCACGCCGTCGTAAAAGATTAGAGAACGACTCGCCTACACATGTGTAAGTGTTCCTGGAAGTAAGCAACGCGACGGACGCAGCCATTGCACAGCATGTGCTGCCACATCCCCCTAGCGGACATGGTAGCAAACTAGCCGAGTGTGAGACTAGCAAGGAATTTCGTTGATATATGGCTTGTTTTAATACTCATCAGTATCCGTTATAACAAAAACAATAGTTTAAGAATGGTACGAGTGCCGCTTTAGGCAACAATCTATTTTGTGCAAGTCACTGATACTGAGGCTATAGACACACTTCGTCGCAGTGAAGTGCGGTTGGGCGACGCACTCGCCGGGAAGTGTACTTTGCAGCGAGTGACACTAAACTTGGTCGCGTGACAGCGCGCAAATGGCACTCACTGCTATAGGTGCACTCGCTCAAAGAGCACTCAAATCGCCACGTATGACAGGAGTATAAGTATACAGGACTCAAGCATTCTCGCGCTCCAACGAAAACGCGGCCGGCGCGGCCGGTGTTTGATCCAGTGACCTACGGGTCAACAGCCAGGCACCGCGCCAGATAACTGTCTACCCAGGAATGTCCCAAGCATACATCAGTAATTTAAATGCAGGAACATCAAGAAAACCCGACCTCGGCAGCGTTATTTCAGTAAGTGCAATTAATAAAAATCAAGGTCACAGCCAGAATTGAACCCGAGGGTTCTGCTTATAACGCTTTGGTATTCTACCAAAGAGCCACGTCATGTCTTCAAACTGCTTATGAAAAAAGACCCTGTGCCAACTTCATGTCGGTTCAACGTAATTGCAGTGCTGGCTATCGGTCTTGCAACAAAACAATAAACCTCACGTCCGTACTCTTATGATACAAACGTCATGTCGGGGGAACGTCACTTGTGCTTCCAGCGTTCGCTCCACCGTTACATCAGTGTATTAAGCATTGCATTTGTAATGCTTTAATTCACCAAGCTATATTCAAATGTCGCTCGATCCTGGAGGAATACGCTAATGAAATTTTCTTACGATATTCACGTCATCGCACAGTAAAGTGCACTTGTTTTCAATAGTACTGACGTCGGTAGACTCACGTGAGTGCTGACTTTATGTCAGAGCATAAGCTACTGTTGAAATGCCAATGTAGTGGTCTTTTCTGGTAACCGCACAGCTACTATATTAGTTGTGTGTACATCGTGCACATAGAACAACGTCGACCCAAGTCTGAACGCTTGGCTGAACGTAAAAAAAAAGACAGTTACTCGCTGACTGCTTCTCATAATACCGATTCTCATTAGGCGTGGAATCCGTTGAATTTTTTTTCGAACAGGTGGCTAATCTTCAGCGTCATCACGAGGAGGAGTGCGGGAACGTGACGGCATACGGTGGTCGCCGCAGTATAGCTATTCAGCTCAGAACCCTGAAATAAGCCAGTGACCATAAACTTTGAGTTTATGGCACAACTTGTAGAGGTAAAAGGTAACGACGTCTAGCTGACTGAGAGTACTAATTGTTCAATCCAGCCCGCGTGCAGTGCTATGATGTGTTTGGCTCACATTTTTTCAGGAAGCTCGACTACCGATTGGCAACTCTTTTTTGACTATGCTGAAAAAAAAGTGTAGCAGTGTCCCTTAAAAAAAGAACAGTGAGAAGTTAAGTAATTGATCGGCAAATAATTATTTACGGTTACGAAGGCAAAAACATGACCCACTGCCCCTCATACTTTTGCCTAAACTCACCGAAGCCCTCGTTTGTGTGTTGACAACCTCCGCGCAATTAGGCAGGTGAAACAAGCAACAGAAACGCTACCTATATGTGCCAGTAGAATCCGGGAGTTCCCAAATTATTGTGAACTGAATACAGGCTCATGGTCCTTGCACAGTAATGGTCTTGCGTATTTCCTTGCCTCTTTCTTTTGTGGACAGCGATGGTCACTCTTTGTCGCCAACTTTAGCTCCTCATTCTTATGTTTCTCTGACCCCAGCTGGGTTCTCATTGCCTGAACACTTATGTTTCGGTGAGGTGCGTGTTCTCTCACCCACCCGCACCCTCTTCCTCATGGTACTTCTCGGTTGAAGCAGGCTTCTCTCCGTAGAAGGTCGGAGAGGGGGAGGGGTGCTCCCGTTGACCTCCCATCACTCGGAGTCACCCGAAAGAGCTGTATCTGAAGCACGCTGCTATTGCAGGGATTGTGCGCTATCTATTTTTTTAAGTATAAGTGAAATGGTGTGACATGGCGTAGTGCGGCGTATGCGTAGTGGTTAGAGCATCAGCCTCGCATGCAAAAGGTCCGTGGTTAAATCCCGGTGCCGCGCAGTTCCCAACCGGATTAAAAAAAAAAAAATCCGCGGGGTGATGGAACTGCATTAAGAGGCCTGGGGTGCGGCCTCACCGGTAACCACCGCCGGGAACGTACTCCCTCACCAGAGAAGGATTGGCCACCCTGGTGCAGTATCTGGCCACTACTTCCCACATGCATACGTCAAAGAACTCACGGCCCTCTGTCCCCAGCAGCTGCAAAGAAACTGACCACGGCGGCGGTCAGATCTGCAACGCAGCAGAGGGTGCTAAGAATCTCTGGATTCGGACAGGCCGCCATTGGAACCTAAACTTGGCAACGTTTAACGCTAGAACCTTATCTAGTGAGGGAAGTGAGCTGTACTATTCGAGGAGCTAGAGGGTGTTAAATGGGATATAATAGGGCTCAGAGAGGTTAGGAGGACAGATGAGGCTTATACGGTGCTACAGAATGGGCACGCCCTTTGCTATCAGAGCTTTGCTGACAAAAGAATACTGGGAGTGGGGTTCCTAACTCACAGAGAGATTGCTGGCAACAAAGAGGAATACTATAGCATTAATGAAAGGGTGGTAAGTATCGTAATTAAACTGAATAAGAGATACAAGATGAAGGTGGTACAGGCTTACGCGCCTACATCCAGCCATGATGACTCTTCAGTTGAAAGCTTCTATGAAGACGTGGAGTCGGCAATGAGTAATGTAAAAACACAGTATACTCTACTGACAGGAGACTTTAATGCAAAGGTACGGAAGAATCAGGCTGGAGACTAGGCAGTAGGAGATTATGGCATTGGCACTAGAAAGGCCAGAGGAGAGCTACTAGTAGAATTCGCAGAACGCAATAATTTACGGATTTCGAATACCTTCTACCGAAAACGTGGAAACCGCAAGTAGACATGAAGGAGCCCTAATGGAGAAAATAATAACTAAATAGACTTTTTAATGAGTGCACACCCAGGCACCGTGCAGGATGTGGAAGTGGTTGGCAAAGTACGATGCAGTGACCATAGAATGGTACGGTCTCGAATTCGCCTAGACTTGAAGAAGGAACGACAGAAACTGATACGCAAAAAGCCAATCAATGAGCTAGCACTGAGAGGGAAAGTACAGGAATTCAGAGTCTCGCTTCAGAACAGGTACTCGGCTCTTAGTGAGGAAACCACCCTCAGCGTAGATACAATGAATGATAATCTGACGAGTATCATTGCGGAGTGTAAAGTGGAAGTTGGAGGCAGGATAGTTAGACAGAACACTGGCAAGATTTCCCAAGAAACGAAGAACCTCATTAAGAAGCGTCAAATCATGAAAGTCTCAAGTACAACAGACAAAATAGAACTGGCAGAGCTTTCGAAGTTGATTAATAGGCGTAAGGTATGCGATGTAAGAAGGTATAACATGGAGAAAATTGAACACGCTCTGAAAAACGGTGGAAGCGTCAAAGCAGTGAAGAGGAAACTTGGGATAGGCAAAAATCGGATGTCTGCACTAAGGGACAGAGAAGGCAAAATAAGTACCTATATGGATAGGTTTGTTGAAATAGCGGATGAGTTTTACAGAGATCTGTACAGTAGCCAGGGCAACCACGACCTTAATACTATAAGAACTAGCAGTAACCCAGATGGCACCCCACCAGTAATGATAGAAGTTAGAAAAGCATTGGAGAGCATGCAAAGAGTCAAAGCTGCTGGTGAGGATCAGGTAACATCAGGTCTGCTGAAAGATGTAGGACAGATTGTGTTAGAAAAACTTGCCAGTCTGTTTACGAGGTCTTTCCTGGCGGGAAGAGTACTAGACTCTTGGAAGAATGCTAACATCATTTTAATACATAACAAAGGAGATGACAAGGACTTGATGAATTACAGGCTGATCAGCTTGGTCTCTGTAGTATACAAGCTATTTACAAAGGTAATTTCTAACACAGTAAAGAAAACATTAGAATTCAAACAACCAAAGAAACAAGCAGGATTTCGAACAGGCTACTCTACAATCGACCACATTCATACTGTCAATCAGGTAATAGAGAAATGCTCAGAATATAACCAACCACTATACATAGCCTTCATAGATAACGAGAATGCGCTTTTTATTCAGTAGAAATATCAGCCGTCATGCAGACACTGCAGAATCAGGGTGTCGGTGAAATATATATAAACATCATGAAAGAAATCTACACGGGATCAACTGCTACCAAAGTGCTTAATAAAGAATGCAACAGAATACCGATCAAGAAGGGTGTAAGGCAGGGAGACACAATCTCCCCAATGCTATTTACCGCGTGCTTACAGGAGGTTTTCAGAAGCCTAGAATGGGAACAGTTAGGGATAAGAGTTAATGGAGAGTACCTTAGTAACCTGCGCTTGGCCGATGACATTGCATTGCTGAGTAACTCAGGGGACTAATTGCAACTCATGAATATGGAGTTAGACAAGGAGAGCAGAAAGGTGGGTCTTAAAATTAATCTGCAGAAAACGAAAGTAATGTACAACAGCCTCGGAAGAGAGCAGCGCTTCGAGATAGGTGATAGTGCACTTCAAGTTGTTAAAGACTATGTCTACTCAGGACAGGTAATAACCGCGGAGCCGAACCACGAGATTGAAGTAACTAGAAGAATAAGAATGGGGTGGAGCACATTTGGCACGCACTCTCAAATTATGACCGAAAGATTGCCACTATTTCTCACGAAAAATGTATATAACAGCTGTATCTTGCCGGTACTTAGCTACGGAGCAGAAACCCGGACTTACAAAAAGGGTTCAGCTTAAATTGAGGACGACGCAGTGAGCAATGGAAAGAAAAATGGTAGGTGTAACCTTCAGAGACAAGAAGAGAGCAGAGTGGATTAGGGAACCGACGGGGTTTAAGGATATGATAGTTGAAATCAAGAAGAGGAAATGGACATGGGCCGGGCATGTAGCGCGTAGACAGGATACCCGCTGGTCATTAAGTGTAACTAACTGGATTTACAGAGAAAGCAAGCGGGTTAGAGGGAGACAGAAGGTTAGGTGGGCAGATGAGATTAAGAAGTTTTCGGGGATAAATTGGCAGCAGCAAGCACAGGACCGGGTTAACTGGCGGAACATGGGAGAGGCCTTTGTCCTGCGGTGGACATAGTCAGGCTGATGATGATGAAATGGTGTACTTTATAGCTTTTGTAACGTTACAGATCATTACTTCACATGTACCGTGAGACAAGTACAGTTGGCATCATTGTGTACTGCCTGGTTGCTTGACACTTCTAAGGTATATAGAACGACGCATAAAGGACAACACAGTTTATGTCTCTCTTGTAGTATCGGTATTACACGGAGCAACATGCTGACATTTAATTTAACTGAGGTGCTAAGTCGCATCGTAGCGCCAATGTAGAAAAATGCAATATTGAAACTACAGTTGAAACTCGATTCAAAGAAGTTATTTGGGTGCTCAAATTGCTTCGTTAAATTGAGAAGTATTTAAATTAAACAAAAAGGTTTCTCGATAACCTAAACTTTAAATTGTACCGCCGTGTCACCCGATGCTACGGCATCATTTTATTTTCCATGAATTCAAGCATTCACGTGCAGAAGCCCGCAAGTTCAACCCGAGCTCGAGTTGTCTCCATGTCCGGGCGATGCAGGCGAAGTAGACTACCACGTGGAGCTACAAGCTGCCGATATTTCAAGACAGGGAGAAAAAATGCAGCTAGTATTCGAGCAGGCAATGCAAAAAAGTTCCAATGAGACGATGAGTGTTATCTTTCGCATAAAGCATTAAATTAAATAAGGAATGTAACAACCATGTTTCTGTGGGAGTGTTTGCAGGGCTATGATCACCCAGTGCATTTTTGTATGTAAAAGTACTACCGACTCTTGTTGTACGGTTAGGCGGAAATAAAAGCACTGTTGTGAATAGGTTGGAGCGCACGACCAAAGAAATGTCGTTTGCGTAAAAAGGGCGAAGCAATCAATGCATTGTTGCTTATTTCCGGAAAAACTTTGTTAAAGCGAGTTTACTACCATAATAGCTTCGCCAATTGGAGTTGATTGTGACATTCTACACAGTGCATATCTACCAGAGAAGTAAAACTTCTTTGTTAGATTGGGAGGTTCCTACGCAATCAAGTTTCATTAGATCAACTTTGACCAAAGTTGTTAAATTTGTCTTGAAAGGTCTGCTGTGGGCTTTTATATCTGCACTCATCTTCCCACGTTATGTATCACTGCCTCGTGTTTTTAGAGCGGTGGGGCATGACCTACACAGCGAAAATAAAATCGATGTTCCGCCCTCTTGAACAGAAAATAAAAGAAAGAAACGTAAATATAGAACTGGAAAAGAAACATTGATTCTGAGCACACGTCACGGTAGAGCACCGTGAAAAGGATAAAATTATAAAAGAAACATTGCGTGAAATGTCAGCAGAAAGCGCAGTAATATGTGCGTTACACAAAATTGAAAAGACAAGATGGCGGCCGTTCGTGCACCCCTAAAGTTTGTGAGATCCTTTCTATTGACGCAAGCTGTCCTACGATTGTTTCGCGGCTACCTCTGTTTGTTATTATCTTGAGCACCTTGTAACAATACGTAACGGAACACAGATGTCGACAGAATAGTTGCAACACTCTTAGAAACATAGTTTTATTTCTATTGGCGCCTGGGTTTGAACAGAGCGCAAAGGCAGCGAGAAATTCGACTATATGCGTGGAGGCTGTGACTGGAAACGCCCTCAATATACTGATCAAATACTGTTGTTTATTGCGTCTCCCGAATCTCAGCTTCTTAGCGTGTTTCTATTTGCTCGGTTTACTTAAACAGGTTCATTTCATACGATTGAATTTGGTGCATTTCTTCCTTCATGAGTTTACTCTCAATTTTCTTAGCCGGCTTCGATGCAGCCATGCCGCCCTGTTCTTCCCATCCACACGTACATTTGTCGCAACGATTGCTCAACCTCGCAATCAGTGCCGTCGCCGTGACCTCTCCCCTACACCCGTATTCGACTATTTGCCTTCGGTCTTTCCTTACAGCGGTGGTCATTTGGTCCACCGAGGCTTCGGTTACGTGTTTCGCCTTTTAACCACTGAGCCTGCTCTTTTTCTTTTTTGGGGAGTGAGGGGAGGGGAGAACGTTATACCCTACCGAGTACATAATCTGTGGTGCTTCAGTGCAGGCTTCAATTAGATACCGAGCTAACAAGAGAAAGTGGCGCCTTTCGGAGGCGTTTCGCAAGCCGCGAAGAAACGGACTGCAGTGCCTCGTGCGGAGAAAAACGGCTGATGCGGCCTTTTGTTTCAGCAGCCCTGACTCCGGGGAAATGGGCCATACAGGAGCGGCTAGAAACAAAAAGCGCCTAGCTGCTTTTTTTTTTTTTCGGTGCCCATACTCTATGAAACAGGTTGTAAAGATTAGGCAAAAGAGGACAAAAAAACAAAAAAAAACGTATACGAAATGCCGTTTGGCACTTGTCCTCTGGACAGCGGACGGTTACGTTCAGTGGTCGGATCTGCTCACGCAGATCGTGATGCAGCGCTGCAGAGATCGAGCGTTTAAACCCACCGCTATGAACAATCTTTCCGTTAAGGGAAGCGTGCGATCTTGTTCAGATGCTGCCTTTCCAGGTGCGCGATTTCACTTTCCACTTCAAGACCTGACTGGCGCCACGGGCTGTTGGAGAAAACGCGAGATCAGTTTCAGTGGTCGTTCGGCGTTTGCGCATGGTAACCGTGTTCTGATTCCCCGGAGCAACGCGCACTAGCCGCAAACATCGCCTTTCAGTGTTTTCGTTTAATTGACCGTGCAAACTTTCTGCATGATATTTCCTGCTTCTCTGTCCTGTGGCGGCTTGTTGTGCTATGTTGGGCTCACTCCTATACTTCCAAACGCGGGTGATGAATGGAATCAAGAGTGATCCCAAAATCTACAGAATGCTATTGATCAAACCGACTTAGTGCTGTACTTCATCATACTACTTTCTGCATATGATTGAGACACAAACGAAAAAATTGTATGGAGAACTATCTTCAGGAGGTTTCTGATCTTCCTAAAGGGGCACTATAAAAATGAGTGTGTTTTGCGTACTATTAATCGCTCTTTTACAACACCAAATACAACAATTTGGCAGCGCGAAGATGCTCTATAAGCTATAAAACGCGAAAAAAAAAACGAAAAATACAGTTTTTACACCACCTTGATGTTCCTGCACTAACTACAAGAAACTTTATATAGTATACTGATAGTGACTGCTAGGGCCTACACAGGTTTTATAGATGAATATCAGTTGTGATATATATTAAGAGAACTCAATAATTTACGCATGAAGCTTCAGGAATTCTTATTGAACCAATGGGGTAAGAATACAAAAGAAAGATGGCTGTGAAATCCATGACAACATTCTGTCATTCAGGTGCTTAATGTCTGGCGTTTTGGTGTGACTTTAATTTTATTTAGGTATTGAATATCAAATCTTTAGTTTGAAGAAGCTGGTTCCCAGGTTAGATATTTAACCTTACCGCCATATCGCGGGTCTACTGGATGGCGTTAACTTCATCTAAAAGAAGGAAACTGTGAAGGAATCACCGCCACCAGCCTCTCGTTACAGTCTGCGAAAGCGAAGGGATACTGCCAGAGAATGTGATTTATCGTAAGGTCGGCATTAGGCTTCCCTTCTTCCACTTACTTTGTACCTCTCTTTCTAGATATACCTTGCTGATAAAATTTCGACTCGAGAAGTTCCAATGAAGTTCGGGCTCGTATAAACTTATTGTCTGTAACATTGTCAGAGTCACTGCGAGAGCATACCATGTGACACTGGTAATTCCTGTGTGTTCATTCAGTAATGCTTCATGACTTCATTCTAAGTAAGTAATTGGACCTTGTTTCACCCCTGAATATTATTGTTATCCTGAATACGTAGTGCACCATATAGTTCCTCGTCCAGCTTCCTTAGCCGTCTCGTTCTTCGGATATGGATCAACAGGCCCCATGTGTGCAGAAAACTGGTGAAATTTTTGTCTGTTATATTTCCGATCTGCTGGACAGCTGCCTCGTTTACATAGCTTTTAGTAGAGTGTTTAATGACCGACTTATAGTCACTATATTCGCGCGCACTTAGTGTTCCTTAAATCTGATGTTATAGCTACTTATTCAGCGACTGTCAAGTATTTAATCGTAATTTCACTAGCAGCCCGACTCGGCAAAACTCGTGTTGCTCGCTCAGACTCACTCATAGTGCATAGGACTCACTCGGACTCAGAATCACAATTTCTTTTTGAGTGGCACTCACTCAAACTCACACTTATTAAAATTTTCTTGAACTGGACTCACTCGGACTCAAAGTCGCTAATATGTTACTCACTCAAACTCACTCGCATTCACGGCTCGCTATGAGACTGAGTGTGACCGAGTGAGTCGACTCATGAGTTAGTTCGCTGACCTATGATCTTGAAGGAGTTCATCTACACCTACTACTACTACTGGCGTAAAGGCTCTTCTTCTTCTAACCCATGTAGCACTTACAAATGCCGTATGTTCTCAGTTCTGTTCTATCTCCTGCAGGAGAGCTTCGGCCGTTGCCTGCATACATGCATATTTTGGGGGGGAATAGTCGTCTATATTATCTCTAATATGATATATTTAAGTTCTGCTGTGTCTTCGCCCAAATTTCTGGATTTGATTGAGTACCACCCAACCTCGTCGACAATTATTCTACATGACCTTGTTCCAGAGAGCCTTTCTCTTGGTTTTCTAGGCTATTGTTTTGTGACGCCCCAGTTTCATTCATCTTGTGTGCCGACTGGCAAAGCCATGGTTGTGTTTTCAAGCTTTCGAAATTTGAAACTAGATCCCGACTAATATTGTATTCGAATAATGAGCCTGTGACTATGACATTCTCGACAACAGAGTTTCAAGAACAAAGAATTCTCGAACTAATTTAGTTGGCCTTTATTCTCCTCTCATAGCGAATTTGGTGTCTTTTGCATATCTAGACCTTAAATTCACTTGGAAAGGGTGATTATAGGGAGAGGCACGAGCAATTTTTTTCCTACTAGTAACCCTGTCATACGGGCACTCGCGAACTTGTGCGGCACAGTTCATGTCACACAGTCTCTTTTACGCTCAGAATATTAAACATAGCTTCAAGCTTCTGGCAGAGGAATTTTAGCGATCTCCATCAGCGTTGAAATGGAGGGGTCTCGTCCAGAGTAATGTGTAGTTACGAAACAAATTGCTCAGACAAAAGTGCTGCAGTCATCACAATAATAAATTTTATCGATATTAAATCTTCTTTATTGCAATTTTTAATCACACCGTGCATTTTAAGAAAAAATGATAACATGTACAAGTGCATTTGCACTCCTCGCCATGTTTCACAAAAGGGAAAGTAAACCGTCATGCCGTTATTGTGAATAACTTTCTCCGAGTGCCTGCACTCACTGTCATGTTTACGCCCGTGCATCTCGTTCCACTGTTATTGCGGGGCTTTTTATTCTACTTCAGCATAAGAAAACGTCATAGCAGTGAGTGACGCGGGTTGTTCATGATCCTCGGTGGTCGTGCCGACAATACATGCGAACAGCTTCAGGACCCATCCGCAACAAGGATTTCTTGAACTGAATGTGAGGTGCGTGGTCACCAGATATACCAAGAAATCGATGACAACTTGCATCAATTAAGGTGTGTTTCAGCGTGTGTTTGGCAACCAGCGGGCGTAAAGAAAAAGCGTACCGAAACAAACGTGCAGTCTTGCGATAATCGCTGTAAACATCATTGGCAACGTTCTGGAAAATACGCGTTTCTGATAAAAGCCTAAACAATTCTTGTTCCCATTTGATTTTATAACCACACCTATACAATTTAGAACATCTCCAGCGTCATTAGACGAGAAAACTTGCGTGCAGACGTAGGCACAGGAGTGCCTAGGGAACACCTTGCGGCTTCTATCCAAAGCTGTTAGAATTAGCGTGTGACGTGGCTACAGCTTCTTCTCTCGAACTTTCTTATGGAGTTTTACAATTAGGAAGTTTACCAAAGTTTGTTGGTTCCCGGATAACAAAGGTACAAGTCTTGTCCTTAATGTATCTCCTGTCTATTAGCGCGAAAAGAACCTAAGCAAAAAAAAATTAAGTTACTTTCATGCTAGCGGTGAAGGAAGTGTAGAGCTAAAAATTCTTCTGTTTCTATTCGGTTTTCTCTATTCATTTTTTGTTCTCCTTATGTTATTTTAAGGGGCGAAGCACCATAGGGTCATGGCTTGACCTCTGTCCCGGTTCACGGCGAAGATGACGCTGATGAGCTTTGCAGAAGACCACAAGAAAATATGGGGCTAGTTGGTTCGTTCTGCAGAAATGTTAAGGACGCAACCCAACTAGACGAAACAAAGGAAGACTATGGGATAGTTGCAAGTCGACCTCTTATCCTGTCCCCTTCCTTTTAGATGCAGAGCAGCTTTGGCTCGGGGCGGTGTGCATCTCTCGGTGACCGTTTGCTCTTTTACTGCGCATGCGCCGTCTCTCGCCATTATTCACGTGAAGACGCGGGAGGAGGTGGGGTGGAAGCGGTGGAAGAGCACTGACTCTGCTTCGTTCCACCTTTCCCGCTCATCTCTCCGCCACAGCTGTGCGCTCGTATATGGGCTCATGCCGTTGTACTCTCCTATCAGCCGTGGGTGTTCACTTTGCAGCACACATACATGGTAATACACACATGGGAGGGGGGGTGTAACATTAGCGGTACACAACATATACAGAACTCCACACAAATGGAAAGAACAAAGGGAAACACAAGGGAACACCAGGGCTGCTTCGCATCCCCACATGGTTCCCTTTAGTGGAACGTGGTCTAATTTTCCTTTCGTCGATGTAGGTTGCGTCATAAACATGTCTTGCAGAAGCTCATGGGCGTTCTATGAAATATACTTAGCATCTTCAAGTAAGCCAACGCAATGGCTTTCTCTAAGAAAAAAATTACCTCCAATTATCTTGAAGATGAATTGTGCTTTGAAAAATTAGGCGTTACCTGTGTCCTGCAGCTTTTGTACAGTAACCTATCTTAAATATAACCCGGCTGTGGCGGCTGCATTTCCGAAGGAGGCGGAAATGTTGTAGGCCCGTGTGCTCAGATTTCAGTGCACGTTAAAGAACCCCAGGTGGTCGAAATTTCCAGAGCCCTCCACTACGGCGTCTCTCATGATCATATGGTGGTTTTGGGACGTTAAACCCCACATATCAATCAATCTTAAATATAAGGGCCCGAAAGCGGTCCTTTATCTTATTATTAGCTTACTTCTTTAATCATAGATGAGCATCATGGATGAAAATTTTCGAAGGTGATCTTGACGTGCTTCCTTGTAGAGATTAACACACAATAATTCCAAAAAAAGTAGAGGCGATTTTATGTGTAATGATTGCGGTGTAACTGTGAAGAAAGAAAAGTGGACGAAAAAATAACCTGCCACTGGCAGGGACCGAACCTGCTATCTTCGAACTACGCGTCTGATGCTCCTTTCATCCACTTTTTCTTTCTTCACACTCGCGTTACTGTTACTACCAATAAAACCCCCCATACTTTCCTTGGCATAATTGCCTGTTATTTCTCCTCACTAATATTGTATACCTAACAAAAAAATGAGCCCTTAATAATTTTCAACTTTACTTGTAGGGATGCCACACGTCAGAAGCGGGTTTTTCTTCACTTTTTGTCTTTTTGATACACAAGAGCTTGGTGGTCGTTATCCTGTCTGCATACTGAAGTCGAGGCGAGGGAGGATGGTGCATAGAAGTGGCCTTTGGAATAAAAGTCGATATCTTGCGGAGCCCCGTTTGGTGAAACTGCGAGCGAAATATATTTTGGCGCTTCTGACAACTCATGTGCACCTTCGTTTCGGTGAATGTTGGTGCCGAGCAGACGCACCATGCTGTTGTTGGTGGCCGGAGAGAGGAACATCATTAAGGAAGCTCTCTGTGCTACAAAGAACCTCTCTCGTCGTTGTCTTAGCCGAATGTAGTGCTGTTTTTCTCATTTTTTTTCCTCCAGTATCCTTTACCGCAATGGCTCCATTATGGCTATGGGGCGCTTCGGCTTATCTACGGCTGAGCTCAGCTTCTTTTTGGTCGAGAGCTGTACGCACGCAAAGCACCAACACAAACTCATCTAACCACCCAGAGAGTACTTGTTCGACTTATTTCCCACCATGTTTCTAGTGAGAAAGATATTCTAATTCTACGGCCTGTTTGCAAGCAGGTTTGGTGCTTTGGGTCAATTTTTTTTACCATGTTACAAAATTCAGGAAGCGCTTTTTCCCCCTCTAACACGGCGTCGTGCCAGAGACGGATATGTAGCGTGAAATTTGGTGGCTACGTATGACGTTAAAAGTGGAGTATGTCGATGCACGTGTCTGTTGGATTTTTGGAGCGGGTTTTGGGAATGAAGAACGGCAACTTAAAATCCAAACAAAGCATTGCTTGCGTTAATGATATACCACCACAAAGATGTGCAAGTTAGGCCGTCAAATCTCCTTATCATTGCTCAAGGTAACCACGTTCCTACATTCACGTTATGATTGCTATTGAGGAGGATTAAGTTAGGGAATGTCACTTATTTTTTTATTGTGAAAACAACATTGATGAATATACTGAAAGACAGATGAAAATAGGAGACGAAACGAGCAGTATGCTTTACAGTGCAGCATCAACAATGGCGTTGATTCTAGTTTGGGAGTTATCAGAGAATACGCATCCGAAACGAAGGACGGAAATAAAGACGTAGCCTTGCTTCCCGTATACATTGCAGTCGTTGCGCTTTCAGATATACCATGCATCTTAATGTTTTTTTTTCTGGCCATGTTATGTCGCCGCAGGTGCTCGGGGTATTGCTCCGAATTCGGAATGCTGCTCCGGGATGGAAGTGCTACCTAGATTTCACGTTCACCTTGCTCAATCGCGAGCACTTCTCGAAGAACGAAGCCCTCTCCGAAAAGCAGGTGAGTAGCCTAGTTCGTGTGTGAGCTAGTACAGTGAACTGAATATTTATTTACCTACACTGACGGCCCAAGGGCATAACATACGGAGAGGAAGGGGAGGCGTAGCTCACACACATTAAATCAATAAGAACAATTGAGTAAAAAAATAAAGATTAAAAAAAGTAAGTGTTTATGTCTGAGTTTTGTTTTTTGGGCATGTTATCATGCGGGACACGTCGGTGCATGCGTCGGTGGATAGAGATTAGCATTCATCGCACGTGGCATTAGGGCATCTTGAGAGACGTTATTTTTCCTCGAAGGAAAGTTAGCTCTCGTTTCCTTCGTGCGTCGGCGCAACGGTGCTTACACCTCGGCGTAAGCCTCGTGTTGTGAACAGTTTAATACTGTAGTGTAACAATATCTTTCGTTTACTGTCCTAATAAAGTGGTCAAGATGAATGGCATCATTTCAGTCTAGGGCACTGTTAAAAAGTAAAGTTCACTCAGTACGAAACGCCAGGAATGTCCTAATATTCGATATCACAACAGCTTGCGAAACACGCACATGTATATTATACAGTCTGTCTGATAGCCTTTACCCTGTGCCATTTACACCGGCGTATAATTTTTTGCGATCTATTCTTTTTTTCTAGTAACCATGACAACCAAGTCAACGAACTACTTCGATAATATTACGCATGAGCTTCATGTTTAGCCAACCGCGCATGCTGAATGGCGGATGCAGGTCCGCTTCTCGGCGGAAGAGTCGACGCATGGCGCTGCCCGTTGGATCCTCATCTCTGACCTGCAATCTCGGCGCTTCTCGGACGAGACGGGTGAATTCCTGCTGGAGCTTTCGCTGGCCAACGCCATGACGGTGTTCGAAACAGACATTCGAGTGCCTCCACAGCTACTCAATCACCACCACCACCATCACCATCACCACAGGGGAAGCGGCGCGGGACAGCAGGTGCGTGTAGTCGCATTCTCTGAGCCGTGACGATGCGCTTGGCTTTGAACCGTCATGGACAAGCGCCCGAATTTAATTCACGCGCAATGAGCAGCGTTCAGCCCATAATGGGGTTATACCGACAACGCATCATGTTTGTCACGTCATGTGACATTGTCGCTCAGACACCCATGCTCGGAAACTTTCTGGTATCGAAGCTTTATACTGCGCTTTCTGATTACGACCTGTGGCCAATACCATTCCGCCCTCGTAGTTATCGTTCAAGTGTGACCTGAACTACCCTTAACCATCGATACGCTAATTTCATAACACATTGCTTGTTCTTGTAAACATAAAAGCATGTAGGGGAACTGAGCATGCTGTCGTATTAATCAATCAATAAATCTATTATTCAATTTATTAATTGATACGTGGTGTTTGACGTTCCAAAACCACCCTATCATTATGACAGACGCTGTAGTGGAGGGCTCCGGAAATTTCGACCACCTGGGGTTATTTAACGTGAACTCAAATCTGAACACACGGGTCTACAGCATTTTCGCCAATCAATCAATCGGTCAATCAATCAAATTGCAATGTTTTAAGAGGTGATACATGTGGGTTTGAACGTACAGAAGAAGATCCCATAGCTCATGGCTTCAAGGGGACCTCCTGTTCTCCTGCAGCCCAAGGCTGCGAGTGGATCTTTGAATGAGAAAATGTGAGTAAGGAACAGGGATGCAACAATCATAGGTTGTTTACGTGACGAACACAGTCATGCTAGTAGACGTAATGCTTGAACTTGCTGTTAGAAACTTTGTTTTCAAATGAAACAAAGAGAACATATTATAATTTTCCCTAACATTTATTTTGTTTAGATAACGATGTCTACTAAATTTTTGTGTCACCGTAGTGTGTGGCACTTTGTTGTTATCACCGAGATACCAGATAACAACCAAAGTGTGCGTGCGTGCGTGTGTGTGCGTTGCATGAAAGGCAGATGGCGAAATACATAGTCTCATTCTTGTGACATGTCTTTAGTTACACCGCATGCTGTGCTGCATGCCCTAAAAATAGTGCGTCAAAAGACCTTTCTAAGCATTGGTGCTCAAGATATAAAGAAACGTTCAAAAAACAATGCATGATACTTTGTTTTTTTTTAGTTGAACATGGTCAAATACCTCTGTGCCACCCGATGCTGTCTTCTTTATATGTGTTTTTGCTACAAGGACAAGCAATGTCAGGCAAGTAAGTTTTAGCCGAGTATTGCGATGAGTTGTTTCGTGTGGCAGTAAAAACCAATTGATGTATAGTATAGTTTATTGTTTCTCCAACATAGTCGTTCATCTTCGTTTGGCAACGGCTGCTTCCAGCATGTAACACGAGCCAAGTATTCTCAGTTTTTTGCCACCTAAAAACATATTTAGCGTAATCGACTGCCTGAAGATTCGATTTTTTCAGAGCCATTTGATATTAATATCTCACCTTCCAATTGACACTAATAAATAATCCTGTTGGTAATCTTTATCACACGCATATATTTATCCTACCGAGTTGAATTTTAGAGTTACCTGTTCATGCAACTTCTGGTTTATTTCTTTCGTTTTCCAATTGAGCCGATCACTTTGCTGTTGTGAGATCCTCCTAGACTATAACTGTCACTCAGAGCGGCTCTTATCTATGTCCCTGTTGTCATGTTATTTTAGAGATTGCTTGCAGTTGCAGCTAGAACAGAAAAACAATATTAAGAAAAGAAATAAAATTGAAAAGAAAGAAAGGAAGAAACAAACAAACAAAGCAAGCAAGCAAGCAAGAAAGAAAGAAAGAAAGAAAGAAAGAAAGAAAGAAAGAAAGAAAGAAAGAAAGAAAGAAAGAAAGGAAGAAAGAAAGAAAGAGTACGGAGGCAGAGTAAACAATATTAGGGAATGTTTCCATTGGCGATCGCCCTATGAGAGCTCCCATAGTATTTTTTTTTTATCTGTCAACTGACAGCTAAATATTGCGTACGTCGTCTTGTAGCCCCCAAATCGTGTTATAGCGAGTACGTGTTTCACGCTGTCGGACGGGCGCGCACACACAGGCACACATAAACAAGCGCATCGTACTCGGTCGTTGACAGCGACGCGCAGGAACGAAGTGTTGGCGAGGACACTGTGAAGCGCCGCTGACGCTAGAGAACAGCGCGGCAGCTGCGCCGAGCTTCAAAGCGAGGCTCTCGTTACTACTGCCTGAAGCGAGTTTGCTTCCGCTGCCGCATGACGCATGGACACGCTTTTTGCTCTTCGCTTCTGCAGAAAGACTGGGGCCCCCTCGGTTCGGCACCCGGCACACCAACGGGATCCGGAGCAGCGCAGACATCCCGAATCGAGTCGTCCTACTTTTGCTTCGGAGGTTTCGACTGGAACATCGCGCTGCTGCCGGACGGCTCGCCCGAGGACGGCGACAACGGCCGACCCCGGGTGCTCCTCATCAGGCACACAGGTCGGGTTCCTTGCGCCGCATCAACCACGCCTCGGGGCTCTGGAATTGTTTGTTTACCTAAAGCTCCACGGAGCTCTGACATGCCCATTTATTTAGGTGCTACCAGCGCATATGCTGTGTACCAGTGGGAATCTAGAGTGAGCACGTAATTAGGATCTCAATAGGATCTCTCTCTTTCCCTCTCTTTATATATATATATATATATATATATATATATATATATATATATATATATATATATATATATATATATATATATATATATATATATATATATATATATATATAAAGAGATCACTTCACTATATATATGTATGTGTACATGAGAAAGAGGCGTACATCTTGCACTCTGGCTGCCCACACCAGCTCAGCGTGCTGCCAAAATATCAGGACCACCATTTCCCGGATTTAACAAGCTACAATACTTTTCATTCATTTTCATGATATCATCGCAATGTTCGTGACGCATTCGCATTTCGCGTACCTCAAGTGCGGGTGTTTTCTTGCATGTCGCTTCGTAAGCTTTCCGCGTAATCAAATTGCCACGCCTTACTCGAAAATATAATTGCTTGGAAAGACACTGCCACGATATGTTCTGAGGCAATATTGACTATTATTTACGTGGATGCGGACATTACATGCCGCCGCACTTTCTTACGTGAAACGTCCGCTGCTCTTGCGGGTAGATAAAAAAAGGGGCATTTTGAAAGGGCTCCCGCTTGAGACTACTGAGTTGCATCGCATATACTTTTTGTTACAATCTTTTTTCTGTTGAAATAAAGAATGCCAAATCTGGCATATTTTTGAAATCTTTATTTAGTTAGCAGCATGTTTTTTTTTCTTTTTTCCAGTAAGGCAGTAAAGAACTGAACTTAACGCATTTGATAATCTTACGGCAATAGAGGATTGTTGGTACGTTTTTATGCTTGTGATCCGCTGCAAGTTTAAACACAACCCCCTCCCCCCCCAAAAAAAAAAAAAAACGAGAAACAACACAGGGTGGTGCCGTATCACCGCATAAAACCGCATTAGCGCATGAGTAATTTTTGACACGTTTTGGTGGCGTTTGACTCCCTGTTATGTTTTGTTTTTCTTATTTTTGTTCTACTGTTTTTATTACTCAATCCCCCCCCCCCCTCTTTCATGTTCTCTACTTGCTCCTACATCAGGTTGTCTATTCCGAAACGAAATAGTTGCTAATTTGCGTGTCACCCGGTGTTGTTTCTCGTTTTTTTTTCTGGTCCGCGTCTTACTTTGCAGCGCCTCAGGTGTATGATGTTCACGCAGCTGCAGATATTTTTAACACATTCAACACTTTTGAATTTCTAGACTTCTTTGAATTTCAATCGAATAAATCTAAGAAGAAGGAAGGGAGGTAGAAGAGGAGACGTTTTCCAGCTGCGTGGGTGTGCCATCAAGAGTTCTTAAGAGATAAGAACTAAGTATTTATTGTGCAGCGTTTTGGTAATCAATGTTCCATGGCGTATTCGCTCGTTCTTCTAGCCTACACCTCTAACCACGTGGCAAGAGGCACGTAGGTTTATTCTGAAACGACCTCACTCTGAAGCATTTTTCCCCGTGCACTATAGAGCCTACTATTGCGCATATCACTAATTCCCTTCGATATATTTGACAGTCATACCACAGAGAATTCACAGATGTAAGTGTGGAGAGACCGTTTTGTCATTTATCGAAGGTGCAAGCACAGTGTATTCTATATGGTAACAGCTCCACTCCTATAGCTTCAAATACAGGCAGTGACTCGTTCCGTTAAACTGACCTTTAAGCTGAGCCAAGCATGTCAACTTCTCTGACCTGCGTCAGTGTCGCAGAATACCATTTACACATAGCCCGCGAGATGGCGCCATGCTCTCGCCGATTATTTCCGGCCGCTGTTTCTCAAGTTCATTTGCACGCTGATTAAGCGTTTTGTTCCACGGGCCTCGCATGTCGTCGCGATTGTGGCCCAAGGGCTTCAGTGAAAAGCTGGTGCAGCGCGTTCGCGCAAACAAAAATTTCCCTCATATTAACTAGAAGCTACTCTGGCTAGAGGCTACTCTCGCGCTGCGATCATTTAGCGAGCGTGCGAACTGGGGTAGTGCATGGATTTGTCTATTTTTCGTACTTGCGGGCCTCAAAACGTACTTGTGGTTTCGTTTATTGCTGTGTTTTGGTTTCGTTTGGAATAAAAGAACAAACCGATTTGAACTTTGTGACCGGATTTGAATTGGTGAGCCTAAAAAGTTAAGGCGGTGAAGCCTAACTAATAAACTATTGCTGATTGTCGTGTCATGACAAAGCAACTTCAAGCCACGCGAAGCCAGCAGGAACGTAAAGTACAAAGACTAGGCAAATCTATGTACTACCCACAATTCCCATACTCTCTGAAGTGCCATGCGTTGAAGCTCCCATAGACACTAGCGCCACAGTTCCCTCTAATGTAATTACAAGAAACTCTATGCACGCAAACAAATAGAGTGGTTCAAGGTCAGTCTTTCGTGTCGCCATCGCCAGAGGCGCAGACTGGGTGCAAGTTCCCTGTGTGTTCGCACCGAGTGTGCCAACGGTGCCGAGAAGCGTCTTCGTTTTGTGTAGTGGTGGAAGGGTAGAAGGGTGGTTGTTGTGGCTACAAAGAGCCGCTGCTTGTCTAAACTGAGACATGTGGTTAAGTTAAATATCTGCACGCCAATCATCTTGCACTTTCCCAGAGTAAGCGAAACCGAGCTGTTACTTGGCAAACTCGTTTTCACCACGTTAAACCGCAGTCTTCATTTACAGCGCTGCGAACCGTAAGTCAGTAATGTGCACCCGGTGTGCAAAGATACTGCACGTTGCATTCTGGTCGAGCTCTTGCGTAAAATAGGACGTGTTTCAAGACGTCAGACAGCGCACGGGAAACAAAACCAGCCACCCTGCAAGGTTTCTGTTCAGCAGCTTCGAAAAGCAACTACAATACAAGGTAAATTTAAGAAAAAGCAGCCGTGACATTTGATTTCAGTGCTGAATTCGTAGTCAAATATGACGTAAGCGATACTGTGAAAACAGTTTTTATTATGCAACTGTAACTAATTTCGTCTTGAACGAGCAGACACGTAAACAAAAAGCACAATTTTTGCCCTCTCACATGGTCTTAAAGCGATAGGTAAGTTGCCAATAAATTGATAAATATAAGTCACTGCGTCGGGACGTAGTGCGTTACTGAGCTGACAGTAACGCATAAAAGTAAGCGTTTTACAGTACAAACGTTTTTATTATATGACTATTCAGCCGAAAGGTCAATTGCTTACGTCAAAACTTGTTAAAAAAAGTAGACTACTTTGCAAAGACTTGCCGAAGAAAAAAATAACTCATGTGCAAATAGGGACGTGACGTCATGGGTTGACGGAGATGATTTCGCCATGCTCTGTTTTATGTGACCCAGTTACTCTTATCGCTACTTAGTCGTAATTACTCTAATAGCTACCTAGCTGTAACTTAAACTTGTCCGAATAATATGGTAACATACTAGAAAAGAACTCAGGGATGCTAAACACCGAAGCAGATTTCTTAAACCATATACTGACATTGATTAGTATCTTTATAGCAGTCAAGCTGCAACAAGTGAAATGAAATTGAACGTCCAGTCCAGCTTTATTTACTTGCACATCTCCGTTTGCGTAATTTCATACAAGAACACGTGCTGCGAATTAGGATTATAAAACGGGAAGCATCAACACCGTGCTAGATCGAGACGCGCTTGTCTACATGCGCGTAGCTTCGTCACATTAACTTTGCGTTGCGCCGTGCGTAGGGGTGGGCTAATGCACATCACCCCTCTGGAGGGCATGTGCGTGCATTGGCCAACACGACAGAAAACCTTGGACTCTATGTGTGTGCTTTAAGCTTGCTTCTTTATTTATAAGCAAATAATGAGGAAATGTCGAGCGTGCCAAATTAGAACTTCAGTGTACCTGAAAGTAGCCACGGAGCCAACCTGAAATCGTTATCATTTGCTGAGGGTCGTAAATTAGCCAGTTTGGCGTAACATAGTTAACAAAAGCAACCCTGTCACGCTGTCTCTGCCACCACGTTAGATTACGCGATGCGAACATTTCGACGACGTATAGTTATATACGCCGAAGGCGCTTCACACGCACGCGTTTTACCTTAATAAGTACGGTCCTGTAGGAGAGTGTGCTTTTTTGCCGTTGCGACTGATGATTCCGGTACTGTCAATTTTCGGAAGCTTGAGATCGGTTGATACGCGTTATTTCGTTTAATACTGATGGTTTAAAAAAAAGTTTCGTGTTGGTCATCAAAATGGCTTACGGGCATGGTTTCCGTGTTTCCGACCTTTGTGGTTTTCCAAAATTCATTTGCTCTACGACTGTGGCTAAGGCTCGCCTGAGTATAACTTCGCGGCTAAGTAGCTTCTGCACAAAATGAATCTCTGTAACTTGTAATGAGGAATGTTATAGCTACATTGTCACTCCGCCGGCGCTGCAATGGTGCTACCAGACAGTACGCGTTCACCATATCCGCGAAGAGCAAAGTGTGCCAACATTTACTGTTGTTTCATGTTGAATTCCAACGGCAGATCCAGATCAAGTTATTTCTGCTCTGAGTGGAACAATCACATTTTAATGGCATATAGGGTGCGTGAATTGTGTGTTACATTGGCAGATTGAGAGCAAGCGCAGATCACGGATTATTTCCATGAGCGAGAATTCTTGCTCCGCTATAATCGGCGGATTTGACCGGAAGTTCAAGTGACGTATTCTGTGCGCCGGCCTTTCATCCAATGACCGGTGGATGTCTGGCAAACGCTTCGCACTCTCTCGCACTCTCTCGTGCTCCCTCGCTAGATTTCCGCTCACCAAGAGCTCCCATCGAGATGCTCGCGTTCCAATCGCAGATTTGGCAAGCGCAATCTCGCTCGGATCTGCGCGCTTCATTTGTGATTTGGCCCAGCGCTCGTGATCTGCCATTGGAATTTAACATCAGATCTATGCTCTTCTGGGTGTGTCGCATGCATTCTTCGTGTTTGACAGCGACTCCATTAAAGTCATCGAGCAGACTTTTAAAACGTCGAGAAACCAAACTTCTGTGGTAGCTCTGTAGTTGTGATGAGCAGCTGCAGAAGTAGAAACCCTAGTATCGAGTGTCGATCATCTTATTAGAGCGAAGTACCGATTTACTAGTGTGTCTAAATTCAGGTTGTTCTAGAGAACATAGGCAGAAGTGCGAATAATGCACTAATATAGCTACGTCGTCTAAATTTTGACATTCCGGAATCTGACGTTGGGGCAGAGACAGCGTGGCAGGGTTGCTTTTGTAAGCTATGTTGCGCCAAACTGGCTAATTTGCGACCCCTGCAGGCGATGATAATTTGAGGTTGGCTCTATGGCTAATTTCTGTAAATTTTGGCACACTCGACATTTTCCTGCTACTTGCTGATAATACTGCGTTTCACACTAGCGCATTTCCGGCAGCCTTGCTGCTTCATTGTTACCGTTTCAATGAATCAATCATTGTGAAAGAAATGGTAACTAGCTTTTCTTTTTTTCTCTCTCCTGTATGTCTAACTTCACTGCAAGAGGGGTGTTTGACGAAATGTCCTTTACAGGAGAAGGAACTTTGCTCCGATTCTCAACCATTCTCCCCCCCCCCCCCCCCATTATAAAAGTTTATTACAGTGGAGCTTTTTATGCCCCGGGCTTGTAAGGTTCGCGATGTAGGCAAGAAAAAATTAACATCATGCCGGCATGTATTAATTTTGTCGTCTTTTGCTTCATTCCTCGAACACGTGCGCCTGGTGCACGCTCTACCACTGCACCGATTTGTCTGGTGTGGGATGCATAACTCAAACGCGTGAGGGAACGATTACAGAGTGAGAAAAAGAGAGAAGAAAGAATGCAAAGAGAGAGGAAGAAACACACACGGAGAGGAAAAGATACGAAGAAGTACGAAGAAAAAAGTACGAAGAAGAAGTACGAAGAAGAAAGATGAAAACGGGGAGAAGCAGAAGTCAGCGGGCAGGGCGGTTAACTAGAAATCAGACCGGTTGGCTTACTCTACGCTGGGGAATAAGGGAAGGGGACTGGAAAAATGGGGTAAAGAGGGGGGAAGAAAATAAAGCGAGGGAGAGAGAGAGAAACCAGGACAGAAGTAAACAATATAAAGAAAGAAAGGGATATAAAGAAAGAGGAAGCGAAAAAGAGAGAAACTGAGTAATGGAGAAAGCTTGAAACAATTAGACAGTAAGAAAAATATAAACTAATGAAATTGAAATGAAAACAGAGACACCCAATGGAATTCGACTGATACTTAGCTAATACTTGTGATTTTCAATGTAATCGCATGAACACTCCATGCATCGGCGTCTGAATAAACGTGTGCAATAGTCAACCGAGGACCATCCGAGGGGCGATCAGCAACGCTGCGCTCCAGCCCGGCATGACTCGCTGCAAACTTCGCAAAACTTTTTCCGGACTTGCTCGTATAAGACGGTAAAAGAAAAAAAAAGCAGATGACAAAGAGAGATTAGCCAGGTGAACAGCCGAAGTACTTGCTGCTTTTTTGCAGCCTACTTAGCATAGTAGAGATACAGTGATTGGAAAATGAAACCAACGAAAAAAACAAAGATAGTAAAGAAGAACAACCAGAGAGGACAAGCGCGGCCCTACCTTGGCTTTCTTCTTTGTTGTCTTCGTTTTTCTTTTTAGGGGCAAGGTTCCTTATGGCGTGGCTCGTGCGTCCCCCGTTGTCTTTGTGCGTAACCGCCTCTCGTTAGTTCTTGAATCGGTCATAGAGGGCGATACTGACGTCACACGTACGGAAGGAGAGAGACGATTGTGTGTTCTTCGGCGGCACCGTACGGCAGGGATGCTATATAGTACACGAAAAACACCTTTATTGGTGCGCGCGCATTCACAGGCATGGCGGCGGAGGACCAACAAGGCACGAAAGCACGGACGAATTGACTGATGCTTCACTCCACTTATCATCAATCATTCCGTGAATATGCTGGGATTTTTTTTCGCTGGTTTCTTTTTAGGATCACTTTGAACCAACTCACCCAGCAAGCAGTGTTATCATACAATGTTTCTGTAGCAACCACCTTTGGAAAAAAGTTTAGTTCCAAAGGTTTTTTTTTTTTTGCTTGACCGTGCACATCGTTTAGGTTATTTCATTTACACATATTTTTATTCGGGGAGTGCGTAACCATGTGCCTATATATTAACGCGGAACTTCTTTCGCAGAAATTTCGGCGCTGGTGTCATTGGTTATGCGCAAAAACTCATCTTCTTGTCCGTGACCAATAAGTCGAGAAATATGCAAATAAAACTAATTATAAAAATTTGTGCGTCCGAGTGAGGATCGAACCCAGCGCGAACGACGCGACACTAGTTCGTTTCCTTACGGCACCAACAACCGAGGCATGTTAGCAGTTTGGAACGCGATGCGCACGAGGCTCGATTACGCTACGGCAACCCAAGTTGAAGGCGTAGCTCAAGCGTCCTCCAATTCTTTAATCGTGGTTAGGCGCCTTCCATTTTTTAGTAAAAGGATAATTAAAAATCAGACACCTAGTACATACTGGGGACAAAAATCTAGTTTTTCTATTCCATTCCAAAACCACTGTAATGGACAGAACTGTTACCTAGAAGAGTGCTTTACGAAATCAGTACTATTTTAACATAACTGTTTGTTGTATTGAAGAACAATGAATTCGCTGCGCTTGAACTGCATGGCTGCAGAGCTTGAACAGGAATGGTATTGTTCTAGACCAGGCATGGTCTTTTTTTGCAAAACATGAAAGGTCTGATGCAGCACAGACTACTTTGTCTACGTGAGCATTTATACTGACAAACTACTATTTTGGTTTTCGCTAATACAAAGCTGCAACAATATCTATCAATGAACATCTAATCACAGACTATGTCATTTCAATTATGTGCGTATTCAGAGTAACAAGAAGAAAAAGAGATCGAGAGGCACATAAAGAGGAAGGCCGACAGTTTACATCTGGTTCGCTACCCGGCTTTGGGGTAGGAAAAAGGACCGGAAAAGGGGTGTACAGATCGAGATACAGAGGAAAACGCAACGGAAAAGAAAAAAATAAGAACACACTAACACACGAAAACAACTACACACAGAAAACCCGTTCTTATTATAATCGTTCAGAAAGGCCGGTGGATTGAAAGAACCCCAATAGCGCTTCCACAGCCTCCTTCTGCGGCATTGTGTCCTATAGTTGCCATGTAGTTATATCTTTTAGCCCAGGTTGGCCGTCCGGCTTGTTGAGTGCGTTGCAAAGGAATAGTCGCTGTGCACTGTAGTGCCTCTGTGCATTGTATATGTCTAATCGCATCTTCATTGTCACCCTGATCGTGTTCGGTGGTGTCGGCCATCCAATAAGAATCACATATAAAACGCCCAACCATTGTCTACGCAAAAGGATAACGTCTACTTTGCGAAGCCTTGATGGCACTCGAAGATATAAGGTAGCGTGAAATGGGTTCAATCAGCGATGTTTGAAGTGCGACTCATTCCACTGCGACGTGCTGCACCGGTGAGCTAGCAAGCGGAGCCTCCGTGCAGCTTCGGTCCTAGAAAGTGGTAGTGGTATGATCGCTGCGGAATAATCGGCAATGAACGGACCATTCAAGCTTCCCGTTCAGCCCATACAAAATGTACAAAGATACCACATTAATATGGCTTGCACTGACGTCACTAGAAACGTTGTGGTGGTGCATCGCATGGAAAGACGCGATGTTCGTGACGTGGCGTTGACAGTATCATTACATTCTTTCTAAGTAATTTTGCTATTCATGCACACTGGCCATTATATTGTAGCCGCACTGTTATCATAATCAAACAGGTTAAGCAAAATATGATTGGGCTGCCTTCACATCATCAAGTCTGCCATGCAGTTGTGCCAGTACGTTAGAATGTTTATGAATACCTGTAAGGTATTCATAAGTTTCCTCTAGTATGTTGAAGCTAAAGTTCTTTCATAAAACGACCGCTAAACTAATTTGATTGGGAGCTTTAAGTATGTCACGCTTCATCACTGTGCCAGTTTTAAACAGCGAAGCTGTTTAGCAAAACGTCTCTGGTTAACCACATGCCCAAAATTTTATCATCATAAACGGGTATGCGCCACGAAAAATGGATGAATTTCATTGCTCGTCATTTGTCTTCGAAAGAAAGCAACAGTCAGCCGAACAAACGGACATGTGCCACATAAAATTGTGTGGCCTATCAGGAAGCTATCGTAATCACTAACGGGTTCAGCCGCAGAAATTGGGTAGATTCTGTGACTCACCACTTGTCTTCAAAAGAAATCAACAGTCACCAGTACAAACGGATATGTGCCATGTATATTTGTGTGGCCTATAAGGCAACTATCATCATAATAAACGAGTATCAGCAACGGAAATTGGGTAAATCTTACGACTCCCCACTTGTCTTCTAAAGAAAGCAACAGTTATCGGAACGAACAGGCATGTGCCAAGTAAATTTGTGTGGCCTACTAAGACACTGTCGTCGTGATAAACGCGTATGAGCCGCAGAAATTGGGTAAATCCAGCTACTCCCCATTTGTCTTCAAAAGAAAACACTAGTTACCTGAACAAACAGACATGTCTCACGTAAATTTGTATAGCCTATCAGGGCACTATCATCGTCATAAACGGGTGTGAGCCACAGAATTAGGATAAATCCTGCTACTCACCACTCGTCTTCAACAGAAAGGAACACTTATTGGAACAAGCAGGCATTTGCCACGTAAATTTGTGTAGCCTGCCAGGACACTATCACCGACATAAACGGGTGTTAGCCACAGAAATCGGGTAAATCCTGCTAACTCACCCCTTGCATTAAAAAGGAAGAGGGCTACATTTTGTCCAATAAATGGCTGCAGAGCGACTGCGGCGAGCTGTAGAACCCAAGTAGGTACAACGAAAGATTACTAGTGAACGGGGAAGGCAACGGCGGCTGCGATAAGACCCCGAAGCGATAGAAGGCGTATAAGGCAATGGTGACGTGCCCGTGTCGTGTCTGAGATTATCGGTGATTTAACTCGAACCTCTCTGCTATAATAATCAACATATAGAAACAGCCTGGTATCACCTTTAGCTAAAGGCCAGTAATGACCTAGAAGCAAGCTACGAAGAACCTGCGTCACTTATAGCGAAGGCCTACAAAGAGCCTGAAAGTATTAGTCCTCTGAATCGCACTGTTTTGCTGTTTCAAGGTTTGCGCGATTTGTTACAAGCTTCGTTATTTTTGTTCGCTTCAAGCTTTGTAAGTAAAGCCAATAAAGCTCCCCCCCCCCCCTGTCATGTTTCTGTAGCTTATATGCTCAGGCGAACATCACTTCAAGAAAAAGCGAATGTAACTGATTTAGTAATTATTGAGACACTAAAGAGAAACAATGACTGAGTTTAAATTGAGAAACGGCTCTCTAAGAAGCCTAGTGCTATATGTTTGACTATCATAAGTTCATTATTAGCAAAAAAAAAGTAGGGCTGAAATTTATTATATACATTTTGCGTGAAAGTCTACGCGCGTGAGGCAAAAAAAAAATTAAAAAGTATTTTCAGTATTTTCGTGACATTGTCGGGATGACATTTTCTGAAACTTGAATTTATAAGGTAATGGCACCCACAGATTATCACATAATGTTTATTGATTTGAAGCTACTTAGGACCCAGTAGACACCTTCGCAATGTCTCACGTCATGGCCTTTGGCGCGAAATTTAAGGTGGCCCTGCCGTGGTGGTCTAGTGGCTAAGGTACTCGTCTGCTGACCCGCGGGTCACGGGATCGAATCCCGGCTTCGGTGGGTGCATTTCCGCTGGAGGCGGAAGTGCTGTAGGCCCGTGTGCTAAGATTTTGGCGCACGTTACAGAACCCCAGGTGGTGAAAATTTCCGGAGCCCTCCACTACAGCGTCTCTCATATTAATATGGTGGTTTTTGGACGTTAAATCCCACATATCAATCAATCAAATTTAAGGTGGCACACACGCGTCTCCTTTTCGCGCGTTTTCCTCACTTATTAAGCGTCGTGTCGTGGTTAGAGTGGGATTTTAAAGATTGTGATATTGCACTTCACAAATACGCGAAAAACGTTTTTTTGCTGCTTAGTGTCCCCTTAACACAATCACACCAGTTCCACTAATATTTCAAATTTTACTAGTAAGTTGAAAGGCTTTGTCGTTCATGCTTTGTTAAAGGTCCCACTCTTCAGCAGCCTGTGAGTACTAAAAGAAATATATAAAGCAGCACTTGGCACAGACGACGAAAGGAAGAACTGACGCACACGACGGTGAACTTGCAACTCGGTTTAGTTAAAGCTGTTTGGGTTTGAGTTTTGATGTAAAAGATTTTTTCCAACTCTTGCTTTCGCTAACCTCGTGCAGTAGTAGCTTTATGAAGGCATCAAAGATTAGAATGACGAGCGCATTTGCGAAATGCATCTGGGATCTCGACTGGGTCATTTCTCGAGCTCCTGTCAGTCTACTTAAACAGTACATACGCCCGTTCCCAATGAAAACGGACCATCGCCCTCCGTATATGTTTGTCGTCTGCGTGATCTGGTGGTGACTCCTCCGTTGTCGAGAGAATTTCCCTGGCGAATTCCACCAGCGTAGTAATCTCGACAACTATTTCGTTAAAGCAATGCTTTCGACAGCAGACGGCTATTGATCAAATGGCGTAGACAGTGATTTCGGCTCGTAATTCCGTGGTGCATATACATTTGCTTACGGGTGTACATTGTCTCGGAGGGCCAAACATTTATGCAAAATAAAGAAATATCAATAGGGGTGAAAGTGGCTCCTGTACTGAGTAACATCTTTCTTAGTAAAGTTGACAAGGAAGTAGAGGATGATTCGGCTGCCGATTGTACTCGCATCTTCTGGTAATTTTCTTGGTATTGTTAAATCACTCGAGCCGGGAACAATGCGATGCTTTGTTGATGTCCCGAGAAAAAAATTAATGATCCACATTCAATTCCACGCATGAAATTTCGAAGCATAACAGATTGTTTTATTCATATTTAGAACTAACTTTTCAACCAGACCACCTGTGCTGGTAACACGCTTATGTCTCCTGGATCGAGAAGCTGCTGCTCAACTGCAAGTATTGCCACTCAAAACTTGTAAAAAATGGTGTAGTTATCAGTTGTCTAAGAATGATGGTAAAAAAAATCTTGTACTCACAAGATGTGCACTACTCTCGAGGCCCGAGTGCGTCGTGGTAGGGAAGGTGATTTCAAGAATTTAGTCCTTGTACAGTATTCGGGTGGAATCATGAGAAAATTGAGATCCTCAAAACGTGACCTGTATCAACACAGTGATATAGATGACCATAATAAGTTGTGCTTTCCGGGGAGTTTCGGAAAGCAGAGACTAATTATGGTCTTCATGTGTTGTTTTAAGCTCCTATTAAAGTGGGCAATGTGGGAGCTGTGGTTCAATTTAAGAGAGGGGCATCGAGGCGAACTAAAAGCTGCCGAATAAAAAACGTGGCCAAGTTTGTCTAGTGCAAGATGGCCGTTGTGTACGAGATATCTTTGTCCTGCAGCCATACGCACAAAATAAAAACACGACGTGACATTAATCTGAGGACTTTGGAGCACAAAAATTCAATAGAAAACAAATCTACTAACTTGGCCAAGAAATGTTCCGAGTCAGTGTGTACCATTTTTTTTTTGTTCACACCACAATCTTGTTCGTTAAAAATGATAGCTGCAATAGAGAAATTACTGAAGCTCTTCATATAGTGAGAAAAAGAAGTCATAGCGTTCGCCAATCTTCCCAGTCGTTAGCATTGAAGGAAATGAGCTTGTTAAATGAAGGAGGGGGCAAGCTCACATGACGTGATGCCTAACAGAATGACAAATGTATAATTTATGACAATGCTCATGCGCGGCCACTTTAAGTTTTTAAATTAAAAGCGTTTCTTTGCGCACTGTAAGCACTTTTGGCGTCTATCTATCTATCTATCTATCTATCTATCTATCTATCTATCTATCTATCTATCTATCTATCTATCTATCTATCTATCTATCTATCTATCTATCTGTCTATCTATCTATCTATCTATCTATCTATCTATCTATCTATCTATCTATCTATCTATCTATCTATCTATCTATCTATCTGTCTGTCTGTCTGTCTGTCTGTCTGTCTGTCTATCTATCTATCTATCTATCTATCTATCTATCTATCTATCTATCTATCTATCTATCTATCTATCTATCTATCTATCTATCTATCTATCTATCTATCTATCTATCTATCTATCTATCTATCTATCTATCTATCTATCTATCTATCTATCTATCTATCTATCTATCTATCTATCTATCTGTCTGTCTGTCTGTCTGTCTGTCTGTCTATCTATCTATCTATCTATCTATCTATCTATCTATCTATCTATCTATCTATCTATCTATCTATCTATCTATCTATCTATTGAGCCTCTTACGCCTGGGTGCTCTCGTGATCACCCCACTACTATGGTGTGAACCAAAATTAGTATGGGAGTGTAAGATTACATTACGAATATAACGCGATGGTCGACACATGAATAAAGTCACAATCCCGACGTGTACGTCGTCAAACACTTTTCGCCAAATGGTGGCACGTAACCGCGGGTGGCTTTGTGCCACTGTTATATGGCTATATGCAACAGGTGACAGAAACCTATAGCTTTTACCCAGGAACGACGAGAACACATATGCAAAGAATTATTGTTAGGGTCCCAGCAGGAATAGAACCCGAGCATACTGCGTGGCGATCAAGCATTTTACAACAAAGCTACGCCAGGCCTCGGAACTGCTTTTAATGTAGACCCTAATGTTCGGGCAACGTGAGTTGTGGTTGCGGTGCTCGCTATCAATTTTATAAAGCTTACACATGCACTCTTTTTAATACAGCTGCCACGTCGGGTTAACGTAAATTGTAGTTGAGCGCCGTGTGTAGGACTCGATTTATGTGGCAGTGTCCAGGGCTACCACGCTTGCGAGCACCAGCGCTTAATTTCAGCTTATCGCTTCGAAGGTTCCTAATCCTCATGTTCCAGTGGGCATCACTGCGCAAGTGGAAACTGGTTATATAAAAATAAGCAATTTTTCAACATATTTCTGTGCGTGCAACACTTATGCATATATTTAGTGTCATTTCATGACCTGCCATTGAATAAAAGTAAAAATTCAACATGGTCACCTTCACTCCGCATGCTTCGCATAACGTGATTTGCTTAATTTGTTTTTGCTTAGCAGCATGTCCTTTTCGATAAACCCAATCGCAAGTTCAGTGCTGTGTGTGTCAGTTTTTTCGTCCGGCACGTCAAGCGCTATTTTACATTTTTTTCATCGTAGCGTACCAACTCACCCAATCTGCCCGTCTTCTCAAGACCGGAATAACTGGCGTAAAATTATTCGATGAAATTCGATCCGTGTATTCTTCGCAGTGCATACGTTTAGCGATAAATATAATAAAAACAGTGGGAATGTGCAGCGAAATAGCACCAATGTCCAGCTTAGCTTGTGATAAAGATCTTGTGATGTAGCATAATGGTAAACCATGCAACGGGACATTTCTCCGCCGTATAGAGCAATAACAGTCAGTCTAGTTCTCACTACTAACTGAAACTACTATGCCACGAATTGAGAGATAGGCAATACAAACATCAGATACAACGCGCAAAGTTGTATCCCATGTCTCCTGCTCTTTAATTTATGTATAAAAGACGTTGTCTTAATACACAATTGTGCTAATTATATCATAGGTACAGACGACATCAACGTATTCATTACACCTTTTGTTACGCTAAACTACTGAACAGCGCCAATGACTTTCTCCTGTACACCATTGACATGGCCAACCAAAAGATATATAAAAGAAATTGTGATAAAACGAAAGCACCAATTTTTCACGCCAAAAGAACAATAATTCTAAACAATCACACCTTGGGGATAAACAACAGTAGTGTAGAAATATTTATTAAAATAAAATACTAGGAACTTATTTCTGCAGTACACTACGCTGGGATCAACACGTGCTCTTATAAAAAACTTGGTTCTATCACGGTATTGTTTAATAGCTATAGATATCACATACAATCATCCGTAAAACTAGTAATCTATCACTCGTTATTTGTAATGCGAATCAATCACGCACACCTCGTCTTGGGTACCACAACTGAATCCTACCTTAGAAAAGTACACTTATTACGACAAAAGATAATATGTATTACAACCAATGTAACATACCAGCATCACACTGAGATGTTAGCAGAGCGCAAGACAATGAGTAATTATGGCGTAACTACTCGTTGCCTTGCGCTCTTGCGCTGTTCATGTCGATTCCCAATCACCAACTAGTCCAAGCATTCGTGTTATCGCATCACACTGGGTACCTTTTTGGCAGCCCTGCCGTGGTGATCTAGTGGTTATGGCGCTCGACTGCGGATCCGAAAGTCGCGGGCTCAAATCCCGGCTTCCGCGGCTGCATTTTCGATGGAGGCGAAAATGCTGTATGCCCGTGGGCTCATATTCGCGTGCACGTTGAAGAACCCCATGTGGTCGAAATTTCCGGAGCCCTCCACTACGGCGCCATATAATATTATCACCTTTTCAGGCAGTATACAGTATCCTTAATATTTTTCCCTCCTATACAACCGTTTCCCACTTCGTGTATGGCACTACAATATAAACTAAAAAAATAGCGTATGTAATGAAATAGCCGGTCTACATCAAAAACAGTTACTTATACTACTCTTCACAGTGTATTATGGCCTATACTCCAATTGGTCTATACTAAAACAAATTATGGCATGGAAATGATAAAAAAACAAATTACTCAGATTGCCTTATTCACTTGAAAATGATGGTTTTAATATCTCAAACATAAGACAGTCACTCTCTTAGTTTATTTTTAGATTTTTCGTTGTTGTTGATATGTATAGAAATTACCCCTGCCTTTGCTAAGTGTGTACTTGAAAATGTAATCCGATCGCATTGTCCGAAAGAGATGGCTTCCTCACCTGCCACTATACTAATGCACTGTGCTCTATATTGTTTTTTTATTGTCTTGTGTAGTTGTCACTCATTCTTGATGAACTGTTGACTGTTAAACTCAATCACGTTACTTATGCAACCTCCGTGATCACCTGCTGCCGCCTTAGAGAACGGGAACTATGAACTTCTCAAGCTGTTTAGAGCAGCTTTTTTCTTGGGCCCTACCATTGTTTAACAATGTTTACAACGGAAACAATGAATGAATGAATGAATGAATGAATGAATGAATGAATGAATGAATGAATGAATGAATGAATGAAGTGTAGATAAATACGGCTGGAGTCTAATTTTGCATTAACAAAGCATAATGCAAAGTTTGGAGATATGGCTAGAATTTTTGCAGTCATCATTTTTATGACTTTGATACCTTTTAAGGCTTTTTGCACTTTGTAAGTGGTCAGCACACGTTATCAAACAGAAACTACCTAAAAATTAGCGTTGGATTAAAAAAAAACAGGCAAGAATTTAGCATAACACATCACTACAAAGTACCAGCCCTGATGTTAATTAACAATAATGTTGTAATTATGAGTTGATAGCTGTGGCTTCTCCTAGAAATTATGTTGGTTCAATCTGATAGTTGTTTAAAGTTATATGATATGATCCGGGCAAAATTTATGGCTTAAATTAAATAGTGCTTTCGAAAAGTATACAGAAAAAAAGCACACAAGAGACACTCTTATATACATGGTAATTTAGCGTAAGAATTGCTAGTGAATTACGGTGCTGCTATTCGCAAAATTTAAAAGGGCCATTAGTAGAGTCGTATTCTAACTGTTTTATCTTAATTTTTAGGTATGAAGCCTTGCTTTATGTATCATTTGATGTTGTTCAATGTTTTTTTATAAAGCCTCGACAGAAACAATCCACACACGGTGTCACGTGTGCAAATGTCCTTCGCCCGCCATAAAACTTCTTTTGCAACCATTCCTCTAGGGCAAACCATCATTCTAAATGGACCATTACGGGGTATACATTATAGCTTAAGGAATGGAAATATTTTACAGGTAAAATGGCGTGCTGTCCCGCGGCAACCATGTTAGCCACGTATAGAACGAAGTAATTGTACGTTGTGACGCTGATCGTTTCGCAAAATTGTCAGACGCAATAGATGGACCACCTCAGTCACGACATATTGGAGCGTGCGACGACATTTTAAGTTCGGTGGCTTAATGTGAGGTCGAAAAACTTTCTAGGTGGGTTGTAGGTCGTTGCTGGGTTTTTGCAAGGTCAGTTGTTTCAATGCCGATTCTCGGCGCAAAGAGGTTTGAGTTAAACCACGGATAGTCTTAGACACGACACAGGCACGTCGCCATTGCCTTATACGCCTTCTATCGCTTGGGGGTCTTCTCGCAGCCGCTGTTGCCTTCCCCGTTCACTAGTAATCTTTCATTGTACGTACTTGGGCTCTACAGCTCGCCGCAGTCGCTCTATAGCCATTTGATTATGATGATGATATTCATGATGATGTTGTTAATGATTATGATGATGATGATGATGATGATCCTTGTTATTCTGGGGCACCCACAAAGGGGTGTGCGCCATTTGTCAGACAAAATGTTGCCTTCTTCCTTTTTAGTGCAAGGGGCGAGTTAGCAGGATTTACCCAATTTCTGTGGCTTGTACCCCTTTATGTCGATGATAGTGTCTTGGTAGGCTACACAAATTTACGTGGCAAATGTCTGCTTATTCCATTAAGCGTTCCTTTCTTTCGAAGACAAGTGGTGAGTAGCAGGATTTAGTGAATTTCTGTGGCTCATACGCGTTTTTAACGATGATAGTGCCCTGATAGGCCACACAAATTTACGTGGGGCATACCTGTTTGTTTCGCTAACTGTTGCTTTCTTTTGAAGACTAGTGGGGAGTAGCATAATTTAACCAATTTCTGGCTCATACCCGTTTATAGCGATGATAGCTTTGTGATAGGCCACACAAATTTACTTGGCACATGCCCGTTTGTTCCGCTAACTGTTGCTTTCTTTTAAAGAAAATTGGGGAGTAGCAGAATTCAACCAATATTTGTGGCTTATACTTGTTTATTATGATGATAGCTTTGTGATAAGTCACACAAATTTAATTGGCACAAACCAATTTGTTCCGCTAACTGTTCCTTTCTTTTGAAGAAAAATAGGGAGTAGAAGAATTCAAGTAGTTTTTGTGGCTTATAGGCGTTTATGCCTATATAGCTTCGTAATCGGCCTCACATGTGCATACCAAATGCCCGTTTGTTTTGCTAACTGTTGCTTTGTTTAAGACGAGGGGTGAGTAGCAGCATATAGTTTCCTAATATACACTAGAGGTAACTCTGGCGCTAGTGTCTATGGGAGCTGCAACGCATGGTGCTTCAGCGAGCATGGGAATGATGGGTAGTACACACATTTGTCTAATCTTCGTACTTCTGGCCTGCTTCTGGCTCCGTGTGTGTTCGTGGGGCTTGGAGCTGTTTTCTAAGGAAACAAAAAATCAGCAAATGTTCAGCAATTGTGCTTCACCACCTTATTTTTTTAAAACTTACCTTTTCAAATCAGGTCACAAAGTTCAAAGGGTTCTTTCTTTTTTTCTAAAACGAAACTGTAACCAACAATAAACGAAGCCGCAAGCACGATTCGCCGTCCGCAAGTACGAAGACTAGGTGAATGTGTTTACTACCCATTATTCCCATGGTCGCTGAACGATCGGAGCGCCAGAGTCCCCTATAGTTAATTTTAGAAGCTCTAAGATTAGCAAGATTTACCCAATTTTTGTGGTTTATACGCGTTTATGATGATAGTGTCCTGGTAGGCCACAGAAATTTACTTGGCACATGCCCATTTGTTCCACTAACTGTTGCTTTTTTTTGGAGAAAAGTTAGGAGTAGCTGGATTTACCCCATTTCTGTGGCTTATACCCGTTTATGACCATGATAGTTTTTGCACGGGGTAAACAAGGAACGATTTGTTAAACAGATTCACTCTTAAAAGATGCGTGCCAATACTTTAGTCGTTTATGTCATGGTAATTCAAAACGGTAATCCAATGATGTTGATGGCGATGCCTGTTCCTGTATGATAAGAATTCCATTTATTGAATTCAGATCGCAAAGCATCTTCGACTTTCTCATTTATCCGAGTACTGAAAATGATAATAAGGAAGATGACTGTCTGCGTGTTGACGTAGTTCTGTACTTTTTTAATGGGTTGGGGCAATGAGATTTTGTCTTTGAAAGCGTATGATTACGACAAGATTGATTCATTAACTCTAACGTGAAATGGGATGTTCATTCGGGATATTCAAGCCGAGAATTTAGGTTTTGTGCGCCAAAGGCCAAGTCTAGGGCGCAATCATCTTCGAACCGCAGGTACACGAAACCACAAGCGTGTCATTAGCCCTTCACCGTCTTACATCACGTCTCGCTGAGGGCGTGTCTAATGTCTGGGTTCAACCTCTTGGTTTTGAAATAGAATCGATTGGACGTCGACACAGCTGAGTCTGATTACACCGAACCAGGTGTATAATTTAAGCCGGGAAGTTAAAGAATATGTTATGGCTTGAGCTGCCTCTTCTTTCTAGATAAAATTTGCGTACCTTTGGCATTTACATCTGATTTCAACTGATCTGTTACAAATAAAAAAATGGAATTTAGTGTTGCCGTTACATATGCTATCTTGCACCCTGACGCCTTGTTAGCTCTTGATTCAATTAGGAAAGCTTTTTTTTTACTTCTAATTGCCCACCTTAGTGTATAGATCGACTGCTCAGATATTGCAATGCTAAGTTGTATAAAAGTGGGGTTAATTCCTATCCATGGTATCCGCATTTTGCGGAACCCAAATGCTAAAATGCAGGTGTGCTTAGACTTAGGTGTGTCAGGAAAGTTCAGTTGGTTGAAATATTGAGTAGTCCTCCACTGCACTAACTGAGTAATCATGTATTCGTCTTTGCGCGTAAAACCTCAGAATTTATGCCGCATTGTTTTTGAAGCTTGAGTCAAACACCGCTATGTTCCGAGGTTCGCGCTAAGCAAATTATGGAGGCATTGGTTTTAAAGTGCAACCGGGACACGCACAAAGTCCGAGGACTTCATTTTTGCGTGCCCCGCCGCGGTGGTCTAGTGGCTAAGGTACTCGGCTGCTGACCCGCAGGGCGCGGGTTCGAATCCCGGCTGCGGTGGCTGCATTTCCGATGGAGGCGGAAATGTTGTAGGCCCGTGTGCTCAGATTTGGGTGCACGTTAAAGAACCCCAGGTGGTCTAAATTTCCGAAGCCCTCCACTACGGCGTCTCTCATAATCATAGAGTGGTTTTGGGACGTTAAACCCTACATATCAATCAATCAATCATTTTTGCGTGAAACAGGAACATAAACTGAAGGTTGAAGATTGAGATTTTTTAGGAATTTTTAAAATTTAAGATTTCTTGACATTTGTTTACGAGGTGACAGGAAAGTAGGCGTAGCAAGCTTCTTTAAACACTTAATAGCTCGGTACATATATTAAATAGGCGCATGATCGAGCAAAGGTTCCTCAGCTGCTACTTTTGCAGGTTGCTTTGTTGTTCTGTTATGGTTTATGGTGCAAAGACATTTTTTATATGATGCGTGGATAACTTGAAAATCAGCTTGCGATTGTGGTTGCTTGAGTAAGCCATTTTCAGTGTATAGGCCATAACTGAGAACTTTCATGTAGTGTATGATTATTTCATGAACTTAAATTAGGTTCGCTGTGCGCAGAGAAATATTAGTACATGATAGGGGTGTATGGAGATAAAAGACACAGCAGCGACGTCAGCGACATGTTTTCGTAAATGTAACACCGTGTCTCGTTGTAACAGATCAGTTTAAATCGGGATTCGCGATGGTCACAACACCATAAAAACTCGCATATATTTGGGACGCCTACGCAACTAGGTGGCGAACAAGTTACAGCTTTGCACTTTTTCTTGAGATGTGCAGTAATGTATAATCATGAAAATTGAGAATAGCTTATGCTCGGGGATGTTCATTGCATAGAGCGTAACAGGTCTTATTCTCGCACTGCATTTTGTTCAGTAGAAGTGCAATGCTAAGCAAATTTGAACCATATTGTGAAGCATGCCTAAGTTACCTTAAAGCGCAGTCTTCCGTGAGTAGAGCTCGTCTTTTGGCGCTTACGGCGCTATACTTTATTTATTTCTTCTATGATTTGAAATCGAGCTGCTTGAAAGATTAAAAAAATCAAACGACCAAGCCAGCGACATCATTTTGGGGAGAGATAACTTTTCAGTAAACTCCGATTTCGGGCGCACGGTGTTACGCTGTGGTAGTCAGCATGCTAATTATAGCGGGAAAAAAATTTCTTTTCTCTGCCTCTTATCTGATTCCAAAAGTACACGTGCGTGACCCCATGCAGCTGGGTCTAAACTCGAAAGTGCTATGCAGAGGCGGTGGCAGCGATTTCTGGGTGCTCATTTAAGCTGACACACCATTTTCGTTTATGTAGATGAGCTGTTAGTTCAGCCAGCCATAGACAACAAAGATAGAACGACTGTTTGACGCAGAGCCATATTAGGAAGGTTGGCGGTAAGACAAACGTGTGAAAAGCTGAATCACATATGTCAACACCTAAACTTTGTTTATGCCACCATACCGTGAAAATGAAGCTTTTTATGTAAAATTTGCTCCTGAAACCTATCTTTACAGCTAAGGGGTTTTAACGGTCGGTACCTTGTGCTCCATCAGCCTAAGCCGATCAGGTTGGTATGCGCCACAGGTATTGGGCAAGTGCCATTACCATGTACCGTGTAAATTTTTATGAAAGGGAACACGGCGGCGCGTGGCCTGCGCGCTCCAGCGCCTGCTGGCAGCGCGTTCAAGTGGGAGCGAGAGCAACCGCAGTCTCCTTTCGCGTCATCTCGCGGTGAGCAAAACAACCATTTGTTGCTGATATAGAACGGCAAGATTGCAACCACTCCCCCTTCAAGGCGATTACCGGCTCTCGCGTAATCGCCTTGAAGGGGGAGGGGGTAGCAATCTTGCCACTGGTTTCATATCAGCAACGAATGATTATTTTGCTTGCCGTGAGATGTCGCGAAAAGAGACTGTAGTTGCTCTCGCTCCCACTTGAACGCGCTGCCAGCAGGCGCTGGAGCGCGCAGGCCACGCGCCGCCGTGTTCCCTTTCATAAAAATTTACACTGTACGGCAGGTGCATCCACATGCGCGCGTGAAAAAAAAAACGAACCAGTGAAATATAGAAAGAGAGAAAGGAAATGATAAAAAAGAAGTGGAAGGAAAAATCGGGAGAAATAAAAGGAATAAGGACGGAAACAAAAATCAAACATGGTCTTAGAATGTGAAAGAGAAACAAAGCAAGAGATAGAAAAAGAGACGGAAATAGGTTGAAAAAAAGAAGAAAGCGATAAATAGACAGAGAGGCAAAAGAATGTAGCAAAGAAAAGGAGATATAGAAAAAGCGAGAAAGAGAAAGAAAGAAAGATATAGAAAGAAACAGATACCTAAAGCAGACAAAAAAAATAGAGATAATGGAAAGGATGAGAAAATTAAAGAGACAAAGACGGCTGCCCAGATCCGCTCCTCCTTCGGGCTTGGAACCACCAGTGCGAAGCAGGCGTCATTTATTTTTATTTTTTTCGCCATGTTTTTTTATGGACGAAACTATTTATTTCACTTGTCCTGTATCAGAAACATATGCGTGCGCACAGGGGCGTGGAAAAACACATCCACAGGCCCCTAATAATCTGAGAGGGGCACCTACTATTTGGCCGATAACTTTGCTAATTTGGACATGCCCCATCGTTAAATAAAGTGCAAGTGTATGGCCGTGTAGGGTTTTGACTCTAATGGTGGCCGAAGACCCCGATGTTGCATTGCAAAAACTGTTCAGTTTCTTCCTTTGCCCCATACAAAGAAAAGGGAGCGACTGTCGTCACTGCGAGAGGCATGACATCGCTTCATTTTAAATTTCACATTGAATTCACACTGAGGCGTGATTTATTTTGGGCTCGATCAACGTAAGGAGAGCCAGGGAACGCTGTGGTGAAGCTCAACTACCTGTTTTTGGAGGACACTGTGCATGCTTACGACAGCCTTGCTTCACAACCGGGTATCATCAGTCCAAGCTGTAGCAGTGGTTGTATTTTGTTTTCCCGTCAAACTTTTTTTCTTAATGGCGTTCAGGATTTCATATATCACGGAAAAAAGAATGAATGAATTGATACGCACATTACATGCCTCTTGCCCCTTTTCGTTTCCCTACAGTAACCTACAAAGAAAAAAGGTGTAGCAAATTTTGCCCGAGTCATTTATTACTCATGAATAAATACTTCGTCGCATTCTGAGATGATCAGTTTTGGTGACATCCTAATTTTCACAAAATTACATGGAATCAGATCTGGTAACGTTGGCGTGTTCTAACAACGGCGTTGATAGGTAGCCTTCTTAGCGCTGCTGGCACGGTGCTATACGGTTGTGACCCGTAGCCTTCCGAACGCGTATGAAGCTGGTCTCGTGAAATCTCGGGAAAGTGTCGTCGAAAGTGATTGTTTTTATCAACTGCGAACAGTTATTTTAGGTTTGTATGTATGTCTTACGTTAATGTTCAATTTTAGCAGCAGATCTGCTTAAGCTGCCAATCGTTCTATGATGCATTAACAGAAATGATCATCATCATGCATGAACCAGCACGCACACTATTCATACTGTTCGTCTTCTTCTGCTTTGCTCCCAGAACACGCGTGCCGATTTTTCCTACACGGAATGCCGTAACTCTGGTGGGAGAGAGGGCGAGTAGAGAGAGTAAGAGAGAGAAAAAAGATATGAAGAGAGAAACGCGGAATTTTGATTTTCTGGGGGGGGGGGGGATTTTAATCCGCGTAACCGCGATCCTAAGTCAAGAATCATAACTACTCGGCTATCGAGGGACGCTAGAAGCGCTAATCGTAGCCTTGTATAGTATGGTATTGCAAGGGTGTGAGAAAGAAGAGCAAGGGTGAGGATGAGATGTGTGAGGATGAAGAGGAGAGAAGTGATTAGGAGAGAATGTAAAGAATAGCATAGGGAGAACGAGAAAGACAAATAGAGTCAGAAAGCGAGAAAAAGAGAATCGAACAGAAAGAAAGGGAGAAACAGCAGGTGGAAATAGAGAGAAATAGAGGCAAATAGAAATAAATAGAAAAAAGGACGAAGAAATCAAAGAGAACGAAGAAAGAAAAAGGAAGTAGAAAAGAAACTGAACCGGCGATCTAGCTCCCCAATGCCTTCAGGCTTGGCACTACAAGTGCAAAGCTGCCTTAATTTTCTTTTGTCGCTCGCTTGATTGCAACGCTTGCGAAAAAAATCCCCTTTCAAAAAAGTCTAATAACCGTAATATTGTAACTTAGTTTGCACATTAATCTGCTCCTTACCGGAAAATCAACAAAGAAGGAGAATAAACTGGTGCAAGAAAATGGTTTTTTTTAGAAAAATAACCCATGTCAAATGAGATTGAACTATATACCAGTCAGTAAATTTTGCTAATAACATGCATTAACGTCAAGGATTAAAACGGAGACAATCTAGAGCGGAGTAACGCACATACGTTTGTTTGAACCATTTTTAGTACGGGTATACAGGCGTACTTTGGACTCGAACGCGAACATCCGAGCCAGCATTATCTACCAGATCGAAAGCGACGTGACGTGGTCATTTCGAGCAATTACGCATGGCTATAATTGTTATACTAAAAAAAAACACAATTTCGCCAAAAGGGCGAACTAATCAATGCGATAGTAACGTATTCGAATATTTTACGAAGCAAGGCTAGCATCTTTACGAACAATATTAATTGTAGTAAGCATGCGCTTGCGAAGTAACCAAGGTTCCCGTGGCGCAGCCACCGTAGATACCCGCAACAAGGCTCGTGCGTAGGGACGGCGTTGATATGCAAAGTGAGGTGGACGGTCTAGTCATTTAGCCCCGCCGCGGTGGTCTAGTGGCTAAGGTACTCGGCTGCTGACCCGCAGGTCGCGGGTTCGATTCCCGGCTGCGGCGGCTGCATTTCCGATGGAGGCGGAAATGTTGTAGGCCCGTGTACTCAGATTTGGGTGCACGTTAAAGAACCCCAGGTGGTCAAAATTTCCGGAGCCCTCCACTACGGCGTCTCTCATAATCAAATGGTGGTTTTGGGACGTTAAACCCCACAAATCAATCAATCAATCTAGTCATTTAGATATGATCTAACGTAACTATAAAAAACGCTTTTGTAAGAGGACACGACTGCTCCAGGTATACTTTTGGCACCCTTTTTTGCGTTGAGGGTGCAGCCCGTAGAAGCTCCCGTCTGCTGTGTGGGCACAAGGCGCGCGCGCTGATTGTTGCCGTGATAGCGCGGTAACCATAAGCGTCCACCCCCCCTCCCTTCTATTCCCTTGTGAGCTGGCGAGATAAGCGCGTGCGTAAATGAGCCCGACCGGAAAGGTGATGCTCGCTCCACAGAAAGAGGAGCCTAGTACATACATCCCCGTATATATAGTGGGAGTAATAATTCAATGGGCCGGTTAGTCTTCGTGAAAGTATGAGATATGGCACAACGGGAGCGTTGTCAACAAGAATAAATATATTTATTTCCCAACAGTTTCGGGAGGGGTCCTCCCTTCATCAGGGGATGAGTTCTGAAAGCTCCAACTCATCCCCTGATGAAAGGAGGGCCCCTCCCGAAATTGTTGGGAAATAAATATATCCTTGTTGACAACGCTCCCGTTGTGCCATATATATATATATATATATATATATATATTTATATATATATATATATATATATATATATATATATATATATATATATATATATATATATATATATATATATATATATATATATATATATATATATATATATATATATTTATATATATATATATATATATATATATATATATATATATATATATATATATATATATATATATATATATCAGAATGGCGGCGGTGGTGGCAACGATGGTAAAAACCAGCCGAGACTGTCGATATAAATGCTATATGGGGTGAACTTGGGGTGAAATTGGAATCCAGGAGAACTGTACATAAATAGGTGCATAGGATGAAGTAGCCTCAGCATCTCTTTTTTTTAGTGGGTTGTTTACCATGCAGACTCTGTTTACCTTGGTAATGTGACTGCTGTCGTCATTTGCAGCTCTTATTTTGTCAATAGAATAGGTGGCCATGAGCTAAAAGATTAAAACAAAATTCAAAAACCGTCTCTAGCTTCTTTCACGCTCAGCGCTTCGTTTCAGGGAGGGCCGGACGGCGCCCTTTATTTGAAAAACTCTTTAAAGTTCCGTCCTCCCTCAGTAGTAGAGAACGAAGGGGGAATCAGCGAGATGCTTGAGCGTGCATTTTTTCTTGATGCTTTGTCTTGACGCTTATGAGAACTACCTAGAGAGTGTGTCCCTCAAAGGCCTACGGCGGCCATAACTATTCGTCAGCGAGCGCCACCATTGTGTTTGAGTTCGCTGGCCATGTGAAGCACTGGTAAACAAATTTGGCTCTCTTCGGTGAGAGGGGAAGGTCACAGCAGCATTAGCACCATGCTTAATCGCTGTCTCTTCCTTGTGCGGTTTTGCGCTGGCGTGGATGCTCCCTTGGTAGCAGCATTTTCGATAGATCTTGGTGTCTCACCGACTGCTTATCGACGCGTGAGTTACTCATCCCCTTCATCAGGGGATGTGTAACTCATCCCCTGATGAAGGGAGGACCCCTCCCGAAACTGTTGGGAAATGAATATATTTATTCTTGTGGACAACGCTCCCGTTGTGCCATATCCCATACCTATATATATATACACATATATATATATATATATATATATAAATATATATATATATATATATATATATATATATATATATAAAAAAGCAGATATAATATTTAAATGCTATAGTGTTAATAAAAAACGCACCCGGCAGCATTGACCACACTAACTCAAATAATAAATATCAGGGACCCAGCAGGAATCTTATGCAAGGATTTGGCGTCGTAACGAAGTATTCTACCACAGAGCCAGGCTAGGTCACGAAGCTACTTTGGAGGAGGACCTTATACAGGCGTAATGTTGGTGAAACGTCACTTGCGGTTGCAGTGTTGGCTATCTAACTTTATATATAAACATTACATACGTACTCCTATGAAAGAGGCGTCACGCCCGGTTAACCATAGTTGTATACTTGACTGCCATTCAGTGAAGTTGGCCTACGTAGTGCGATCCAGGGCTACCATTCTCGCAAGCACATGCGCTCCATATTAGCTTACCGCTTCTGAGGTTGGTGATACCCATTTTACTGTTGGCATCGTTACGTGAAATTCGCACATATTTTTAGCATCATTTCATTATGCTTCCCTTAACAAAAAATATACAGCACCATCATCTTCCCTCCGCATGCTTCACGTAACATCAATTCCCATACTGCATGGCAGCTGCCGAGGTTTTTTTTTTTTCTTCTTTATGCTGGGCATTTTAAAGAGCTTACCTAGCGTGCTTTGTTATTGGTAACGTACTTACTTTGCACTATTTTGAACGAGTAATGAAGACAACGTATCAGCTCGAAAGCCGGCCTTGATAGGAAGCGGAATAGCATCTCTTCATTCGCAGAACATGTCTAGGTTTGGAGCTTTCAGAAGCCTTTGACAGTGCTAGCAGTGCTCGCTTGTGAAGAGGGAGTTGGGACATGTTTATTAATAACTGGAGAGGACGTAAATCAATATTTACCTGCAGGCATGACAGTTCACGCTAGCTAACAAAATGTCGTCTTTGTCGTCAGGACAATACTGTCTTTTTACTTTCCAGTATTAAGAAACAAATGAATGAAATCACCTCTGAGGGTTACTGTGAATTTTCATTCAGGAATACTGTTCTGTTCTGTTTTGCTGTGGAGATTTTGAGGTCTATATTACCTGGATTACTCCGTATCGATAAGTTCTGCAGCAAAAAAAAATAACAATGAATGTACCCAGAATGAACAATCAATAAATACAGTAGTAGAACACTGAAACCAGTTGAAGTAATATGTCAATGTTCAGTTTGCTAGCAGCAGTTCCCACTACCATAAAATATTCGTACACATATCTTTCTATTTTTACTTACAGTATATATACTTACACATCATTCCATATACCTGAACTTCTAGTTGTATATCACAAGTGCTTACCCAGTCTGGTCTCCACTAATATGTCTGTCAGAAAGAGGTCCGTCTTTTTTTTTTTTTGAAGATACATGTCAGGCCATGGTACAAGCAATATCTTTATTGTGAGGAGCCGTCCATCCAAACTTGATAGTTTCTTCCTTAATTTTTCTTCTTCGTTTACGTGATTTACGCACTCCAAAACAATATAGGGAACATTTTCATGTGCATGACCACTGTGGCAGTGAGTTAGATCGATGTATTTCGTGCAGGAAGCTGTTTGTGCATGCTATTTCTAGTCGAAGTTTGCGTATTACGACTCTAAGTGTCGTGAAAGATCTGTCGCTGTTAAAATGTATCTGTGTGGATCAACTTCACAGAATAATGATTCCTTTGACTTAGTGTATCGAACCACTACTATATAGATGGTGGTTAGCTCCTTGCATTATAAAATTTTGAATATCCATCCAACCCACAGTGATTGCGCATTCCTGTCCTTCATTTAATGCTTTCTTGGCGAGGCTGTCTGCATCTTTATTACCCTTTATTCCAATGTGGCTGGGTATCTGTTGGAATACGATGTTGTGATCCTGCGCTGAGGCACATTTTTGTGAGGTGATCTCGCATGTTTGATTATCTCAAAAGTAGGCTTGCTAGTCGTGTGCATACCACCCACTCCCGCGTTGCAGAATTCTCGCAGATAAACTCAACTTCGTGTTTCGTAAATATAAACAAGACACACACTGAGCAAGTAGTGCATCCGACAGGTACCTTCTCGTCTGCTTTTGTTCGTTCTATTTTAGCTCATGCCTTCGAAGGTATTTATTTCCAGCGAACAAAAAATAACGTAACATCATGCCACATTGATTCGTCCTAGGGGTGAAAACAGGGCAAAACGTGTAAACGATGCATGCAATGGTTGAACAGAGTAAAGAGAGCGTAGAACAGAGTGAAGGGTGTGAGTATGAAACAGTATTCGTTGCATGTCAGTTGGTGCACGTGTCGTATTTATCTGAAACAGGTGCCATTTTCTTTTCTTTTTCTTTCTTTCGCACATATCAAGGCATGTGCAATCAGGCGAATGTTACGAAAAGCCTTATTGTTATTATTTTTACATCGATGTACAACACGTTCTAAAACATGTTACGCGATGTCCATGCATTATTTTATGATACTAACATAATATATTTCACTTTTTAGTCTGTATTATTGGGTACACTCCCTTACACACCAGAGCTTCATGTCGGCGTTCTGAGTGCTTCAAATTTCGTTGAAATGTGCAAAAGAGGGTTGATTGAACAGGCAGTTTCAATCTACATTCTTGGGCGAAGCAGCCTTTGACAATTCGTTCAACTTACGTTTGAGCGCAGTTAAAGCACCGCGTGTGAGGGCAGTCACGTGGTATTTCTCAAGATAATCACGGTTCAAACAAAGGTTAGAATAAAATTAAGCATGCTAGTTATCTTACCAAACATTGATAAATTTGACGCTTCTGAACCAGCGCTACAAATTTTGTACTGATGATTTTTCTATAGACTCACCATTTGACAAATTCATTAAAATATTTGATGATTTCTCACTTTGGATGATTGTAATGAATATGCTGACAAGCTTTATGTATGACTCAGAACAATTCTGTACTAATTGGACACGCATAGCACTCGTGTTCAATATTTCATTACTTGGTGCTTCTTAACTGAAACATTTTGTATAAAGCAGTAGTATAATTACTTCAATTTTCTGCACACTTTCTTCCACAAATATCTCAGACGTCGACAGTTTAGGCTTCCTGTTATGTCATTATTCTCGAAATAACTTTACTTATTGTTCCTTGTAGCTCAGTTGAATGAGAGAACAATCGCCAAATCTCTGTGCTAGATTTTGAGATTTAGAGGCAGACTAGCAATCACTGCTGTCAGCTACATATCAAGGCACACATAAACAGCGTCAGAGAGAATATTACACTATGAAAAATAAAGAGCTTGCAAAGACCTTGACTAAGTACAGCTGTGGCTACCGAGGTGCTACGGCACCACTGATGAATGAAATCGTTACTACGATGCCTTTAGTGAACATTAGAAAAGTGAAAGCACATTTATTGTGTTGTCAAGGATGAGATATCTTAGAATTTTGCCACTGGCGTCTACAAGCCATGAATTCATAAAAAAAATTACATCACTTACCCGATTTTACCGGGAAGAAAGAAACAATATTATGTAGCCTGCAACTACACGAGCTTAGCTTATGAATGCCTATTTAACTGAAATTGCGTACAATGCGTATTTTAATACATTTGAGTCGCTGAGCCATGAAACACCTTTTGTGTGACTGCTGGATATACGATAGTGAGAGGCTTAATTGTCCTTCGCCCAGCTTTGCAAAACTTTATTGCAGGCTTTTTCAAAGCAGGAGTTATTGGGACAGTGTAGCCTCTTGTATGTGAAATGTGCATGAAACGAACGCTGTCCTGCACTTCTTGAGATCTCAAAGCCTGCATGGCCGTTGGGGATGATGTGAACAATGAACGCTTCGTTGCACGTGTGTCCATGCGATGTGTGAGCTACTCTGCTCCTTCTCATCCTTCTTCCCTCCTTCTTCTTTCCGTCATGCAAAGCTGGTAACGGGGATTATTTAGCCTGGTTAACCTTTCTTTCTTTTTTTTTTTGAGAGCTCTCTAATAACGGGCACATAGCTTGCAAGAGCGTTGTTGGGGCTGACTCGTTATGACACGGTGTTGAGGCACAGAACTCTGGTTTCATACACAAATAATTACTTTAAGTGAATAAAGAAATCCATCTTGTTCTTGACAAAAAATTCAAGTGATGCAATGTTCTACAGAACAATAAATTCTACCAAAAAACTTTCGTAAGGGCACCGGGCGCTACTCTCTGCCGCAATCACCACCACTGCAGTGTCCAGTTTTCTGGCTTTCTGCAAACGATGAACAAACGACAGTGCACGCCTTGCAGATCAGTGGCTCGGCGTTGGCGGCGTATACACAGCGAGTGGCCACCCACATGCGTACGCACCTGCCTGTGTGACAGAAAGACCCAACCGGAGAAGATAAATTGCTCGCGTAGCGGATCCTGTCAGACTGTGCGTGCCTTCCCGTGGTGTGAAGTGGTATAGTGCAGAGTGAGTAACTCCAGTGCCGCGCTATACAATGGCGTGTTGCGCGTTCTGGACACGCAAGCTGTAAGTGCCACATTTGTTTTCACAGAATGCACAGCGCCCTCCGCACTGCGCTGAAACGAGGACGAATATTTTATTGCAACAATTCGCAGAAGCGAATCAAACCGTTGAATAGAAGTTAGGTGAACAAAAGGATCAATGTAGAATCAAGGAAAACGTGAAAGATGAAGATTTATGCATGGTATTCAGCAGCAGGTCACAGCTACCAATCGATCACGGTTGATATACCGCAAGGAGCTGTGAACACCAGTGAATGTCAATTTAGATTACGATGAGCATTTGCCAAACTGTGCTTTGATTTACGGGAGCGCATGTTGTCAACAATACTTGAAAAGCGAACAAAATATCATGGAATAAGAAGAACACATTAAGCGTAACTTCCGTAGGCCTAATGTCTCGCAATAGAGGGTATTAGTGCTGCGGCTCTAATAGGGGGCCAAGGTACAGTACTGGCACTCTCTACTATGCTGGCAGCAAATTGAAAGCTCCAGCGGGTTCCAACTTATAAGGAGTGTGATCGTGAGAGAGAACGGTGTGTTTTTCCACTGTGAAGCTTCATCTGCTCTAAAAAAAGGGGGGGGGGGGAGATAGGATAAAGCCGGGAAACTGCTCTGGCCACTGCAAATTTATTTAGTGTGACGAAGCCAGAAGGGTACAATCACGCCAAACAATAACACTTTTTGGTAAGTTTACGAGTCGTCGGTTAGGCCAGCGCTAGGTAAATGTTCGCCGCATCAGTCTCTCTGCATCTGTTATTTCACCTTGTGATGAGGTTTTCTGTGCATGTTGGGCTACCATTTCCAAATCGCGTCTGCCATGGAATGCGCATTCGAAGAATGCAGCACTTGCGAGGATTCATTGTTGTAGTTGCAACTACGTCCCCGGCATATTTATCATTGAACCCATATATTACAGCGAGGCTCTTTCGCTAATTGGCGAAACTTTGTTGTTAGATGGCACCGTAAAGGTTGCCTAGGTTGGCAGTATGTGCAATACTCTGCTACCGTCGGAATGGGTGCTTTACGGGGATATCTTGGGAACAACGCCTAGTCCCTCGTTAACAAGTTAAATTCATTATTGAAGAGTTTAATAGGCTAGACATAAGAAAATTTGCTGTGGCAATAGTTGGTACACTCGCGGGTTGTTGTTTTTTTATCTTGTGACTCTCCAAAAACACCGAGAGGTGTTCTATAAAAAAACTAATTACGCCAGTTAAGACGGTAGATCTTAAAGGAATACTGAAGAAAAAACTATTTTTCGCGTATTAGTGAGGTACAGTTCCACAATATCCGGAAACGCCACTCTTATAGCGAGACGACGCTTGGCAAGTGGGCGAACGTGTGTTATTGAAATTAGGCTGCAGATGCCACCTTGTGATTCCGGCACCAGGCACCATGACGGAGAAGATTTTAACGGCGTCTACTGGGTCCAACGTAGTTTCTAATTGGGTAAAGATGAAATGCATTGCCATATGTGGGTGCCATAAACTTAACATATCAATTTTCAGGAAACTGCATCGAGCCAATGTTGCCAAAATATGAAAAATAGAATTTGAAATTAGTGACGTCAAGTGCGGGCATTTCGGAGCGAAATTTGAAAATAAAACTTCTACCTTAATTTTCTGATCTAATAATGAATTTATGATGGTGAAAATTTTGAAATTGCAGTTCTCAGAGTACAGTTTATCAATCTAAACCAAGTTATTTTTTTTATTTCGATAACCCTGTAAAATAAAAAGGAAGAAAACAAAAAAAGAAGAGAAACCACAACTTTTTTGAAAGAAGCGCACGCATAACAAACACCAGAAGTGGTTATTGTTATGACTATTTTTTTTAAATGCGTGAGAATTTGACCAGCATTATATAAATATGTTCACTCGTAACTTATTTTTGTTGATTCAACCGCAATCCCATTGTTTAATGGGTGATTCATTTGTGACTTCATTAGAGGAGTAGAAACTCTCTTAGACAGTGCTAAAGTCAAAAGCTAGGCAAGTAGGTTTGGTTGATTTAACGTTTTCGTAGCGCTAACGAACACCACAAGAAAAGGACAGTATACTGAAGCTTGGCGTTTAGCGTCCATTCTGTCGTCTTCGCGTGTTGTGTTCGTTGTTTTTAGCTCTACAAAATGCAAAATGCTTTATCAGCGTTGTTTATATTGTGGATAACAAGGCGAGAACTTATCTGCAGCGAGAACCAAACATCTTAAACTGTTTCTCAGTGAAAAATGAATTTTAAACAGTTATAAGACATCTGCATTGATGAATAAATGACGAACTAACACCTTATGTTCTACACTGTTACCACAGCTTGCACGAACTGTGTTTGGGAATTTCCTAAAAATGGGTGAACTCTTCATTGCCATTCATGTCGCTTCCTTCATTTGTAACGGTTTTCCGTTTATTTTTATGCGTATGTATTCGCGTACTTGTTTTTGATTTATTTTGTGTTGCCCAACAAAAAAGCGTAGTAGCAAGGAAACTGTTTACTTAAAGCTCTGTACTGCATTCTAGGCACAATAGAATAAGTGAATAGGACGATAGCTTCAGAGTTTTCACGCTGTGTTGAATGCCACGTCAATTTTCTAAATTCTGACACTGTCATCTCTGTGCTTCGGGCTTTCCATGATATTGTGCAAACTTGTAGTGTGCGGTACAGAAGTTTGCCTCTCAGTCGTCGCAACTGCGCCGGTGGTTGATCAGAGCAGTGGCGACGCAGGCTTCGACCACCCGTGCCGCGTGCAGTACCGAGTGGTTCTAGGTGAGGGTGACCGACGAGTGGACTCCGGGGTGCTGGACCAGATCTCGGACCTGTCAGGCCGCATCCGGGGCTTTTCGCTGGGCGCCGCTGGCCCTGCTGACTTGGTGCGACGCGGCACGCTCAGACTCCAGCTGTACATGTTGTCCGCCAACGCCATCTCGGAGGCCAAGGTGCGCCCGAGGTTTAACAACACGTTTATCAGTACTGGTTTGTGCTTCATTTCCCTGTTGGCTCTTTTTCTCCTATACAGTTAAAGCGAACGAGCTTCATATGAAAGAGGAAAATGATGATCAGATGTTATGTTTTGTAAAGGAAAATCCTTGTGTGTGTGTGTGTGTGTGTGTGTGTGTGTGTGTGCGTGTGTGTGTGTGTGTGTGTGTGTGTGTGTGTGTGTGTGTGTGTGTGTGTGTGTGTGTGTGTGTGTGTGTGTGTGTGCACAAAACGTTTCAATAAAGGTTCAGATATGACTGCGTGCACACTTACAACCACTTTATTGCTCAGATGGCGGGAATATACAGGGTGTTTAAGATTAAGCTTTATGGTCTTTTCAAAATTCAGCCCTGCAAACAACATGAAAACCACCTTTGAAGATAACTTATGAATCCACGGGAACAGAATGTTAGACAATAGTTGTGGCTGTCAGGGGCCAATAAAGTAAGATTTAATAATTAAATTTTTAATAACTGCAACACGTGGCCATAATTGTATTGAAAAGTTGGAGCAGCCGCGTTTCTACGCAGTTACGCTTGGAAAAATTATTCTAGTATGTTTGTGGGCCGAGATGTTTAGCAGTAAAATTGACTTGTGTTTAATTGTGGCAAAGTAGTATTCCCGCCCCCTCAGCGATAAACTCAGGTGGCGCTCTGTCAAATTGTGCGCTCTGTCATATCCCTTTTTTCTGAAATGTGTTCCATATAAAAAAATATGAGGGAGGGGTTATTAATGCACACTGTTGCAGATGCTGTGGTTTAGTTCTTATTTTACCGAACAAATCAGCAAAGTAAGAGCGAAATTACATATTTACGCCATTCTGTTAGTCCGAGCGCTGCATGCATACACTGTCTTGAAGTGAAAGCCACAAATGACTCATAAAAAGCAAAAATTAACATGAATAATGCATGATATTATAGCGCGATGACTCCGTCATATGACGCAATTATGATGTCACCTTTACGTAACATAAGATGACATCATGAAGTAGACGTCATCATTTCTGTCACAAACGAGCGCTCAATAAAGCACCCACATTCGATTACTTACGGCTACTTGTAAAAACTAGTCGCGAAGCAGACGCGACAGAAGCCGGCGGGATGAAGAAAAATTGGCCCCGTATATGCATGTTTCAGTGCAAATGTCGTCGAAAAACGAAAGTCTTGTATGTGGAGAGAGTGAAGAAAACGTTTATTTGATGTTCTGCGCGATAAAATTGGTGAATTCTATTTTGAAAGCGCTGTGTTAGAGAGTCTCGATCTGTGCAGCGAAGGCCAACAAGCGCATTGAGGCACGTTAGTCACGAGCGCTATTTGGCAGTTATCTTCGAAATTGAAGGAAAGCGTGCGCGCCCACGGAGAAAGATGCGCGCCTGTCTCGGAGGCGATAAGGTGTAGAACACAAAGCAGCGGGCAGCTGCCGCCACCGTGTCTTCTTAGCCAGGCGTTGGAAACACTTGCCTTTTCGAGTATCGCGTTTCATTGTCAGTACAGCATTGTAAACGCTCCTTTGAATTACTTATATGTGCCTTCTCAAGTATAAGGATACATATACAAAATGTTGACGTGTGGTTATGGTGCCTCATATAGGCACAATAATTGCTTTTTAATTGACAATCACACAAGTATGAACGCTGAAACTTGAGAAATATTGGTGGGCGCTGCGGATGAGGTCAGCCGTTAGGGATACCTCTTGGTGCCGTTTTGGGTGTGGTTACGGCGGGCAAACAGACAAATGTACAGACGAAAATACACAGAGACAGACCAAAATTTTTTGCGTTGAAGTACCACTCGAAGGTCTATCGTCTTTGAATAGCATCAATAGACGTTGCACGCGCGCTCCAGCTCTCCTCCTCAAATGGCCGCAGCCACCGCCACCGCCAAATAAGTACCACCGGCAGGCTTCTCGACCAGACATCGAGCGAACTCTGGAAACATCTAAAAGAAAAAAATTGGCCCCGTATCTGCATGGTAATCTGCAAATGTCGTCGAAAGACGATAGTCTTGCGTGTGGAGAGAGTGAACAAAACATTAATTTGGGCTTCTGCGCAAGAAAGTCGGTGAACGGTATTCTGGAGGTGCTGCGTTTGAGTGCCTCGAGCGTGCAGCGGAAGCGAACGAGCGCATGAAGTCACGTCACACGTGAGACATCAGCGCTGTCTGGCAGTTTTCTTGCAAAACGAAGCATCCGGCTCTGAGACAGACGTGAGCGTCCGTCTCAGAGGTGATAAGGTGTAGAACGCAAGGCGACGGGTAGGTGCCACCACAGTGCCGTCTTAGCAAAGCGTTGGAAGCACTCGCCATTTCGTGCAAGCGTTCCATGGTCAGTGCAGCGTCATAAGCGCTACGGTCCTTAGAATTACTTATGTATGTCTTTTCTAGTAAAAGACGCACATACAAATTATATACGTGTTGTTATGATGCCTCAGATATGTGCAATAATTGCTTTTTAATTGACAATCGCACAAGTATGAACGCTCAACCTTCAGCAACAATGGTGGGTGCTGCGGATGGGGTCGGCCAATTGGGGCATCGGCTGGTGCCGTTCAAGGTACGTAGTACTGTTAAGTGTAGACAAATTAAGTGTAGAGAAATAGACAGAGAGACCAAAGTTTTAGCGTCGAAGTTCCCCAAGAAAGACTGTCGTCTTTAAAAAGAGCATGGCACTCCAGCATGGAGTCACGGGCTGCCCTTCCCCCAACTTTGACTGTGTGGTGCGCCTGTGGAAATCGAGACCACGAAACTTCGAGAACCCAGAGCGAACGTATATAAGCAAGAGGTCTAGGGAAACAATGATCAGGACATGAAGGGTGTTTTCCGCCAGCAAGCGATGGCTTATCTTGCGCTGACAAAGCTGGTGGTAAGGTGAGTGCTTTCCGACAGTGAACGAAAACGTGACCTGCAGTAGCAGCGCGTGAGTGGCCGATGTGTTGCAGGTGAAGAAGTTTTGTAATTCAAGTGTGGTTAGTAGATAACGTGAAAGTTCCTGGAAGAGAAACCTTGGACGCAGCGGGACGACAACCGGCGTTGGACTTGGAGTGAGTGTTTCTTCGAGGAGAAGCATTCAAGCTTAGTTCCAAGATCTTTGGACTGAATACGTTTGGCGAACATTTTAGCCCTTAAGTGTCTTGGTTAGTTAATGCATGATTTTTTATTGTAGAGCGTTTTGTTAGTTTTCCCGTTGTTATGAATTTATTACAGTATCTTGTTAGTGGTGTCGTATTGTATTTGATAAATATTGAGTGTGCACGTTGGTGTGTAGTTTGTTCTGCCTTATAAGAAATTATATTTTTTGTTAGCCACTCTCGGCTCTGCCTCGTTATATGGACCACAGCCGGCATTCGCTGAACCACCAAAAGGACCAACTTTAAATAGTCCGTGCTTTCGTGGTGCATTTCGAGGTGCCAATACGTCAGCCCTTGAATTCAGCCTGGTGATTGCCTCCCTACTAACAGGGCTAGTGAGAACGTGGCATCGTCGCTTGGTGAAAGGTAGGCTGATCATAGAGGCGGTGACCAGGCGAAGTTATAGGCGGAAAAACTTCCTGGTAGGAGGGGGGGGGGGGTGAGTAATACATCGACTGAGAAGAATATTGATAGATTGATATGTGGGGTTTAACAGCCCAAAACTACCATATGATTATGAGCGACGCCGTAGTGAAGGGCTCCGGAAATTTTGATCACCTGGGGTTCTTTACCGTGCGCTCAAAATCCGAGCACACGGGCCTACAACATTTTCGCCTCCATCGAAAATGCAGCCGCCACAGCCGAGATTCGATCTCGCAACCTGGGGGTTAGCAGCCGAGTACCTTAGCCACTGGACCACCGCGGTGGGGGTCTGAGTAGAAAAATAAAAGATCCCTTTAACCTTCGAGTTATTGTAGGCGAATGCATGAAGAACTAGGTGAGTTTTTTTTTTAATGCAGGTGTCTGCAACTGCGAGCACGCTGACTGGTGTGGAACCGTGTGCACCAGCGACAGCCAATTGCTACGACCGAGACAAGCAGGCGTGGTGCGTAGAGGCCGACATGGAGGGCGAGCGCTTGCGACTGAAGCTGTACTATGCTGAGCTGCAGCACATTCCCGTGGGCCACCTTCGCTACGTAGCCTGGAACGCGTACCTAGTGCGCCGCCAGCCGGGCTCCGGGGCGCGCGAGAGCGTGCTCGCGCTGCGCGCTCCGCACTCCAGCTACTACGTGCACGACGGCATGGACGTCGCCGTGGTCATGGACACCGACGTCCCCGTGCGACAGGTGCCCTCGCTCACTCAAGAATTTGTCTTTGAGATTCGCACTGTTCGCGGCAAATGACAGAGCCTTTGCGGTAACTTTGGCTGTCCGGGATAAATCCGAAAGAATGGCTCTGACTAATACTGTATCGCATTGCTCAAAATATGAATGAGTACAGGTGGAGTAATTAGGTAACGGCCATTTCGGTTGGCGGACTGGTGAACATGGTGTACCCGACTGCTCCGTGGATGCATGCGTATATGAAGATGTCCGAGTATAGGACCTGTGAATTTTGCATATGAAACACGTAGTTTCAAACACATTCGTAACGTAAATATTCTTTCACCGGCCATATGTTCTGAATAAATTTACGTATAAAAAAAAGTGCCTTGGCCATTTGTTTCTTTGTTCCTCTTTTGTTTTGGCCGTTGCCCTGTGTGTTGTAATAAAACACGGTATAATCTGAGAACGTAACAGCATTATTTATTAACTATTTCTCGCACGTAGTTGAGTGTCTCTGAAGATGCAAAATCCAAAGCAAGTATTGAGTACTCTGGACACCTGCAGATGTCGTGTTTATGCATGGGTTGAAACGAAGTGTTCATGTGTGAGACAGAAGGCAGGTGTTCCGGCTTCCATAATTGCAGCTTTGCGGCTTGCAAACAACCGCCGCATGCAGAAAACACAAGCTCATCTTCGCGTCGCACCCTCTACCGCAGATTCGTGAGTCAGCTGGCATGTACTTGGACGGTGCCGGAAACCTGACTGTGCACGTAGAATGGCTCGACTCGCAGCTCCTATTCGGGGCCACGTACCACAAATACGACGACATTGCACGCACCCAGTGTCATCAAATGAAGTGAGTGATGGCGCCAGATATTGGGATAGGGCTGTAAACAGTTAAAGCATTCGCCTAATCAGAAGTGTGGAGAGCAGCCCTTTGTGCGCAAGCTTTTAAGAATGGAAAAATACTGTTTTTCACAGTTTGCTCTTAAATCATTTGAGGACGTAGGCTCAATTGCGATAATGAGATAAGAATAGAGGGCACTTCTCCCCCGCTGATGTGGAATATGAATTTGCCCAGGATTGTACGAACTCTATGGCAAAATCTAATTGCCAAGACTGGCATGTGTTTGCGCCTGAATACAAAGAAAACATTCACTGTTTGTGCTCTTGATGACTTCCTTAGGGGCCGCGGTTTAGTCCGAGATCTCACACCTTCAAAGACTTGCTGGTAGCTCAGGTCAACATCTATATAGTACATTTCATTCGTATTTTTTCTCCGATGACAAGACGTGAGCAATATATTGCTATATAATGTCGACAACTATTGGATTAGGCATATTTACGAGGGGCAAACTGGTTTCGTAGAAAGTTCAGTGTAGTCATTAGCGAAGAGCTTGTAGTATTACACTTAGTGATATCTATTGTGCCTGGTAGCCAGCAGATGAAGTGTTATCGTCCATTATAGCCATTATTGTAGAGAATCTCTCCATTCGAGCAAAATTATTGGAACACTCACGTTTTTCTGCGCAGACGTGAGATCGCTGCTCTCCAGACTGAGAACTACAACCTGGAGCGGCAGGTGTTCAGCTACCAGAAGTCCATCTCGTACGCGAGTGCCCGGGGACAGCCGTCCGAGGACCTGCCCGACGACTACTACGCCAGCACCGTGCGGCGGCTCTCCGAGACACAGAGCCTGTCCGAGTCCGAGTACGCCTGACGAGCCCCTGCCACCATCCAGAAGAGCGAGCCCGTCACCACCGCCGCCGCCACCGTTCGGTGTTCTGCACAATCTCCATCCCGCTGCCTTGAATGCGAGCGACGTGCCTGGGCGCCGCCCCTTCACCCGCCCAAAGCCCGGGCCATCCGCCACTGAGTGTGCACTCGGACACGCTTATTCACCTCTTCACCCCCACATTCCTCCCCGGGGGACCACTCATCATCCACCGCATCGCCCATCACGTCCACTGTCGGTGCCTCCTTAGGACGACAAAACATCGCCCATGTCGCACTGCTTGCACCGCCTCATCGTTCGCTCGTGCCGAGCTGGAGAGCCATCCACTGCTGCGCAAAATCTGTCAACCTATGAGGCTTCGAAATTGTCACCCCAAAAATATCTTCAGACAATTATGGCAATGGTTGTGTGTAAGGTTCACAGAGGTGACACGAAAATTGGGCTCAATCTAGATGCATGCAACACAAATCTCCAGTATTACCACGATGTTAGAATTGCCGGAATTTATTAAGCCCATGCGAAATCTTTTCGTGTGGCTACTCTAGTTGCTTTAGGCTGGGGTAATTAAGCTTGTTATCTGCGCACGATGTATTCGCGTCATATTATAAGAATCAAAGCAGAAGACTGGTGAACATAATATCCAGTATTTTCTAGGTAAATGTATACACAAACCAGCTCCAAAGTTTGCAGGTATCAAGGCCACTATGCTCATTGGAGTCCAGTATCATAATTAGCAGCAGAAGCAGAGCATGCATGGTACTATAAGTGAAACTATTACTTCCTTTCAATAAAGGGGAAGTCACTGTTAATATCATTCACCAACTATACCAGCCTTCATGCGAATTCGCTGCTTGAACAGACAGCAAGTTTCCCCTAAATGATCCGCTCAGAAGTAGTCCGCTGGATAACAGAGAATTCAATAGATCACGGCAATGACCTGTACCGTTGTAATCGGAGGTAGGTTCTAAAATGAAAGATCGAATGGCGTCGACAAAAATTGTGGTGGAATTGCTTCTTGACCATCCTGTCTTGCCACTAGTGAGAAAAAAATTGCCTGTCTTAAGTCCCGTTGCTGTTATCCCACAAGTTACGCAGTCCAATATGGGGTGTGTTCCTTCGCCTTACTTCTGGACTATCGAAAGACAGTGACATGGAGAGCTTGCTATGTGCAAGCAGAGCGACCAGGAAACTCATAAGCTTTGTACCTGTTCATTATACTGGAGCAAAGAGATTTTTCTCGCTAGCTCTTACCTGTTTGATGCCTGTATCCCCGGTTGTCTTTTCACGAATCTGCACCAATGAAAGTTTCGAGCTTTTATGCTGATGTATTCGCTGACACCGGGTTGGAGTTCATCGAGTTTTACCTCCATGGAGCTATCGTTGCATGACGAGTTGTAAGCTTCGGCTTAATAATTTTATTAGCGTAGAACAGCCCTTTGATGCGTTCTGTCTTGAGGGATGAGAGCACCATAAATCGTCTTGCGACTGCACTGACTAAACAGCTGCTGCGTGTAACCTGCCGATCGGTTCAACGCTCAAAGGGCACTTAACAATGCGCCCCTGTAGCTGGATAGGTTAACGCCTGAAAGGCAATCATTTCAGTACATTCCACCACGCCACTTCGAAACTGAAGTGCGGTGCCAATAAAACGCTCTTGGTGAAACTTTTTACTCCACAGCTTTGGCAATACTCGTCCTCAAGGTCATGCCGATGTGTTAAACAAAGCGTTCATGCACTGTGTGGCTAAGACTCTCCAGTATTCTTGCACTACTTTCCTGTCATCCGTCTTCAAACCGTTCTTGCCATTTCACCTGTATAAGAAAACTAAGATTCGTGACCAAAAGACGCGGCAAAGTTGTTTCGCCAGGGTGGAATTCACCCCTCGTGGATGAGAATTCGGCTGTTTCGCCTCAGTGCTGCTGGCTCTTCGTTTGTCGTTTTCGTAGAAGAGGAGGCATAAAAAAAACCGCGCACAGTGGAGCAAGACAATGCTCTACCGATGTCTTCTATGCCCCGAGCTGTTGTATGTGCCAAGTATGAGCGTTCCGCTCCTAGTTTATTACAGTCATGGTCGGAACAAATGTAGCGCTATAGAGTTAGCAAAATGAGTGCGCGCGTTCTTGGAGAAGCCTGTGTGCGCCTGAGTTTTCATTTTATATTCGTGTGTATAATGACAAGATGAATAGCTATCGTGTGATCATCTATTGATAACTATACCCGACAGGAATTGTGCCTCCCATTATTAATGTTTTGCTTTTATTTTTTCACCGATGTCAAAGTCTTAATGTAAGCCTTCAAGGAAGTGAGTACTCCGTTGGCTTCGCAAAAAATAAGTAAATGCAATTTGCAAACGCGCTTTGCACATTCTGTGGGCAAATCATCTTTAAAGTACAGTTGATTAACTACATCACAGCATTGTACGTAAATATCTGTGAAGATATAAGGTATCAACATTTCGTATAAAAAAGCCTTTAATTGTTCGTCTGTCTCTTTCATCACTCAAACAGCTTTTGTTTATTAGGAGGGAAACATTTATCGTAGTATTTTTTGTACGTATCTATGAACACGTGACTTAACTACTGAAGTTTCGGAAATGCAAAGTGTCAGATTGATTAACATTGTGGCTTTTTTGTTTATATTGGACAAATCACCACAGAGAATATCACAGAATGTGCTTCAAAAAAAGAGCCTGGCTTCTTAATTTATGTGTCAAGGAAACGTAGAATGACTGACATGTGAACAAATGCTTTCATCATTTCTTCAGTATAAGTAACAGGATTTTGAGATGCGTGGACGGGCCCTGAGCAATAGGTAGCCCGCGAGCCATATCTCTCTCGTCATCTTTGGTTTCGCTTGAAAAGGAGCTTTTTACACCTGCTTTCGCATCATCTGACACTGCTCTAGACGACACCGTGTTTTGCACTCACTTTAGTCATGAACAGAAAAGTGCTTCCAAAAATCATCCTGCGCAGTCTTCACTTGCACAGCTCTTAATTTCGCTGTCATTTTAATGCAGTGATGACATCGGTGAGTGGAATTTCCGAGTCAATACAAGTATCTAAACTTGAAAAACGTGCATACTTGCGCTTGCGGGTGCACATTCATAGTAGAAAACAGCACGAAAACAACGAGGACGACTCCTGTTTAATTTGTCTCGTCCTGGCTGTTTCCGCGCTGTTTTTTACTTTGACAAATATCTAGCAATGTATTTTCAATGAGTAAGAAAATGAATGCTGGTGCTTTTTCGTCAATCGATTTGCCGCGCCATTTTTTATCGTGAGCGTAAGTGCACTTCCATTCATCAGTGCCCCTGAGTGTGATTACTTTCATTTGCTTTTTTGTTTTTATTATTTTTTCAGCCTTTCAGTTGAGCCCGCACAATTATCGGGTGATGGATTCTCTACGCCGCTCAGCCGGATACCTTGAAAACGCGTCCGACCACTTTGTAAACACATGAACTCGATAAGGCAGAGAGATGTATCAGCCATTTTCCATGCCCAGAGTGTATTGTTTATGAGAAAGAAAATTAAACTGCGATGAGCCTTCGAAGGCCTTCATTACAGGCGGCATTGGCTCGTCGCGTTTACAAAGAACAAAGGATGTGCGTTAAACTGTTTTTGCGCCAAGAACCACATCAATAATTCCATTTGATGGTTTCGATGAAAAAGTGTAATTAAGTCTTCGGTTAACCATGAGACTTCACAATTGAATGATTATGCGAGGAACTGTGTGTGCATACATTCAGCGAATAGAAACCTTGGGAACCAAAGACACTTGCTCCTCAAGCTGCGTCGGGTAGGCTGCTCTTACGTTCGGAGGATCAGCAATGTTTGAGAATCGGGTTGAACTGACCGGGCACCACACTTGTCGGAGTGCGGGACGTGGGCCGTACTGCAAGTGGCCCTCCTAGCAACCACGTCGTCTCGCTGGCGACGCTTTGGGGGAAACACGCTGGTCTCTGATTTCCGGGTCTTGGAAGAACGCGAATGCCAGAGCCCAGGAGTGGCTTGGGTTTTGCTCATAAGCCCTTGTAGCTCGCAAATTTCTTGGGTCCCGAAGCTCTATTCGGAACCCCCAATTCTCAAACTCTGTCGTATCTGAGCTCCCTGCGGTATTAAATGTGATGAAAGAATTTTACGCGATGCCATTTTATATATGGTAGCATGCTCATGCACAAAATATAATGCTGTATCACCAGTATAACTGGTGTGGTATGCTGGGAAATATACGCAGGAGCAGAGGGAAGGGTGGGGAAGGCATGGTTAAGAGTTACCCAGTAGCTTACAGCAAACTTGATTCGTTTCGCCTGCCTTCTGCGGGAGATGAAAGTACCTGCTTCTTTTTCGTAAGCACCACAGAATGCCTGCTTTTGTGTGCGTCTTGTGTCGGCAAATATTGCGCCTATGTCCGGCTATCGTCCTTATTATTAGCCGCTGCACATTAATACTGCACGCGTTGTTTCATGTGCGCAACTAAAAAAAGCCATAAAAATTTGCTGCAGCGAAAATAGTAACTATGTGGTGTGTTGTTGTGTGTGCTAACTATTGTCGATGTTAGCACTTGCGGCTGGAAAGAAGTTAATCACACATGAATACTTGCAGAGATGTAGCTTGGTGACACGCGCACGGTTCGCTGCATGTCGTATCTTCGCGTCGCGAATACATGGCGTTGTTTTCTTCCGTCTTCGTTTGCGTCGTTCACGTTTGTAAACAATGCCCAGTTACTCGAGTCGTTCAAGAAGGTGTATAGACGTTAAAAATGGCGATGCTAGAAGAGGTGCCATGACGGAGGAATTAGCTACCGAACGACTTATCCTCGCCTCCCTCCTTATGGCAAAGCCATTTTTGCGTCGGTTGCTCCTCTAAAAAAGTTGCGGCAACTGTTCTGGAATGGGTGGTGTCTCGCGCACCACGTAAAATCGGGTTCATCGGGTGAACGTGACCGAGAGGCCGAGACAGGTCCTGCCTCCGTAGGGAAGCCTTAATTTCTTGTGGAGTGAACCAAAAAAAAAAAGCAAGGAGTCAAAGTCTCTTTCCTTCACCTGGGTGCCACGTAATGCGCTCGGCCGGTTATTGTTGCTCCGAACCTTGCATGCTGAAGTGCCTCGACACCCTGTGGCGTGACGTCAATTGTTTTTGCACTCGTGTTCCAAGTTTGGCCCTCGGGCTCCACTGTGAAACGTGGTAGAAAGAGTAGATCTGGACGGACTCTCTCTGGGTGCACAGATAGCGTCGCCTGCCCTTTGCGCCGGTCCATCAGCCATTATACCACTTCCACAGCCGAGCATTTGTGTCACAATATATCTTTGCTAATGGTAGACTTAGCTTCATTCTGCAGATGTACGCAGGGCCCAATCAAACCTTTTATTCAGTCGAGCCTGTACGGTGTGACTCTGGCGTGGCAACAACGGATTGCCCATACGGTGCTTAGCCGAGTGTATTTTTTGATGTGCTTCTCATTAATTCTCAATTTAGAGTAGGAGAATGCCCCATTTGTACACTTTTAATTGTGAACACTTTCTTTATACTCTCACCTCGCATACGTTTGTGGCCACTGTAGCAATGTTGTATCCCAATTACTGCCTGCATTCCTCTTCGCGCTACTTTCACAACATTCCGCGCCTAATTTACATCTTCATACACCAAGCCCTGTGTTTGTAGTAGAAAGTGAGTCTGGTCGCCAAACGTGAATGTGAATTATCACTACTTTTCGTTGTGCACAATAACGACCATACCATTGTACAGCACTACCTGGACCAAAGAAGGCATCAAATGCTGCACTGAAGAGCGTCCATGGGTACACAATTGTAGTTGCGGGACAGCTCTGAGAAAATTGTGTCTGCTTCTGGCGAAGGGTATTCAGTCAGAGCTGCCGACAAGAGTCTCAAAAAAAAAATAAACGAAGCTTCTTTGATGTGCCGAGTCAGTATACGAGTAAGAAGTTTACGCATTACTTGAGACTTTGTCATTACTTCAAGACATTTTAGTGTATAATTGAGGCATCCAGAAATGAGGTAAATATTTTTGCTTTTGAGCGAAGCAGAGTGCTTTAGCAACTTTCCAGCTGTACCTATATTCCTAATGGTTATATTACTCTTGATAATTATACATTTTGTGCGAGTAAATACGAACGGTACAGCTTTAAGCTACACCTAAAGTAAAAAGTACTTTAATAACGAAAACGAAAAAGCCGAGAAGTTTAACACCCACACTGGGAAAACGAAATAGCGTTATTGAATATTCGTAGGTAACCAAAAGGGGAAAAAAATAGAGTATATAGAGGCCACTGTTTCCTATCTGTATAAGCAAGTTTTTTTTGTGCTTACAATATATATATATATATATATATATATATATATATATATATATATATATATATATATATATATATATATATATATACATATATATATAGGCAGGCATGGTGGTTGAGTGGCCGTAGCGTTGTATATAGTCCAGTAGGTCCTCCGTGAGCGGTCACAACGTGGTTTATTTCGACGTTTCGGCCTAGAGTCTGGCCTTCATCAGGATGGATGAAGGCCAGACTCTAGGCCGAAACGTCGAAATAAACCACGTTGTGACCGCTCACGGAGGATCTACTGGACTATATATATATATATATATATATATATATATATATATATATATAAGGCGCAAAAAAGAAAGACAGAATATTGGAGCTTCCGTGCAAATTCATCCGCACCAAAAAATGGCCACTTTTCGTACAGTACAATAGTCTCTATCTCTACGGTTCACACAAATCCTTGCTATCATCTGCGCTTGTAGGGCAATAAGGGAGCAGATTGCAAACTAATCGTCTATAACGAAGCCTACGTGCATTCTTTAGCAGTATTAGTTAACACCAATTTGATTTTTTTCACTGTTCCCGTCAACTTTAGGCTGCATAGATGTGAGACTGCTGTATCATTGTATTTTTTAACGTAGTTTTTTTATTTCACTTAGGTTTTTGTTCATTTTGAAGACTCCACTGAGATTTTCGAAGATACAACAATATGTTTGTGTCTTCGGGAGTTTAGTTTCATTTGACTTTAGAATCTTGTAAAGAAAATATCAGGGGTAGTGCATCTGCCAATTATATTGTGCATTTGACTCTTCCCTGTCCAATACAAAACTTTTGCTGCCATTGATATTTCAAAATATTGATACATGGAAATACTGATTTATGTGAAAAAATATTAACGCGTAGCCTTTGTTAGTGCTTCCTATACATTGGAGAGATCTCCTCATTATAAATGGCTTATCATTTATATTGCTTGTTCAGTTTTTTCATTGAACCCTGATAGACGAATAGCATATTCAGGAAAAAGATTAGAAAGCTTCACCCAATATGTTTTATACTGGCCATTGCCATGAGGCCAGTAAATGTGCGTCTGTGTTCTAATATTTCAATATTTAATTAATTGGCATATTCTAAACGTGGATTACTTATGCTTCACCCAAGATATAAGGTCAACTTTTATTTTTTTCTAATCCGCATACACATCTTTACTGGCTATCTAGGCTTTTTAAGATACCTGAAAAAGTTTTGCTTTTTTACGTGCTGTTCGCCTTCGACCTTTGTAACCAACCACATTGTGCACCTGTGTTTTGGAATATGTGGACTACGAGCAGCAGATTGTGGTGAATGTCCTTCTGCTTTTATCTCCATGTTGTAACGGTCAAGTGATCCCACGCTATGAAAAGGCGGTGTTTACAAGGCGATATGCGTCGCCAGTGATATGGCTGTCACTGAGAGCCCGAGGTAACGCATGCGTAGTAATGTGCACACCGCTAGTTTTACAGCTTGGGACTGCTTTACAAGGTGTCCATGTGGCGATAACGCTTAACGCGCTGCATATATATATATATATATATATATATATATATATATATATATATATATATCATGACGTCACTTCTTACCCACGCATTGTTGAAATAAACTTTTTCTGTTTGTCTTGTCCACAAATCATTTGGCTAGGTGTGTATCTTTTACTTACCGCTGGTCGTTATATTTTGGCACGAAGCGTTTTTTCTCTACTCGAAGCGCAAGTACGGAAAGCAAAGTTTTAATTTTCGGGCCGAGTATCAAGGGCAGAAAATTCGTACTAGAATTGTTGGCAAGAGAAATTGACAACCAAGCACGTCAAGATAGGTCAGGCAATACGGCATCTTGCAGGCAGCTTAGATATATGTTTTTTGTCGCTGTCCTCATAACTGGACTAGGAAGCCTGTACTGATTTGTAGAGCTGGTATTTTTTTTGTAACTGGCAGCTGTGACGGTTCTATCACAAAGTAGACGCCACCATTCGCACAATAGACTGCTCATCGTTTGCAGAAACAAGCAACGAACATTCGCGAACAATTGCAGTGCATTCGCATAATAAGATTACCCACTTAGTGGCTGCAGTGTGGCCTACAGTTCTTGGCGTCTTTCAAGTGAACTAGTTCGGAGAGAAAAAACACGGATAACATAAGAAACTGTGCTTCGTAATAGGGCAGTCTTCAGGTTAGTGTTCCATGCAGGCTTGTTGAGATTGCGATGTTTAGATAAATGTTCCTGAAAAAGTGCCACTGAAAAAAATTATACAGAGCTCCATGGATGATAGTTATATGTTTTTTTTTCTTCTGGTAGCCCTTCAATAGCTCATCGGAAGACAAACCACGCACCAGGGGGATATCAGACACGGCCTTATAGCCTGTTGCTTCGGATATTCTGTGGCCCATCGCAAGATGCCAGGTTTGGTGCCAAATCTCTGGTGTCATGTCGACAAGCTTCATGTTTGGAGTGCTGCGTCGCTTCTGAGAGAAGTAATGATGACCTTATTTTTTTTGCACCAAAAACGTTCGCTTTGCTGAGCCTTGCGTAACGCATGAAGTAACCCCTCACAGGTAAGATTTTGAGAAATATCCACGACCTTTACCATGACCCAAGATGGTGTTTCAGCTTGCTCATAGTAAGTTTGCAAACCAGCAATTATTTGCAACACTTCTTGTTTTTGCATATTTATTGCACTCAAGGACGCTCCTTGACCATTCTTCCAAGCGTACTAGCAACATGATCGATTTTTTACCGGCAAGCTAACTTTCACGAACGACAAGCATTTGCGACACTCGAGGAGTCAGGTGCTATTTTATGTTTTTCTGTGTTATCTGCTATCGTAAGCTTGTTATACAGAAGTAATAAAAATTCTTTTCTGTAGAATCACCCCAGTCAACTTAGCAGCTACACACTGGAGCGTTTCGATAGACTCGAAAACGTGGGTCTAAAAATTCTGGATGTTTTAAAGGTCAGAATCATGGTATGGTTATGGCATAAAAATTAGAACAGAAACTGATAATCACGCGCTCTTCTTCAAGGAGAAATGTTGCGAAACGTTTTTGTAAGGTACCCGCACGCCAATGAATCTATAGCTATCCATCACTCACCGTACTTTTGCAGGATTGATGATAATAAAGAGAAAGAGCAATGTGGGAAATAATAAAAAAAATGTTCAAAGCAAACATCCAGTGTGCTGACCTGCAATGTGGGTCAGAGCCGGGCTTGTTGAATGAAAGATAAAGAGAGAGAGAGAAATACGGAGATAATCAACACACCTTCAAGGGACCGACAATGAATTTTTTCCACCATTAATTTTCCTGGCTGACAGAAAACTTACTCTTCGTAGTCTTCGTAGCTACTGTAGTTATTCTCAAAATCACGCTGTCCATTTATTCGCAGTATTTGTTTATCCGAAAGGCTCTGAACACGAATGAGTCCTTCCTTCCAGCAACACTGAGAATTGATAGAGAAGTCGGTAGCCTTTCTGGCGACATGTGTATGCCGTCATTGTTGTGCTTTCGCCGGAGTTCCTGTAGCTATGCTTAACCACGTTTATTCGGACCTTTACGACTATTTTTGAAAATGTCAAGCCGTTACAATGAGACGATGAGACTTTATACAGCTTATCTGTATTTGTGCCGCGTTGCGTGCGCCTGCGCACAAGGTTGTCGCGTCTGTGTCGTGGATGGCTTGTCCCGTCATCGTTACTCTCTCGACACATGAGCAAAGCCAAGTCACTGAATTCACTGCTAATATGCGTGACCGCGCCGACTAGCAGTACATGTCATTTTGAGAGAAATTGCAAGTAGAAAAACCACGTAGCTGCAATATCTATCTTAGCGACACAGAAACTGCGTGCACTATTTCATGAGCACGCGTAGAAAAGTTGCTCAATACGCGCTGACGAGAATGAGATGATTCCGTTATGCGAAAGCAGCGCCAATTTATTGCGTACTACTAAAACAGACCTATATGTACTTTTTTTATGGAGTAATATCTTTTACTATAAAGACGCAAAGAATACTTGAATACTAACAGGAAAATCATTGACCTTGTACACTAGTTTATGGTCACATGACAGGGCACATCGGATAGTGGAAGTTCCTGCCCCCAGGTGGCCCCAGGGTCTGTTTTCACGATGTTCCATGAAGAAATAAAGTATAACTTCACTTTTCCCGAAAAAAAAAAACAAGGTTGGTTTGAGTCACTGTGAGGGACAATCTTTCCATCAGTGCAGTCATCTCATTTCATGTACGGGGCAGTTGTCAGTCCCTTTAACAGTCAGTCACTGCGGATTGTCACTTGTCTATCACAACAAAACTGGTTGAGTATACAGCTACTGGTGCAGGTAATTTGACCTTACCAACTGAATCATTGCCATTTTGTCGTCAGGTGGGATCTCTTGAGGTTTGATATTTTGTGAAATCGTTTGCTGTGATATTATACTGTAATTTGTATCGGTTGATGATTGGCGATGGTAGTAATTGCTTCTGTTGGCACAAATTTGGACAGACTTAGGCAAACTTTGAGTGCCTGAGCTTGTGCAGCCTGTAGAAAGCGAAGATTCGTCTTGCAGATGTTGGTTAGTACAGGAAGATCGTATCACAGAAACCTATATCTTAGAGCCTTGACAGCTGGTATAAAGTCTTTCGCTCGAGCTCCTAGTCACCACTTGACAGAAAGACAGCAAGACTCATACTTCGCAACGCTCTTGAGTTAATCCCCGCACCTACCGTCAGGTTTCAGCCCTACATACTAACCATAAATTTCGCCTCGGTGTTTGATATGTCCTGCAGTTCACCGCAGTGTACTAGGAATAAAAACTCTGCATTGTCATCGCCTGTCCTGAAACATTTGTCGCTATTTATACTGCACGACAAATACACCGACCAGATACATATTTACAACGACGGCTCAACGATCATCCGAAGTTCGTCCGAAGTAGTTATTGTTCCAGCGAGAGGTGTAGCTGTCAGTTTTAAGACCGACCACCCAACAACATCATTGGCGGCAGAACTCGCTGCTCTTCGCGCTGCACTATGTGTTGTGAATCTCAAACCACAATGATGGTCAATCTTTAGTGATGCGAAAGCAGCCCGACAATCTCTCTTGTCAGCCTGGTGGCATGTACCAACAACTAGTACTCAAGATAAGACGCCCCACCGCAGTGGTATAGTGGCTAAGGTACTCGGCCGCTGACCCGCAGGTCGCTGGATTGAATCCCAGCTGCGGCGGCTGCATTTACAATCGAGGCGGAAATGTTGTAGGCCCGTGTGCTCAGATTTGGGGCACGTTAAACAACCCCAGGGGGTCGAAATTTCCGGAGCCCTCCAGTACGGCGTCTCTCATAATCATATGGTGGTTTTGGGGCGTTAAGCCGCACATATCTATCAATCAACTCGAGATAAGACACCTCATTCATACGTCATTCGAGAAGGGACACCCAGTGACATTTCATTGGTTGCCGAGTCACTGCAGCGTGATTGGCAACGAACATGCCGATAATGCTACCGACTCACACTGGGAGGCGAACAGGGAGAGGCTATATCCCTGTCAATTTCTGATGCTTTTTCCTTGCTTTGAATGATTGCAAAAATATTTCGCGCTCAATATTTCATACATAAGGAAGCCAACACTATCGGCAACACCACCTGAACACGTTGCGGTCACACAAAATAACAAATGGACTCCACCGAAAAGAGTCCACTCGGCTATGTCGTTTATGGCTTAGAGTGAATTTCACGAAGTCATGTCGTTTCAGGTAGATATGGCCGACAACACTTTTTGTGACACCGGTGGTACCGAGCAGATTTACCAGCCTATCTTCTACGACTGCAGTGCTTGCGACTGTCATAGCTACGCTGTGCAGAGACGGCCCCTCTCATTCGCTATCACTGGTATCGACAATAGCTCGATTACACTATAAACTGGTCTCTAATGTGATCGTGAGAAATCATCTAGAATAAAAGTAAACAAGGCACTGCTAATATTTCTAAGGTCAACAGACGTGCACGAGCGGCTGTATAGAATGTAATGCTGTACAGCGCACAATGTAGCTGCTCTGTACGGTGACGCTAAGACTGTGCGTGTGCTCTCCCTTCTTTCTTTTTTTACTCTTCTTTTAATATTTTCCATCCCGTCCGCCTACGCAGAGTAGCATATCTACCTGTTATGCGAAACTGATGAACATCGCTGTCTTTCCTCTCACTCATTTTCCTTCCTTTCTTATAGCGATGTTGGTTTTTAAAGCGGCCATAACATCTCATTCTCGCTCATGATCTGTCTTATCTCGGTTAGTTCTCGGCTGTTCACAATCAAGCTGAAACTTCAGTGCATTTCGTCGAGCATTTAGATTATAATTAACCTCTCTACAAACGCGTGTGTGGCCCTAAAGTCCTACAACACTGGGGCACTCACAAGCCGTGACTTAACAAGCCGCTTGCTTTGCACGCGTGTGTACTCTGGCCAACAATATTGTTTCGGGGCCAGACGCGCACATAACTGGACTACTTGAGCTTCGTTCAGCTTGGCATTGAAAATTGAACAATTTGCAGCAGCTGAAATTTAAGTAGATGACACTCTCACCTCCAGTGAACGGCGCTTATAACCAGTTACTTCTAGGGCTCCTTATGAAATGAAATATTTTATTTTTATATAAGTAGAGGCACAATGTACCCTTCACTTCTGTTTTTCACAGAAAAGCTCAATTTCGTGGGTGACCATGTCATAGCCCCTTTAACCAAAATGGAAGTAAGAGATGATCATTTGCAGTAGCAAGTGATCATCTCTGTTCAGTACTGCGAGAACAGTAATACAAGATACGTTGAATGATATCCTCTCCCCCGCACTAATCACACAAAGTGTTGTGAACCAGGCTCATGCAAAATGTGGGAATACGTAAAGGGAACTATAGGAGTGTAGTGAAGAGGATTGCCCACTACCGCAGCGACATCGACATGGCGCGAGGTGCGAACTAGGACTACCTGGTGGCTGCTGTACACGCCCGTATACTCGGCCAGCTCTTGCTGGTTCTGGCCCCGCCGCGGTGGTCTAGTGGCTAAGGTACTCGGCTGCTGACCCGCAGGTCGCGGGTTCGATTCCCGGCTGCGGCGGCTGAATTTCCGATGGAGGTGAAAATGTTGTAGGCCCGTGTGCTCAGATTTGGGCTCACGTTAAAGAACCCCAGGTGGTCGAAATTTCCGGAGCCCTCCACTACGGCGTCTCTCATAATCATATGGTGGTTTTGGGACGTTAAACCCCACAAATCAATCTTGCTGGTTCTGTCCCGACGCTGCTACCGCTTTTCGCCTTGCATTTACATTATATTTTTTCTTCAGTAGTCGTAGAAGCTGAGCACGTTGTGAAACGGTTACCGTGTCGGCGATGGAGCTGCTCAGTATGTCAGGTCTAGCAGTCTGCGGCGAAGAGGCACAGGTCAATCCAGTGACTTCGTGTTCGTTGAAAGAACCAGTCGTCATGTCAATAATTGCAGAAGGGTCGAGACTGTAAACACGCCCGACGCACTCTCCCCGAAGAAGTGTTACAGGACATGCCAGCAGATTTGAGACGAGCGGTCTGCTGACGCCGTCATGAAGTTCCGAAAGGGCATGAAGTAGCGGCGAACACTTGCGATGAACGAAAATGGCAGATGGCGTGAAAATGGCACTTGACTCGGCGAGCGCGTTGCGAGACACCATGGCTAGGGCGAAAGAGTGCGGCGGTATGGTAACGTCTTCAGACACAAATAGTTTGTCCCCGGTTTCAGAAGTATCATATAAAAGAGCGTTGCTAAACACTTCAAATGCCACCTCAGCGCGAGAGCAGTCGATAACGGCCTTATTAGAGAAAGTCCCAACCCAAAATGAGTTCATGGGAGCAGGAATGCAACACTAGCAATTCGACGACTTAGATGAGGCCGTCAATCGCAATGCGAGCAGTACAGGCAGCGGCCGGCGTGACGTGATCTGCGCTCGCTGTACGAAGCGATATACTTGGTAGTGGCGTCATAACTTTTTTGAGCAAGTGGCGGAGTCTGGCACTGATCACCGAAACTGCGGCACCAGTGTCGACAAGAGCGAGTGCAGCAACGCCGTCCATATATACGTCCAGAACATTCGTCGGTGAAGAGAGAGGGCCTTGGTCTTTTCGCTGGTGACGCAGTTCCTGCCTCTGGAACTGCGGCAATTAGTTTTCCCGCTCCGACGATGAAGGAAGACGACGCATCGGCGATGGCGAGTGACGTTCAGGCGATGGTGAGCGACGGCTTACAGGAGGGCGGTGATCGGCGTACGATGACATCTGCTAGGGGTACTGGAACCCTGCGAACGAAGTGCGTGGTGGCACATAAAGAGCATGTTAGAAGCTATGGTGGTAGTTCTGGTTATAGGCAGGGACACACCGATGGCAGTATCGCGCTATGTGGCCAGGCAGGACACAGGCAAAGCACATTGGCCGATTGTCGGGATTACGCCATCGTCCACTACTCTGGAGGGACCTTGGCTGAGCGAACCGATGAGTGAGCACGGCTGATGGTAGTGGCCTGAAAGTCTGAACAGGTGACCTCGCGGCAACCTCGGCATAGCTTAGAGGTGCATTCACCTTGGCACAGGCCACAGGGGTCGGCAACGGCGAAGTGTCGCGGGAAGAGGGCAGAGCCAGGCAAACTTGCTCCCGAATGACCTCACGAATGTTTGCTGGCCGATGTGATGGTGGTTGGCCGGTTGTTAATAGCAGCGACAGCTGACGAGCGACCTCAGCGCGAACAAACTCCTTGATCTGCGATAGCAGCGACTGAAGGTCAGAGGTGGTTGTCAGGCTTGAGGGGGTGTCATCCGAGACGTTAGGGCGTCGCGTGAGAAGACGCTGTCGTCGTAGCACATCGAAACTCTGACACAGCAGTGTTTTTCGAGAGGAGCATTTGAAAGGCGTCGTCAGAAATGCCTTTCATAATGTGTCGTACCCTGTCAGTTTCCACCATTGTCGGGTCAACAGGCCGGCAGAGGTCGAGAATGTCCTCGATGTAGCTGGTGACTGTCTCACCAGCTTGTAGGGACCGGCTTCGTAGGCGTTGTTCTGCGCGAAGTTTGTGCACCCCAGGGCGTCCAAAAACAGCCGCGATGCAGGTCTAGGTCGTCCAAGTAGGAATGTCTGCCTCGTGGTTTCTGAACCAGCTCTTGGCGTCATCCGTAAAATAAAACATCACGGTACCGAGTTTTATGGCATCATCCCATTTGTTGGTAGCGCTGGCTCGTTCATAGGATTCCAGCCAATCCTCAACGTCTTTCTCGTCTGTGCCGCTGAAGATGTCGGGTTCTCGCAGGAGCTGGGCACCGAGACAGCCCCTGGGTGGCAAAGCCCGGGGGGGGGGGGGGGTGAAGACAGCGTCGTCAGGCATGACAGACGGCAGCTTTCGGCTACGCAATTCCAGGGGCAGCAGCCCCATTAAAATATAGGAGCAATAGTTGACAAAGCGTGGCGGTGGCCTCCCGTTAGCTCACTGCAGGTGCCAGGAGAATGCGGTGCAAATATTACAGGTGGTGTTTGCAATTATTTCGAAAACATGAAATTTTTGATGTGGAGAACGTGGTATCCTGTTGAGCACTTGAAAGAGAGATAAAGGGAAAGGCGGGATATTTACCAAAATTTGGCTCTATTGGCTACCCTACGAAAGGAGGGAGGGAAATGGGGAGAATAAGAAAAATAGAGCTGAAATATAATGAGCAAGAATAACAATGAATGAACGCTTAGTGCAAACAGACTCTGCAATACGAACACCTGAGGGTAGTTCACAGATGCTCCTGACGTCCGGTCATCGTCGAGTATCCCAATAGGGCTTCTGAGGCTGGTACATACAGAAAACTGTGGCCAAGATCCCAAGATACTGTTTTCAGATCTGCATCCAACCTTGACAGAGGTGCTACCAATTCCTCTTCGTCACCTTTAAATCCTGATAGAGCAGCGTTATCGACATCTTCGTTATCTATGGCTCTGCGGTGTCTTAAAATTCACTAAAATTTCACGTGCGGTCCTTTAACAACCAGGTTGCGAATGCATTTACCTAATCTAAAATACACCTCGTTCGTGTGATCCGTACTACATACCTCATAGCAAAAATATCAGTGCTGCCACAGAGTCTCTGAAAAGCGACCCTGGTAAAGGCTATTCTATGGGGACGGTACGAAGTGCAGCACCAAGAGCTGCAAGTTCCACAGCTGTCGGCAGAAGGGTAATTTTAAGATGTCGTTTTTCTTCGTTAATGGGCCCGTAAACCACCTCTAATATTTTTTTCAAGCATTTCAAGAAAACGGACGCATCATCTGCAGAATGCCGTCGCGATAAAAGATTCCACACGTGGCAGCGATACTAGCCGCTGGTGCGCCACAAATTAGAAGAAACAATCTTTCCTGGCCTTTCGGGTCTCCGCGTGACGCACCGCGCCACATCTCTGACGCACCGAGCCAAATATGCTTAGAGTGTTCAAGCGAGAGCCCATGACTTCCAATCAGTCTGCAAGCAGCTGTCCGGGCTGCTTGTTGTTCGTCGTGTTGCCCACGTGCGTGCAACTCGTGCGGAGCACGGCGTGTCCCCGTACGGGTCTATCGCATTGGCGATCCTTTGAAGGCGTGCGCGCAACGCAGGGTTCATAGCGGTAAGATTACGGCAGCCACGGTTCGCCAACAAGCAAGCAACTCACGGAGTCGACGGCTGGAGTCGCGGCAGCCGAAAGTAGACGGTGTTTCAAGCAGTTAGTCACTGATGACGTATGCCACGTGAGATTGGGAGGGGCATGGGAGGGACGCTCGGCGAGAGAGAAAGCCGCACTGCTGTGGTCTAGTAGCTAACGTACTCGGCCGCTGACCGGCAGGTCGCGGGATCGAATCCCGGCTGCATTTCCGATGGAGGTGGAAATGTTGTAGGCCCGTGTGCGCAGATTTGGGTGAACGTTAAAGAACCCCAGGTGGTCGACATTTCCAGAGCCCTCCACTACGGCGTCCCTCATATTCATATGGTGGTTTTGGGACGTTAAACCCCACATATCAATCAATTATTCAATTGTCGAGAGGGAAAAACGGCTTGGGAGAGCATACCGGCAGAGGGAAGTGCTGGAGAGAGCAAAAGGTGTGGTTGTCACGGCTTCGATAATCCAACGCGTATAACTCCGTTATTACTGCACTGTTCTGAAAACTTCTCATGGTTCCGTTGTCGTCGTACACTCGTGCACTATTTCCCCACCACAACTGAATTTCGACCTCTGGAAGGTTAATGAGAACATACAATAATGCCAAGTTACAAATGATATTATGCGTTGTGATATTGATGTAAAATTGAAAAAAAGTAAAGAGGACCAAAACGTAACTTGCGCTAGCCGGGAACCAAACTTGCGACCCTGGAGTAACGAGTATGATGCTCTGCCAATGGAGCGACAGCGGCAGTAATTCCTCCGTTCACTTTATGGGGTATATATGTGCATTGAAAAGTGGAAGAGTTGACGAATTATTTTCGCATAAGGAATCCGAATGATTCCTTATGCGAGACGAATGAACGGCTGACGAATGATTTCTCGCATAAGGAATCCAGTATGAAACAAGGAGACCCCTCGCTACGAATGAACGAAAGAATGGGAATTTCAAGGACATTATTTTCACTGTTAAGCTCAAGAATAGTGAGCACTAATGACAAGAAACTGAAGGAAACAACAGGGGATGTATTTTTGGCAATTATGATGTAAATGCGAAGAACGTAATGTTGACAAAAAAAAGTAGGTCTCCCTACACAATAATATCTACTACAAATGACATTATCTGTACTTTTATTGGCTTTCTTGCCTGTTAGTTTTCGTTAATGATGTGCTTAACAGCAGTCGAAATCGTCTTGTGGCGCTTCTTGAAAAGTGATAGAACTAGGTCTTGCTGGGACAACTACAGCTCCGAGCGAACCCAGAGAGTTGTTGAAACATTGATACAAAAATGCGCATTACTGGCATACTTCTCGTTCAAAACAAAAAAAGATAGTTGTTTAAAAGATAATAGCTCAGTTTACAGAGGAGGTTTTGAAGCCGAAAGGAATCCTATGAATCCATCAACCACATTTTCTAGCCCAGCTGCGAGAGCGAACCCGTACGCGAGAAAGTACGTGGGTAAACCTGTGAGGGTGTGAAGTATGCATAGTGTAGCTAATTGATTCTGGTACAGAAAGGGTAACGACGTGCGTCACACTGGGACGAGAGGAGGAGAGCAAATACGAAGGCATGGCTGAAGCGTGGTAAGTATCGTGGATAGGAGGAGAGAGCAGAATCGTGATTGACTGTGCCGGAGAAAGAAGTTGACCAATGGCAGCACATTTTCGTGCGCCGATCGTGCACATAAGAGAGGATGAATGGCGCTACGAGTGGAGGAGAGGAGTGCTGGCGCCTGCAGATCCGCTGTTTAAACAATTTTCGAGACGTTTTTTTTTTCCTGACTTCTGGTTTGGTGAGGTTAGTCTACTCGTTTTTTACATATTCTAAAAACTTTTTCGGCAGTCGAATAGTAAGGCAATATGCTCTTTTAACGAAGCCAATCAACGGTTACTTGAAACAATTTTACAGTGTGTATTTAAAAAAAGAAGTGCGCAAACACCATCTTGTGCTACAATATATAATCACTGCACATACGCCAACATCAAGCTTGACTGGGGCGTCTAAGCCACTCAATTGTCCGGCAGCCTCTGCAGTCAATCTGCAGCCTTTTAAGAGCTGTACATGGGTGATATTGTGGACACTGTTAAATTCTGCCATTATCTCAGATTCCACCATTTATCGATGCTGATATGCCCAGTGGACTGCTACGACCTCTTAAATAGGCCTAAAATGCCACCATTACAAAATTTAACAATATGGTGTTACTATACAGTGTCCAGAATAGCACCCCTTGTTGCGGATGTAATTCGCAAGTTCCGTAGACTGTCACGCCGCCCCGCGGCCATCGTCGTAATTTGTTCAAACCGTATCGGAATAACACCGGGCGGCGGGGCAGTGGCGCTCCTGGGGTGCGTTTCCTTTATTTGTTCGAGTCGTTAACACGGGCACCTAAATTGTGACAGTAGGCACGAAATGGCCAAAATTTAGAGGCTGCTAAAGCAATCGTGTGTGCTGCGTGCCGCAGTGTACAAATAGAGCCTCAAAAATAATCAGTCAGGCTTCACGCCTTTCCAAGTGATGCAGCGAGGGAAAAGGAATGGATCGTGAAGTAGAGAATTGGCAAGTCGTTCACGTCATCGGTGAAAGATTGCAGCCCGCACTTTGTCAGCACCAAATACTTCTGCAGCAACGTAGGTAAGAAAATTAAAATATCTGATTTGTGTGCCTGCCTTCATTTATTTTTCTGAGGACAATGGAAGCGTTCATTAAAAAACGAAGTAGAGATTGCGACACTGTGTTGCAGTATCACTAACATTGATGTGGCCTTTATATAACATTTCGTTAGGTTTTGCTTGCGTGAAGCCCTGGTTTTCGGTCGCCGTTGCATCTCGTCTTGTCAGAAACGCATATAGTTACAACATGGGCTGCACCCGTATGCCATCATTTGAATGAACTAGAGCTTCACATTTCACAAAACCGCGCTTGGCTCTAAGTGTTGTGTAAAATAATGAATTTTTTCGAGGCTATTCCTCGGAGGAAAATTTCTTGGTGAAGCTGTAGTTTGTGTTTTGGTATGAATACCCACCGATATGGAAGCCTGCAAGAAGTCAAATGAAATCATCTACTCTGCCTTCTCAATGTTTGCCTCTGTGGCCTCACGACAAGGAGAACCTATCACGAACGTAAACCGCAGTGAAACGTAGTGCTCGAGCATCTGTGAGGCGTTACTAAGGTTTGTATGATTTGAAAACGTGGGCATATGATAGCGGCATTACTGTGTAATATTTAGCTCATCTGGTGGCACATACCCAATAAACGTATTTTGGAACGTGTGTGCTGTGATTATTGCATGAATCTGGCAAAACAGTTAAGTGCTTCACATGCGGAACCACGATACATTTATGAAGCGTGGTGTATAAAGAAGCTAAAGACCTCGTACTCGAAAAAATGAGCACTTTTGGCTTGGGTCTAAACGAACTGATTTAGGTCTTGCGCATGCATATGGGCACAGTCTGACAGCATGCAGCAATAAACAAATATTGATATTACAAAATTCGTATAATTATTATAGCAAAAGCCTCTCGAGCTTCCCTGTTTACGATTAGTCGCTGCAAGCACTTCGCGGCGTTTTTTTCTTTTTTTTTTTTGCCGCTGCAGTGGCCCTGAAAATCAAAGTGGCACGACGTAAAGCACTAGCAGTGAATTCATGTCCCCACTTTTCGCATCGAACGACAAACAGCTGCACTATCGAATACAAATGAATGCAAGCATTATGACACATAGCATTTTTTTAAAGAAATGCGTAAAAAATACTGGCATTGTGATAACTTAACGAAATCTTACATCAGTATATATGCACTCAAGAGTCAGGACTTGAAAGAGTGTTATGACACTATTGGAGGATATACGTGCCAAACCACGTAATAATCGTAAGGCACGACGTTATTAAATGGGCAACGTGCATGGACATCGCATGGTCCTCGGCCTCTAGCATTCCAGCTCGCTCGCAAAGCAACCGCCACGGTCGGGATTGTTACGCCTGAGAGTCCAGACCGAACGTCATTGTCTCTGCAAAGGCAATATGTATCAAGTTCAGTGAGCGGGCCCGCCTCACGTCATCATCTCAACGACGTCATATAACCTGACGCGCCGGTGTGTCTTACGCAACGCACGGTGAGCTGCCTCTTCCAACTGCCCCGATAGCAGCCCGGTGATGCAAGCCGTGCCATCCAGTCTGGCGAGCATGGAGGAAAAAAAAAACTTAGGAGAGGCCCTGACGTCACTCGTTGCGAAGCCGAGGTGAAGCCGGAAGTCGGCCATATTGACTGGGCAAATTCTCCTCTCTTGTTTACAACCGAATGTAAAGCACAGGGCGCGACCCTCTCTCCGTCTCGGAAAACACGTGGGCTGCTCAGCACACGTGTCCTAACAATTCGAAACTAATCGAACGGGGCTCAACACTGTGTGCCAGTGCGACACCTGCGGCGAAATCATTTCGTCGGAGTATTAACAACGAGTAACGGCTCGCTGACAACGAAGCAAGTACAAGAGAACGAGCGCTAGATGCACTGACGATAGCGAGTGTTTCGACGTCATTAATTAAGCAACTGTGCAGACATCACGATCGGTCGTGCGTCTTTTTCTATGGTTGCATTCCAACACGACGCCAACGCAGCGCCCGGCCACTGCGCCCATGTTCCACGTGAAACTCACCGGCGTCAGAATTCTGCGACCGTGGTGACTTTGAGCATGGTGCAAGTGACACTTGAACGCAATTTACACTTGAACTGACACTTGAACGCAAAGGTTTTTTATTGGGCACATGCAAGTTGTTACTGTACACATACCCAACACAATACTACGTTATGTGCACATGGTCCTCATTGCGTCTTGCTGGACACAACAGTTCCGTCCGTTGCCAAAAGCAGGAGCACTGCCCAACGTCACTGACCTGCAAGGCGTTCGTCGTCGTTCCTCTTCGACATGGTGCCCAACGCGATCTCGCTGAACACTTCAAATCGTTCATCCGCGTCATCCGCCGCACGACGCGTGGATATACGCTTGTTCTACGCACTGCTCAGGCCCCATGGTGGACGAAAGGTTTTGTAGACGTTGCTAAGAGTACAGTAACTGGCAGGAGAACACTGCGTAACCAATAGCGCGGCGCAGAGCACGGATATTGTCCGCCAAGTCTCAGCACGAGACCTGCGGAGGCACACGTGCCGCCGCCAGCCGCGGCCGCTCACTGCTTGACCAGCTATACACTGCGCAACATGTAACCATAGCAACGCCGCCATTGTGCCCAGTGAATATGGCCGCCATGATTTCATTTCCTCCACACTTTTCTCGTAGCGCACCGGATGGGCATGCCCTCTTCTATCTTTTCTTCCACCGTGCTGTCGAGTCGTACGCAATGCGTGGCAACATCACTCGTCCATGGGTGCGACCCAGCGGCAGTTTCTGACTGAAGGAATCTGACATCATGGCCAGTGGCACTTCTGATTGGACGTTGGTGACGTAAGGGCCTACCCGGGGCCTGTAAAAACAGCCATGGCACGTCGTCAGCAGCCGACGTATGTGTCAGAAAGAAGACATCTCGGCTCTTTAAGTCCCTAAGCTGTCGGCCCCAGTGCCGAATATGTAACGCCTCTATTTCTATGTTGCTCATAAGCCTTACCGTAACTCACCGTCGTCTTGTCCGCTCGTCTATCAGCTCTGCGCAGAGCAGAAGCAGCCGGGAGCTGACAAACGCGCTACTGAAGAACCTTGGCGGCCCGTGACCTCGCCGCACTACGCAACAGTGTCGGCGGTGGTGCGAGTCTGGGTCAGAGCAGAGCATCGCAACCACCACACTACCGCGGTACGCACGTATAGAGAGAGCATTGAAGAACAGTAATATTACTTTGTGTCACCGTACGTCAGTGCACGAAAGGTACATCTTGCGAGCTGGGACGATTAGCGCAAAAAAAAAACTTAGACGAAAAGCAAGCTAACGTTCCTTTATAGAACCTTCCCTGTCATTTGTGAATTCCTCCGCTTTTGGCTTCTGGTGGACATGAGAAGTCAGCAGACAGAGTCCTTGCACAACGACAGACGATGCTGCCCCGCCGCGGTGGTCTAGTGGCTAAGGTACTCGGCTGCTGACCCGCAGGTCGCGGGTTCGATTCCCGGCTGCGGCGGCTGCATTTCCGATGGAGGCGGAAATGTTGTAGGCCCGTGTACTCAGATTTGGGTGCACGTTAAAGAACCCCAGGTGGTCGAAATTTCCGGAGCCCTCCACTACGGCGTCTCTCATAACCAAATGGTGGTTTTGAGACGTTAAACCCCACAAATCAACGACAGACGATGCGTTATCGGCCTTCATGCCACAACAAGGGATTTGTTTGGCATTCAGAACCTCTTCGCCATCAATGAGGCATTGTATCCGAGTTTATAGTGTGTCTAGGTGGTACATAATACCGGACTGCGAAAAGGATAGCGTCATCGTCTCGAACGGAGCTAAAAAAAAACAGACATTAAAGTACAGGTCACACGTGTGCTGAGCGACTCCGATACTCTCTTTGGGCGCCATATTGAAGAGCCCCATGTGTCCTGTATAGGCGACCAAACTTGCGATTAGAAATACATATGCAGGCACATTTAACTTTAAACTGAAGCAATAAAACGAAAGTTCAGCACACCGAGCTTTGAAGCTTTTCATATGGAGCTCATGCAGTCCTTGCCACAGAGAAAAGTGGCGCTAGGGAATTCTTTGGTGCTATTCTGGACACTTTCATCCAGAACACTGACACTGCAATGCAGAGTACATACGTGACGTTTTAGCAGTACACCGTAAGTAATGGAAAAGTTCACGCCTCAACATCATGATTCTGGAATTTAGCTTCTTAGGACATCTCTATCTCAACCCACTTGCGTGATGATTACAATGGCTATTGGTACCACGCCAACACAACGTCACAAACTTTGCTGTGCGACCCCAGTGCCTATTGTTGCCACCTACTTAAATTAGACCCACCGAAAAAAACGCGACTCCATCACACCTCTCTCGCCGTGACCCAGCAGTACTTGTGGTTAAGAGTGGCTTTCATGGACGAATGAAAGACTCCTCCAGATATGACTCGTGAACCAGTGCCGACATGATAGAACAGCTGCTGTGTTTTTGTGATCGCTTCGAGACCGGAAGCAGCGTTCTTTGTGCCGCTTTAAACAAGCTTTACGACAGACCGCTTTCAGAAGGGAAAATTATCGGATCATAACCTTATAAGCGTTGCAGGCCACAGAAAAATGCGGGCATCGATTTTGTTTTTGAAATCACCTGCAAGCGATCACTTACTGGTGTACAATGAGAAGACGCATCTATCGCACACTGACAACAAGGTCATTCCATGCCAACTGTCCCAATGACGCTCGCCAAAAATCAATTTACATAAAAAATTTGACAAAGATGTACATATATACACATTAAGTCTATGGTGCTTTACAAATTATTTTGAGTAGCAAAATATTTTTGCGCGCTTTACCTTCATTTGAAAGTCACTGAACTTGTAAAACTAAATACGAATACTTATTCACTATAAATCAACTGATTCGTGAATAGTTTAAACATTTTCTTTTTCTCATTTTTTGAGAATCGTGCTTTCATTATAGGAGAGTTCTTTATGATAGTTTTAAGTTTTTCACTCCCTAATACTTCCACAAAATTAAGTAAATTATAGCATATCCCAGAAATCTTCTACAAAAGGTGATCATCTATAAAATACATAAACTGCTTTTATCAAGCTCTCCATAAACCTTACTTTTTTTAATATTCTTCTTTTGCATGTGTGCGCGCACAACTTTTAAAATAAGATCCTGAACTTAGGAAAAACGCCAGTTTGGCCTATGTTGAGACGTCTGTGTAGCGCCCTAAGGTGGTCCAAAAAACTTTGCGAAACCTCGCTTGCAGTTGAATATCGTAGCGGTTTTGTTAACAGAGAGTTTTATCAAAGTAATATTTCTTCTAGTGGCGAGAAAAACATTTGAAGTGTGGTTTTGTTATTGCATAATTATGCGGGGGGGGGGGGGGAAGGGCAGTACAAACCAACTGATTTAGCGGCATAAAATATTGATATTTTATTCGTAGTACATGCTATTACTTTATATTCTTACTACATATCAAATGATGGTAGTAATAAAGGGTAAAATATAACGATGGCATTGGCTTAGATGCCTCTGTACCCGCAGTGTGAATCACGTTACTTATTGCATTGACGCACAGCAGAGGCGGCGGCCGTCAGCTACGTCACAATAACCGAATGTTGCGATCTAATAACATCAGTAAAATTGTGCACGTTGCAGAATTACAACTCCTATTTTAACCAAAATCTGATACCGGTAACCCCCCAAATTAATCTGTGAAATATGACTCTGCATATTCCGTTATTACAGAGTCGTGGACGGCGTATACGGCAGGTGTGAATGCGTAGTGCGTGTTCAAATCACTCTCAATTCCTCGAGGAATACACATAGATGAACTTGGCGTTCATCAGCTCTTGAACTCCATGCTCCCGCCTCCTTCGTCCGGTGTACATGAATGTTGAGACTTAAGGTTTTTTTGAAGCAAATTTATTCTCACGGACGCGTGAAATCGGCAACGGGATTCTTTGTTGGAGTCCCATTGACATATAAGCCAGTCGCATTGTTATATTTTGAAAATCTGCTTGTTATCACCTTTATATACAGTCTACAGCATAACGTACTGACAAAGAAAGCCGGTACTGCGATTACACTACCACTTGTTATACTTCTGATCCCGCTGTCTGTGTTGCCCTCACAGAAAAGTAATGCAATGGCGGGACTTAACTTGAAAAACTTTTTTCCACTAAAACAAAATATACTTCAATTAAAGTTGCTGCAAACAAGGCTGCTATGAATTTGAATCGCAAGCGATATTTTGCTCCTTTTTTATTGGGCCACCTCAGGATGCTATACAGACGTCTCAACATGGACAGAAGTAGCGTTTTTGCTGAGTACAGGATTTTTTATAATTACTTATGCAGCGCACATCGGCAAAAAAATATTATAAAGTAGTAATGCCTATGCAGAATATGAGAAACGTAATTTGCACATTTTGTCAATATTCGTTTTTGAAAAAAAAATTCCGAACAAGCTACACATTATTCAAGTTGGCCTGGAAAATATAAATTGAGTGAAAAATATAAATATACTACAACAATTTTTCCTGTATTAAAAGCACGATGCTCGAAAAACTTATAAAGCAAGTGTTGACAGAATGCGCGCGATGATCGATTCATAGGTAATTATTTTTCGTATGGCTTCCCCCCAGTTTGCGAATTTTAAATGGCGGCCACGTACACACAAAAAAATGTTTGTCTCCCATTAAAAGTATTTTGCAAAAATACTAATAAACTAATGTCTATATGTGTGTAATTTGCTTAGGTTTTGTGATCGAAAATTGATTTTTGGAGAGTTTCCTGGTTTGGACAGTTAACGTGGAATGACCGACTACCCTCTTTGTTTTTTTTTTATTTTAATCGCTTACTCCCATCTTCAGTGCAAAGTAGCAAGCCGGTTGCGATTCTTGTTGTCCTCTATGCCTACCTTTCTTTTCCTCTAGTTCCTCCAATTTATATTATTTATCTGCGATACTCATCGCGGTGGGTATTCGAAGCTACATTTTTTTGCTTCTGAGTGGGAAGTCTGTGTCAGTTATTTAAAATTAGTCAACAGTTTATGGTGTCACAAAGCTGTATGGTTCAAATGTGAAAAAAAAACGCACAAATGCATTGTTCTACACTATTGTATAAACTCAGATTTTGCCAGCCGGGAGTGACACGCATATGGTGCACTGTGCATTGTGTCATTAAAGGTGGGGAATTTTCTGGGATAAAATTTTCAGTTGCTAAGATATATAGAGAGAAAGAATAAAATGAGAGAAAAGCAGACAGTTTAACCAGAAATTGGGGCATCTCGTTTGCTACCCTGCACTACGGGAAAGGGGAATGGAGATGAAAGTTATGAAAGAAAGCGAACAGCAAAAGAGACGCACGAAATAGGAAAAAGAGCGAGGTGCTATAGTCTATTCAATAGGCCGCTACCACGCGAAATGTTCAATAGGGCCTTCACTGATTGTCTGTGCGAAGACAGATCGTGTCGGCTTTCGAGCACTGACAGTTCTGACAAGGGTCTATTTTCAAGGTGGGCTAACGCAGAAGCTAGCGGGTGTCTTTGCGTGCTGTAGCGAGGGCGGTGGCATAGAACGTGGTGTATCGTTTCGATGCTGCCGCAATGATCTCAGGCAGCACTGTCTTCTATGCCGATTCGCATGGCAAAAACTTTGGTGAAAGCGACACCAAGCAACTTTCAGCAAAGCACCGTTGTCTCAATTCGAGAGAGTGCAGACGGAGGTCCAGGTCGACAAGCAGTCCCAGTCTATGCATTCGCGTGTGCCGTAAGCACTCTGTGTTCTACAGGAATTTTACATCTTCATTAGAAATGCTTCCCATTTTCATAGCAGCATCAGCCCTTAAGAATGGAATAGATTCTTCTACACTGTCTTCGTGTGACGATCGACTCAGTCGCTAAGCGCTTCGTACATTTCAGTTCTACGCGTTATTGAAGAACTAATATCAACGGTATTTTATGTTATTCGTAAATTTTTCTATCTATGTAAAAGTTTCTGTGAATTGTAGGCTCAATCTATACTTTGTTTTAAGGAAAGATAGCTTAGGGCTCCGGGTTCTTCTACAGCGATATCTCCTATAAGAGCTTATTCAAATGGAATTGAATAGCTTGACTTAGGTCCATGACTTTTATTTTACTGTTGAAAAATTGAGGACACTTTTTGTGCATACCGGATACCCTCAAAAATCTAAACTTTCTGATATTTAAATCGTTGTTACATTTTTTTGCGGGTAAATCTTATTACGCTTCATACGCAACCCGCCACTCAACGTGGAGTTAATGAAGCTAGTAAGATATATTCACAAATTCTAAATGTTAACCATGAGCTCACGCTACGTTTATGGAAAGTGTGAGTAATAACACAAATTTTACGGGAGCTTTAGCATTTAATAATGAAAAACAAACACAGAATACCATCGTTAATTCTTCGAGTGCCGTTAGACTGCCTCTATTAGTAAATCGCCGAACTATCAGTAATGACCAAACCATCATGTTTGCAGGCACTGCTGACACTAACGCCGGAGCTCCCCACGGTCAAGATTTTACAGCAGAAGCTGTTATGAGATCTCATACTTGAACTCGTATAGTCCATAACGGTAAAGAAGAAATGGCCGAAAGAAGACCGACGAAAGAGCACAAAGCGCTTACTTGCAAGTGCTTCCAACTAAGCTTAATTAGCGAATTGCATCAAATATGTACACGTGTGCAAGCATACAAAGCTAACCGAACCTATCACTAAGATTAGACACCACCATGGCAACCAGACTTGCAGCCTTTCTTTATCTGTTTCAATAGATTTTCAGCTATAGAAGATAGCAGGATATCTGGGTACGCAGAACTCAAAAGCCGTTCAGCTTAAGCTTCAAAGCGGCGATGCTTGACTTAGTGACAAGATTCCCTGCAAGAGGGTGATCGATAAAACAAAAAATAGCAAGACTTCGTTTCACTAACCTTGAATGGGAAGAGGCAAATGGTAAAAGAGGGTTTGAAGTTCTAGGTTCATATAGGCAGCACCGATGGTCAGGTGTTGATTGATGATTAATTGATATGTGGGGTTTAACGCCCCAAAACCACCATATAATTATGAGATATGCCGTAGTGGACGACTCCGGAAATTTCTACCACCTGGGGTTCTTTATACCTTAACCCAAACCTGAGCACACGGGCCTACAGCATTTTCGTATTAATTGAAAATGCAGCCGCCGCAGCCGTGATTCAATCCCGCGGTCTGTGGGTCGGCAGCCGAGTACCTTAGCCACTAAACCACAGTGGTGACGCTGATGGTCACGAGTAAAAACCAAGCTCAAATCTAAAAAGCGTAGGCTGTTGCCAAATGGCATCATGTGGGCCAATACAAGTGGTTTGAGGCACTCCTTTCAAGAGTCATCACAATATCATCGGTTAGGTGCTGGCAGGGAGCTTTACTGTAAATAATAAACACATTTGATTGATTGATATGTGGGGTTTAACGTCCCCAAACCACCATATGATTATGAGAAACGCCGTAGTGTAGGGCTCCAGAAATTTCGACCACCTGGCGTTCTTTAACTTGCACCCAAATCTGAGCACACGTGCCTACAACATTTCCGCCTCCATCAGAAATGCAGCCGCCGCAGCCGGGATTTCAACCCGCGACCTGCTAAAAATAATAAACATAAGAAATTTGTCTACGTAATGACGTACTTTAACGACGATACATTGGTCTAGCGCAGCCGTGGTAGTCTAGTGGCTAAGGTATACCCGGCTGCTGAATTGAGTCCCGCCTGTGGTGGCTGAATTATGGGTGAGGGCGAAAATGCTGCACGCTGCTGTGCTCAGATTTGGGTGCACGTTAAAGAACCCCAGATGGTCGAAATATCCAGAATATGGCATCTCTCATAATCAAATGGTAGTTTTGGAACGTTATTCCGCACATATCAATCAAATCGATGTGAAGTGGTAAGAAAGCACCCGTCACAAATCACTCGAAAAATTATTCAAGTGCATTCTATAGCAAGAGCTTGCATCACAAGTATCAGCGGCTTTTTCCTGGCTTTATCTGAACGTGAAGTGTCCTTTATTAATCAGGTTAACCGTCTATGAATCTTTGGTGTGTGACGTCGTGATGTGGGTGTCTAATCTTGGAGTTACTTTCGGTTATCTTTGTATGCTTGCGCAAGTGTTTATATTTGATGCGATTTCCAAATAAGATTTATGAATAAGCGCTCTGTCCTCTCTTGTCAGTCTTCTCAGCAATTTATTGTTTACCGTAATGTGCTTTACTATAGTTCAAGTAAAACAAACAAACTCACCCAATTTTCTACACTTGTCATGAGATCACAGCAAGGGTACCGTAGTTGTCCACCCGTGTCAGCGTGTGTAGTCACTATCAATGACAATGAAAAAAAACCCAAAAATAAGCTAAGAAAATATAGTGGATGTAACACCGTTAGAACCTGGATCCTCTCCGTGGCCTCCCAGCATTCGACTCCAGAGCTATGCCAGTACTTAAAATTCTGTGCACAAAAACTCTATTCAAGCGTTATGTCGAGAAGGACCCGCGGTAACATACTATAGGGTGGTAGAAGAGTAAAATTACAGCCTCGCGTCACAAACTAGGAATTGTGTATCCACGTGTCACACAATATGATTTGCGTAGTAAGTGGGTCATTGAATGCTTCCAACTCAAAATTCACCCATAATTCTTCATCGCTCACCCATAATTCTTGATCGTCAGCAGCCACCTAATCAATTAATGAAGTAGTGGGTATACTATGGAATCGTACGTGTTAGTACCCCTAAGAAAGTTCGCAATGTGTTCTAGAAATAATGCTTTTTCAATCTTTCGTTATGACTGTGGCGCTTTCCGTGCAGACCTGCTGGTTTAAGGAAATTCTTCGACTGCCACAGTATTTAGCATTTGAGGCAATGGATAGCAACTTTTTCCTTTCCTCAGCTTAGTACTGAGCGCGAGCTGTGATGTTACTCAGAAGAAAATTCACATTCGCCGCTAGAGAGAAAACGTTCAAAATAGCAACAGCAACAATGCAGCAACAATAGCAACAATGCTATAATCGTGGCTTATAAAACACAGCAAAAATAACGTTAGCAGAGAATGGTGTGGCGGGTATCAGCAATCTGTTTGGCCCCTTGGGACAGCAGCCGTCAGAGCGCGATTACTTAGCGGCAGAGCTGGGTGCTGCCGAGCTTTCCACTCTTCGATTTTTTTTTTGGGGGGGGGGGGGGGGGTAGAGAGGAGGGGGCTGATACGAGAACAGAAATAGGAGTCTGTTGCTGGAAGAGCTGTAAGTGCAGCTGCCCCAGCAGAAGAATTTGCGCCCAAAGGGGGAAAAATAGACGAAAGCCAACGACGGAAGTAAAACGCGTATTAGAAGAAGTGAGCACCGCGAAAGTGCCATATGGGGCTTCATAAAGAATGTCAGGATGACAGCCGTGAGAAACTGCATTGGGCGCTGCGCGGTCAACAAGCCTGACCGGAGCAGCACTCGAGGTTGAGGCGCCTCTGGTTTCTCGCAACTGGGCACCGCATAACGACCGCCAGTCAAGGTGGATCGAAGAGAAAAAAAAAGTTTGCTTACAGGAAGAAATCTGTTTTCATCTTAGCCTTCACCCGTCAGCCACGCTCTGTTTAAACCAGACCTGGAAGGTTTAGCCCTGCATTGAGAACATCAGAGCAACCGCCTATGCGATCCAAGCTGCACGATTTCGCTGCGGGGATGGGTGTATCTGTTCTCTTTTCTTCCCGTTCTTCAGTATTTCGCGTGCTTTTACGATGTCTAAGCAGACTGCGAGATTTCGCCAGATTGTTCTCCTCCCTCGCAATTCTTTAGATTCTTTGTCCGCTTTATTACGAATGAGTTCACCGATTCATTGGCCACTGCTCATTAAAGAGGAAATGAATGAATTTTTTTTCGAACATTCAGTTTCATGGCCAAATCTTCATTTTACTTTTCTGTCATCACTGAATGCAAGCTGGATATATTACATAGGCAGCACGACCCAGCCCATGCAAAGGCTCTAACGATGCTCGTCTGCTGCGCTTAATTAACCACGTTGTACATACTTCTTATCTTTTTTCTCTTCTACTCTGTCTTCTTTGACTTGTTATTTTTGCTAATGCACTTTAAAGGTATTTACTGGGCACAAAGGAACGAGTCTGCGGTCAAGTAGGCGCAGAGGTTTATCAGACACGCGGCCAATTCGCTGGGCCCCGCCACGGTGGTCTAGTGGCTAAGGTACTCGGCTGCTGACCCGCAGGTCGCGGGTTCAAATCCCGGCAGCAGCGGCTGCATTTCCGATGGAGGCGGAAATGTCGAGGCCCGTGTGCTCAGATTTGGGTGCACGTTAAAGAACCCCAGGTGGTCAAAATTTCCGGAGCCCTCCACTATGGCGTCTTTCATAATCATATGGTGGTTTTGGGACGTTAAACCTCACAAATCAATCAAATCAATTCGCTGGCATGTCACACAAGTCATGCCATAGAAAGTTAAAGAGGCCGGTGCAGTGGCAGGGACGCCATAGTTGCGCAGAAAAGTAACACAGAGCTTCAAAATTAAAATGTTAGCTTATTAAAAATTTTTAATCACGAGCGATACAAACGATCATAAAAAGTTGTCGCTGAACACCAGATGTTCATGAATAGTGCATTCGAGTGCCAATGAGTTTTCTCTCGTCTTTCTTGGCCGACATGAACTGAGTACCTGGAACCGGCACCACTGACACCGTTTTTAAAGAGTTACAAGGCAGAAAGCCAAAACCACCACGTTTCTGATTATCGATCTTAGTGTCTAACTGTCCGATGAAATCCCACTTTAAACATCACCTACGTATTGGCCCTTCAAAAAATACTTTGTGCCACCACTTTCTTCATATTATTCTTGTTTTCGTCATTATCGCCACAGGAAGTCAAGTCTGGACAGGCAAGCCGTCAAAGGAAACCAAATATCAACGCTCCTTGTGTAATAGTACAATAATAATATTTGCTTGGGTTAAATGCCCAAAAACCATGATATGAATTCAGATTAACTTGGTCGAGTTGGTGTTTAATGAGTATATGTAGTAAGGCGAAAATTGTGCAGCAAACAAAATGAAACTGTCTCGTTTTCTTTACGAATTCGGCACTACTAAAGTATGCCCACGATATGATTTTGAGAAATGACGTATTAGAGGGCTCCATAAACTTCCAGCACTTGTGGTTCTTTAATAAGCATTTGTGGGGCTGTGGGACTCATACGTTCCACTATTTTCTTCGCCACGTTTTAATTTTTCAAATCAAGACCACTGATTGGATTGCTTTCTAACTATTAGCGCAAGCGCTTCAGAGTTCTAGAAAGCAGTTTTGGTAGTTATTTTGTTGGTATATGTTTGGAAGGTTGCCGCACATGCATATGTTCTAAACGAACATTTCCGCTTGCACGCGTTGCATCTTTTTTTTTTCACTAAATTTTGGCACGCACTGCCCCCGACGGAGCACAGTAGGTAACCTTGGAAAGTTGATTTCCTGCTCACGAGTTTGTACATGTGCTTTTATAGTGGTTTTCTTCGTTATCGCCTATACAGTTTCATAAAACAAAATGCGCAATACAGAACTGACAACTATTTAATGATATATTCCTGGAAGCATAGCCAGCCTAACATTGTGTACAGCCGATTTCTGCATCCACTGGCAACATTCAGTAGCAACTTGTCGACGTTGCCGCTAGCTCTTGCCTTTCGGGCAGCTTTTTGTCTGCATCGGCATAGCCTGTCGCGCGTGAGAATGCGTCTACGTTCGCCCGGAACGCACTTATTTTTTCCTTCATCGTCTTCACCATCATCGTCATCATTGCAGCGACCACGGAAAACGCACAATAACGGACAAGCCTTGACTCTACGCTGCTTCGTCCCTTAAAATAAAGGTGCACTTTTTCAAAAACGACTGTCTTTAGATGAGCCATGAGACACATATGTCCCAACTTTTTCCTGAAAAACACTGAATGAGACGCTGATAGCAACAAAAACGTGGGCCTCAATGGTTGGTGCATGTTTTTTCATACATTACAATTCATAAAACATTAATAGGCACCTTAATCTACCTACATGAGCCCACACGCATGTGGACTATTTTCTGTGACCCGAAGGTGGCACTGCACTCTTTACTATCAGCCTTACGCCGTGGATCGCACGAGCAGCTGGTACTAGAGATAGCAGAGGTTATACCCCACCTGACTGTGAAAGGGCAACGAATTACATTTCAGTGGTTACCCAGTCACTATGGAATCATCGGCAATGAACGGGCCGATCAATCTGCCCGGTCAGCCCACACAGAAGATCATGGACTGCTACTACCACTTTCTGGTACAGATGCTGCACGAAAGCTCAGCTGGTTTGCTCGCCAGCAAACCACATTACAATGGAATCAGCCGCACTTCAAGCATGCCCGCCTGCACTCGCTTGACCCTACGTTAAGTCTTGAAGTCCCGTCGAGGTTTTGCCGAGCAGGCCAGGCCATTTTATGTAGGCTGTGAATGGGCGTTGCGTTTACCAGAGCCTACGCTTTCCGCACTGGGATGGCCGACCCCGCAGCCTGTGGTACTGTGGCAAAAAAGAAACCCTTCATGATCCAACATATCCTTTGTGAATGCCTAAAGTATAGTATACAATGAATATGCCTTCACACGGAACTCTGCAAATTAGATAATCAACCTCTGTCGGAGGAAAGAATTTTACAATATCGACAAGATGCAACTTCACAGACGAAGGCCCTGAAAGCGCTACTGCACTTTTTACGATCAACCGGCCTTTCTGAACGGTTGTAGCCAGAACTCCCTTCCTGTGTGTGTTTTCGTTGTCTCATGAATGCACGTTCGTTTTTTTTCTCTATCTACCCCCTCTTTCGTGCTCTTATTTCCCCACCTCCAGTGCTGGGTAGAACCAGATGCCAATATCTAGTTAACCTCCCGGCCTTCCTTTTTGTCTCCCCGCTCTCTCTCTCTCTGCCTCCATCAAAAATGCGAATGCAGCAATAACCCCCTTCGTGCACGCGCACGTGCTCGTGTGTGTGTGTGTGTGTGTGTGTGTGTGTGTGTGTATGTGTGTGTGTGTGGCCTGTGTGTGAGGGAGTGTGTGTGTGTGGCCTGTGTGTGGCCTGTGTGTCAGTATGTGTGTGTGGCCTGTGTGTGGCCTGTGTGTGAGTGTGAGTGTGTGTGTATGTGTGTGTGTGTGTGTGGCCTGTGTGTGTGTATGTGTGTGTGTGTGTGTGTGTGGCCTGTGTGTGAGTGAGTGTGTGTGTGTGGCCTGTGTGTGGCCTGTGTGTCAGTATGTGTGTGTGGCCTGTGTGTGGCCTGTGTGTGAGTGTGAGTGTGTGTGTATGTGTGTGTGTGTGTGTGTGTGTGTGACCTGTGTGTGAGTGAGTGTGTGTGTGTGGCCTGTGTGTGGCCTGTGTGTCAGTATGTGTGTGTGGCCTGTGTGTGGCCTGTGTGTGAGTGTGAGTGTGTGTGTATGTGTGTGTGTGTGTGTGTGTGGCCTGTGTGTGTATGTGTGTGTGTGTGTGTGTGTGTGTGTGTATGTGTGTGTGTGTGTGTGCTCAAATTAATGCAGCATTTCCAAGAACGCCCTGACAGAGTGCATAATTGTATACATATATATAGCTGTTGTGGTTGATTACTCACGGCGACCGACATTATTTGATGAACAAATATAAATATGTAATCGCCTAACTAAATTTATAATCAACAGTTTATTTTAATTACATTTCGTGCATGTTGCAATTAAGAACTGCAATGCGCCAAGGCATTCAAAGAAATTTCAGGCCAACATCACTAAGGAGATATCCATACCCAAAGTGGTGAGTGAATGGAATGGGCTATCTAGTTTCTAACGAAAGCCCTGCTGCTATTTCTGTAGGGGGAGGAGGAGGGATAAACAACAAGAGGGAAGGCAGGGAGGTTAACCAGGCACATGCCCGGTTTGCTACCCTACGCTGGGGGAATGGGAAGGGGACATAAAGATGATAGAGAGAAGAAAGAGAAGAGAAAGAGAGAGAGAAAACAAAAAAGGAGGATTGTCAGTCAATCGGCTGGTGCGTATGCAGCGGTGGCACTACACAAAAGTTGAAGGTCGTCACGTAGGCCTGTAGTCCTCAAAAAGCACAAGACAGCTTAGACTGCTTTTTGAGCCGGCGAAAGGCGATGACGGTGTTCCAGTAGCATCTACACAGAGAGTGGCCGATCGTCCAATTGTCGCAATGCGTCCGAAAGCTTCTGTCTTTCAGAGGCAAATCGAGGGCAATGGCATATCAGATGGTCAGCTGCTGTAGTTGGTATGTGACCGCTTACAAGAATATGGCTTTGTGTAACCTGCCGGGTGCGCAGCTGACACAGTGCGGTAAAGAGCACTAATCATTGGTGGTTAAAACATGTGCATGCACTCTGACAGAAGGTGCAAGACTGTTTTGCTGCATTAGCAGAGTTCACTTAACCCCTATCAGTAATAACAATAGAGAAAGAGGGGGATACAAGGAATATGATAATAGTAGGTAAATTAACTTGAGTACGGCCAATTTGCTACCGTACACATTGCACACTACACACACAGCGCAGGATTTCACAGGTGGTCGCTCAGTGACGTTGCCTTCAAGAATTGTCGAAGGGCTCCTGTGGCTTTCAGGACCATGCACCCAAGATCTCTTGCCGAGTATAAGGACGAGCATTCAGTCTCCTCGAGACACACTGGAGAATCCGGTGATATTGTTCAAAGTCGGGACAGTGGCACAGTACGTAGTAAAGAGTTTCTACACAGTTGCAGTTATCACAGTTGGATAATTCAGCCGTACCAATACGATTGGTCAATGAGTTGACCACACTGAAGTACAACCGACACAGTATTGTAGCTTCACGCTGGGAAGTCTTTGAAGGCAGGTGTAGTTAGAATAATAAATCAAAGTTCTGTGGACGACGAGTGGAGTTGGTGTGGAATTCCAATGCGTAAGTGTGGCATATGTGCGATGTGGCGAAGTTCTCTTGCAGCGTCGTCTCTCGACAGGGGTATGAGTGGTGTGGGTGCTCCGTCGTGGGTACATCAGGCAGTGTTGTCAGCTAGGTGGTTATCACTGATCTCACAGTAACTCGAGAGCCATTGAAAGACAATATAGTGTCTTGGTTTAGTAGTACAATGGTTAATTCATTGATTTGAGGCACCAACTGATAGTAGTTTACACGTCGTAGATATCTCACACATCGAAATGCGACCTTGTAGTCTCAAAGGATGGTCCACTTCATCTTCGCAAACAGCGCAAAAGACGAGAAGACAGAGAGAAACACACATGAAATAGCATTTCGAGTGTTTTGGGAAGACGAAGCCGTACCAACAAGGTAAAAGCCGCACATTTCTAATGGCCCACTTACCAGCAGATTCTTTCATAACAAATTCTATTGCTGTTATAAGGGTGGTGTGCTTACATCCAGTAGATGTAGTGACGTGTAAAATCTTGAACTTGACGAGGATTGATCGAGATGGAACCACAAAGGCATTCGCCGAACTTCCCGAGACAGAGCCATTCATGTAAATATGAATTCACTTAGCATACGATACATACGAAAGGTCCTATGAAATCTGATTGAGGTCTGCAGATGACTGGCTAGCATTATTGTATATCGCCGGCACTTGAAGGTGCACATGGGGTCCTTGCAGGCACCTCTTTGGGCATAGCAGTATGGTTGCGGGTGATAACCTTCAGAAAGTGGAATGCTGAATAGCCGCAACAACTCCGGAAAACTGTGCATTTGGTCTATCTAGTGGCATGATAGCCAAGTGATTGTCTCGCATTCTAGATATATGGCGAATAAGCACTTGGAGTGTGTTTACAGTTATATATGTCGTAATCGAGTGGAATTTAGTAATTGCAATTGTGGCAACAATGTTAGCACACGTAAGCAGTCCCAAACATGTGCGAAGAACGTTTGGGGCTTTGCAGAACCTGGGTGTTAGTGTTCCTGGTATTTGAAAGCACGGTGCTATACCACATATATCCAATAAGAGTGCTCTGTTCAGTTGGAGCGTAACTGATACGGATGTGCCGCACGTTTAATCGGTGAGATATTCCTCTACGTGGGTGATAGAGGTGAACCTCTCCTTCAACTTGGAATGCAAAATGTGAGCACTCCACGAAAGATCAGTGTCAATAATGGCACCCGAGAATTGGTGAAATCCTGCATACAAATTTTTTCGTTGTTGATTGAAACAGGATACCAGAACATCGGCTAGGGGGTAAAATGTACTAGGGCGCACTTTTCCGTGAAAATCTTGAGACATCAAGCACGAAGGTACTTCTATGTTATTCTCACTGCTTTTTGGAGCTTTGCACGTACCTGGGGTTGCGTCCCTACCGAAGTCCAGATGCATATATGTCGTCGACTGATCGAGGAAGAGCTCAGACAAGTCCAATGATAGTAGCGGTAAACGAAGTAGGGCTGAGAAACCTGACATGCGGGAGACCACGAGAGTTATAACGGTCAACGCTAATAACAATTATACAGGAATAGCTACACATTGTGGCTATGGGTTTTTGGTCTATTTTGTGCTCGCTTACGTTCAAGGCAACCTACCTCATCTTAAACTACCGAGCAGTGTAGCTGCCACCACCGAGTCTATGTTGCAAACAAAAATATTATTATATCATGTCATTAGTAACCACATATGGCTCTTAGGAGAACCAAAATTGCACGTACTGCTGTCACTTACTCATGGTATTCTCGTGGAACAGCTTATATCTGAAGAAAATGTTTTGTGCGGTATGTCGATTGAAGACTGATCTTGTGCCTGAAAAATTGAACATGCAGGTGCTTTACTTTCTGCCTGTCATACATATGACACATGCAAGATCTGCATATCAAACTTGGATGTCCTAATTCATCTCATACATGCACGTTATATCACTAAGCTCACGTAGTGCATGTCAATGTGATGCTCCTATGCCATTTAAATTATACACGCATATCCCACACATGTCTCGCGACATGTGCGTCCTGACAAATCAGATTGTTCATGTGATGTCGTACATGTCCCGTCATGGATGTCATGTCATGCTATCCGACTCTTTTAAGCATGACATTATGTGTTATGAGTTTCACTACTTCAAAATAGCCCTTAAGCTGCTTTAAAGCTGAGTTTGCCAACATCGAACCACATGTTGGGAACATCTCGACCACTTTGCTACCCCTTGGGTCTATATAGTAACATTAAAAGAACCAACTATACAAAGACATAAATAATTCTGTGCATTAAGAACTCTTAACTTTCCTGAACAGCATAAATCTCAACGAGCGAGAAAGGTAACCGAGGGAACTGGCATTTGTTAGGTACAACAATTTACAACTACCAATGTCCTCTTTACGAGATCTTTTATTATTGCATGTATAGCGGTATATTTGTAGGCATTTCATTTTTCCCTGCATTGACCAGGGGTAGCTCATCAGGTGGGCATAAGCATCTTATTGTTAATGTTCAGTCGTTAAATCTCTAGTTGTGAGTGCTAAATCATACCGAGAACTGATTGCATGTTTTATGTGAATGCAATCGATATTGATAACCCGAAGTATCTTTGAAGGTTCAGAAAGTCTGACAGGCTGGACGAGTTGGCGTGGCATAACGCTTTCATAAATTTTCGCAACTCAGAATCACTGACTCATGAAACACGACAGCAAAAAGACAGCAGGCTGGCCTTGATGCAATACTTTCGCAAGACATGCTGAAGTTTAGGGTCTTGCCTCATCTTCCTATGTTCATTTGGTTACCTTCACTCGTTCATAGCTCAGCTAATTTGGCGAAACTCGGAGGGTGATCTGGCATTTGCTACTGAGCTAAAAATGCGCAACAATCTAGGCCTGTGATGAAACACTGCTTGCACAGTAGCGCAAAGAAAGTGCATCTAACGTCTGCATGAAGGCCTTAATAAAGCTTCATGATTACGCGTTAAATATGTGTGCACGTTTGTTGCTGTATGGGTAAGTTGGGCGTTTTTCAGCTTACTGTAAGCTTCACGTCTCTTACCAGACATATGGATTAACATGACGGGTAGTAAAACGTATTCAGTTTTTACTGAAGGATGCATCCCTATCCGTACACGTCAGTGCTGCAGGCTGGTGCTATATGATCCTTGTTTTGCCATGGGCTTCACTGTACTGCATAAGCATTCGTTTTTTAAGGATGCAGCTTGTTGGGTTCCAGCAGAATTTGTAATTAGCCATCTTTAGTTTAATGTGTACTGTAGGCTCCACCTAGGCACTGTATCACAGCACGTTACACGCACACATACCAGACAAGCAGGAACGCTAGTGGGTGTTTGCAAAATGCTCAGTTAGAGGAGCGCGAGAGCGCGTAACACGTGGTTTCTTTGCCACTTTGTAGCGAATATGACTGGGTGTCGCTTGAGCCCCTGAAAGTAGCCCCTAATTAAATGTGGCATAAAGGCATTACTATGTGAGTGCCTGCGGCGCTTGACATATAAATGGAAGCTCCGATGAACCTGCAGATGAAATTATTCCAACGAAGTAAGTTCCAACGAAGTAAGTTCAACGAAGTAAGTTCATGACTCACACAAAAGTTTATCTATGTATTTTTTATTAAAATGATAAAATACGAGAGGTTGGTGCCATTATGGTGGCACCGGCTACTATTTTTCTCTTAGTTGGCAAGAAAAGCCGTAATATCAACAATGAGGGCACGAAATGCGAGTCTGTACAACGTACGATGTGAATGTACATATTAACAAAACTTCACAGGTCAGTTCCCATACAGTTAATAGGTTCATATTGCCACGTTCCATTTCGCAAGTTTTGTTATCGTCCCAAAACACCACACGATTCTCAGCGCAAACCGCGCCTGCAGTTTTCGAGAGGGTTCCGGACTGTAGTAGATCATTTCGATAAGATCACGCCCACTGTGCGAATGGTACAGATTGTTCTGGAACGTACGCCACCGCCAGCGATAGCGCTAGAACATTCGACGGCGGGAGTATAAATGCCGACGCGCTTCGCCGCTTGTCAGTTGTTGATCGAAGGCCGACGCTCCGTTCGCCGCTATCAGTCTGAGACTGCTATCTCTGCGAGACTGCTGCTGTAATTGGACTTTCTGTTTACGGGGCACAGGTTCGCCCAAATAAACAGTTACATCCCAACAAGAAGTCTCCTGTCTTCGGCCACGTCACGACCCCGTGACATTTGGTGGAGGTGCTGGGTAACATGGCATCGAGCGTCGTTGCCGGGCTCCTTCCGTAGACCAATTTGTATGGAGATATCTGCGTCGTCTCCTGCACCGCCGTGTTGTATGCGAAGGTCACATCCGGAAGAATGGCATCCCACGTCTTGTGTTCGACATCGACGTACATTGACAGCATGTCGGCGATCGTCTTGTTAAGCCGCTCGGTGAGGCCGTTGGTCTGTGGGTGGTACGCTGTCGTCCGGCGGTGGTTTGTTTGGCTGTATGCCAAGATCGCTTGAGTTAAGTCGGCAGTGAATGCCGTTCCTCTGTCGGTGATAAGGACCTCCGGGGCGCCGTGACGTAGGACGATATTTTCGACGAAGAACTTAGCTACCTCGGATGCATTGCCTTTTGGCAGGGCTTTTGTCTCGGCGTAGCGGGTGAGGTAGTCGGTAGCTACCACGATCCACTTGTTTCCGAAAGCCGACGTTGGGAACGGCCCCAGTAGGTCCATACCAATCTGCTGGAAAGGTCGGCAAGGTGGATCAATTGGCTGCAGAAGTCCCGCTGGCCTTGTCGGCGGTGTCTTGCGTCGCTGACAGTCCCGGCATGTCCTCACATAATGAGTGACGTCGGTGGTAAGACGCGGCCAGTAGTACCTTTCTTGTATCCTCGCGAGCGTGCGAGAAACACCGAGGTGCCCTGCCGTTGGATCGTCGTGCAGGGCCTGCAGAAGTTCTGGTCGCAGAGCTGAAGGCACCACAAGGAGATACTTAGCCCGAAGCGGTGAAAAGTTTTTCTTTTGTAGAAGACCGTTTCGTAGAAAAAATGACGCAAGTGCGCGCTTGAATACCTTCGGGACTTCGGCGGTCCTGCCTTCGAGGTATTCTATTAGGGCCTTAAGTTCCGGGTCGGCCCGCTGTCGTTCAGCGAAGTCGTCGGTAGTTATCGTTCCCAAGAAGTAGTCGTCATCCGGGTCGTCGGGTAGCGGTTGGTCGACAGGCGCACGAGAGAGACAGTCGGCGTCGGAGTGTTTTTTGCCGGACTTGTAAATGACAGTAATGTCATATTCTTGAAGTCTCAGGCTCCATCGTGCGAGGCGACCTGAAGGGTCCTTCAAGGTTGCTAGCCAACACAAGGCGTGGTGGTCGCTCACAACTTTGAAGGGCCTGCCGTAGAGGTATGGACGAAATGTCGACGTAGCGCAGATGATGGCGAGGCACTCCTTTTCTGTTGTGGAATAATTTGCTTCTGCTTTGGATAGCGATCGGCTGGCGTAACTAATAACCCTTTCAAGTCCGTCAGCCCTCTGCACAAGAACGGCGCCAAGACCTACGCTGCTTGCGTCAGTATGTATTTCTGTCTCGGCGAATTCGTCGAAATGGGCAAATAACGGAGGCGTCTGGAGGCGATGTTTAAGCTCCTGGAAAGCGTGTTCCTGTGGCGTTTCCCACTTGAACTCGACGTCGGCCTTGGTAAGGTTATTGAGAGGATCGGCGATGCGGGCGAAGTTTTTCACGAACCGCCTATAATAGGCGCACAGGCCCAGAAATCGGCGCACGGCTTTCTTGTCAGTGGGCGGCGGGAATTCGGCGATGGCGGCTGTTTTCCGTAGATCAGGACGAACTCCAGACTAGCTGATAACGTGCCCCAGAAACAAGAGCTCTTCATACGCAAATCTGCACTTTTCTGGCTTCAGTGTGAGTCCGGAAGTCTTGATGGCTTGAAGTACAGCTTCAAGGCGCCGAAGATGCTCGTCGAAACTCGAGGAAAACACGACGACGTCGTCCAAGTACACAAGGCAAGTCTGCCACTTCAAACCTGCCAGTACTGTATCCATAACGCGTTGAAAAGTTGCAGGCGCTGAGCAAAGGCCGAAAGGCATCACCTTAAACTCGAAGAGGCCGTCCGGTGTTATAAACGCCGTCTTCTCTCGGTCTCTTTCGTCGACTTCGATTTGCCAATAGCCAGTCTTGAGGTCCATTGACGAAAAGTACTTGGCGTTATGGAGCCGATCAAGTGCGTCGTCTATTCGTGGAAGAGGATACACGTCCTTTCTAGTGATTTTGTTCAGGCGGCGATAATCGACGCAGAAGCGTAGGGTCCCATCCTTTTTCTTCACTAACACCACGGGGGATGCCCATGGGCTCTTGGACGGCTGGATAATGTCATCCCGCAGCATTTCATCAACTTGTCCCCGACGGCATCACGAACTCTCAACGACGCCGATCGCGACCTGAAGTCGTCCATGTCGCACGCCTCAAGCCGTTTCATGCGCGTTAACAAACTGAAACAGTGTTTTTTTGTATTATTGTTGTATCGTAATTTATTCATTGTACTTTCTTGCATTATTATTGTACCTTCATCTTTAGTTAAAGCATTGAGACGATGCCTTTTTCAGAGGGGGGCAATGCCACGTTCCATTTCCCAAGTTTTGTTATCGTCCCAAAACACAACACGATTCTCAGCGCAAACCGCGCCTGCAGTTTTCGAGAGGGTTCCGGACTGTAGTAGATCATTTCGATAAGATGACGCCCACTGTGCGAATGGTACAGATTGTTCTGGAACGTACGCCGCCGCCAGCGATAGCGCTAGAACATTCGACGGCGGGAGTATAAATGCCGACGCGCTTCGCCGCTTGTCAGTTGTTGATCGAAGGCCGACGCTCCGTTCGCCGCTATCAGTCTGAGACTGCTATCTCTGCGAGACTGCTGCTGTAATTGGACTTTTTGTTTACGGGGCACAGGTTCGCCCAAATAAACAGTTACATCTCAACAAGAAGTCTCCTGTCTTCGGCCACGTCACGACCCCGTGACAGTATGTTCTACACATACGGTCAGTTCTCCTCACATAACAGTTCATATTCGCCTAATAGATACATATGTACACAATTTCAACATACAAGGTCAGTTCTCACTGACACAGACGATTACACATATTAAACACACTATATCAATATTACATACTTACTTTTGCATGAAGACGACATCGTATGTTGTAGGTCAATATTTCCATAAGATATTTGATTCCTCAAGAAACGTCTTGAACACAACAAGTGCTATTTTCTGAAGACCTGCAGTTGACCATATACCTAGTATTTTAGTCACTGTGAAGAGCCTTCTATCTAAATGTTGCAAACTTTCTCGTAATACTTCTCTTTGTGTTTCATATTTTGGGCACTCCAGAAGCAGGTGAGATACATCTTCGTCAGGGTGGCCGAAGGAGCACTCTGTACCACACGCATGCTTTATCCTGTGTAGGAAGTGTCGCGTAAATGTTGTACCATAGGCGGTGGACGATGTTTCAAATCTTCTATTTTCTCTCAACTCTGACGGAATGTTTAGTTTTATGCAAGGAACTATTAAGTCTGAACTTTTAAATTTTTCCTCAAACCATTCGTTTTTGGTGACGTCACAGGTTAGCCGTCTGAGAAGTAAACGCATTTCAGTGTATGAAATTCGCAGAACAAATATCCATTTGTTGTTGTGGGTCCTATTGGCCACGGCGTTCGCTGCAGTGTTCTCTGGAATGGTGCAGTGACCTGGAATCCATTGAAACTCGATCACGTGGTTCATTTTTTTTTAGTTCTGCATGTTCTTTTAAGGTCTCAGGTAACAAGGAAGCGTTCTGAAAGGGGTTTTTGTCCTTTTGCAGCGACGCTAGAGCAACCTTCAAATCGCTAAAAATGACCCATTCTTGTGCCTCTTTTTCAGATGTTATGAAGCGTTGCGCAAATATAATTGCAAACATCTCTGCAGCAGTAGAAGACGTAACTCGACACAGTTTAAATGTCTGTTCTATTACCAAGTATGGGATGACAAAAGCTGAAGAGGAGGAGTTTGCATTAAAAGAAGCGCCTGCATACACGTGAATATACTGCGGATATAGGTAATAAATCTGAAATAATGCCAGCTGCTGTGCAGCTGTCCCGAACATGTCCTTTTTAGATATTATTCTTTGACCAACAACTGTATTTTTGGTCTTGGTAGCGTCCAAGGAGGAAAATTAATATCTACACTGTTTATCTCGTACGATCATAGGCAATGCTTTATGTTCCTGCGCAATTTTGCGAAGCTTACGTTTATTTCTTTCTGCCAGTGCCAGGTTCAATGAATGTGACTCATGCTGAGTTGTAATACCTAAGATATGGCGACAAGTTTTGACCGTTCATACTACGGAGAATGGCGCACGACGAGCTTCAGAAATTACGAGAGAACTCAATGCGGCCTGTGGAACTCCCATGCATAGTAATAAGGGTTGCACCGCATGCACGAAAGTACTAGAAGAAAAGTGAACGTATGGTGAGGAACGAAAGACACAAATGACCACACAGCGCTCATGTCATCTGTGTCTTCCGTTCCTCGCCTTACGTTCACTTTTCTTCAAGCACTTTCGTGCCTGCGCTGTGACCCTTACTACAACAGAATTTAACCAACTAGCCCGAATTGCCGTTCTTCTCCCATGCACACCCTTAACCTCCTTGCCAATAATCTATGAAGGTGCTCCTCTGTAGCTTTCGACAAATCCTGGAGAATCGGTGCTGAATGTGTCATCTGTTGTTTTATTGGTGCGTTATGCACTTGCAGTAGTGAAGAGACTGATCCCACCCATCTTGTGCCAGCTATTTGACGTAATACGTTTCCAACTACGTTGGTTCCTTTTTCGAGAGCGCGGATGTGCGACGCCCACGACAGCTGTATATCAACGGTAACGCCAAGAAATTTATGTTCTTTCACCAATGTCAATGTTTGTTCATCCTGTGTAAGTTTGAAGTTGTTCATATGTCGTCTAATGAAAGGTAATACCACTGTTTTCGCGTACGAGAGGCTCATGCCTCTGTCCTTCAAAAAATTGTTGACTATTTCAAGACCACGTTGTATAGCACTGCATGAACTTCACAAAAATCTGGTCCTGAGGCCCATATGCAGATGTCATCTGCCTAGAGCGAATACTTCAATCCACTTGGTAACTTTCCCGGTAACGCTGCCATAACACAGTTTAAGAGGAGTGTGCTTAGAACACTCCCTCGTGGGACGCCCTGTGTGACGGAATGATAATTCCTTGGTCCTTCAGTTGTTTGCATGTATATTTTACTATCTCTCGAAAACTTTGAAATCCATCGCAGTGGTTGACCACATATTCTAAGTTCTAACATCCCCGCCAGCACATGAATGTGCCTAACTGAGTCAAATGCTTTCTTAATGTCGAGAAATACCGCTATTGTGACGTTTCCACACATGCGTTCATGCTCAACACATGTGACAATGTCTAATATCGCATCCATTGTGCAACGCCTTTGACGGAAACCGGTCATATAGTCTGACAGCACATTTGTATGTTCACACTACCATTGAACTCTACTGTATACCATTAGCTTCATCAACTTGCAAATACAGCTTGTTAAAGTGACTAGGCGGAATGATTCAAGACAGAAAGGAGTCTTTCATGGCTTTAGGACAGGAATTACCCGTCCTGACTTCCAAGAGTCAGGAGGAGTCTCTGATATTCAGATATCAATAAATGGCTCTAGGAGTGTCATTCTACCTGCTGGTCCAAAGTTCTTACGCATCATGTTCGTAACGCCATCTGGTCCTACAGCTGTTACAGAACTCAAGGGCACACTTAAGTTCGTCTAGGCTAAACTCGCCATCAAGTTGAGGGTGTTCCGACTTAAAACACGCTCGCACCTTTTAGTGGCAAGTGCTGTGGAACTTGCAAATTGTGGGCATGTATTTGTGGTTCCTGGTCTGGTTACTAACTGACAAAATTCATCAGCAACATTTGTTGGTGGAGTGTTCAGGGTTATAGCAAGAGCTCGAAAAGGGTGGTTCTTAGTAACAGGGCCACTGAAGGATCGGACTATCGCCCATATTCTAGGCAGAAGAGTGAAAGGACTCAACGACGAGCAGTAGGGTCGTCATTGCCTGCTAGCTAATTTCTGTAATCGAAGGTGTGATTTTGTGTGAGCTTTTTGTGCCATCTTGCAGTCCTCAAGTTCCCCTTTGCGATGGTAAGCCTGTTCTGCTCATCTTCTGATTGCTCTTAAGTGTTCGTATTCCCCGTCAACTGCAGAATACTCATTCGGCACTATGATTTGCTTGGTGCTAATGTTGTAAGAGTCACTCAGTGTAGTTGAAAATGTTTCCAAGTTTAGTTTTTCGCCTAATGCACCTGTTATGCGATGACGAAAATGTTGCAAGTTAGTATATTTTGAGTAGCGTTGAGTCCTTGTACTCCTCATAAGTCTATGTCCTCCCAAAATTGGGAAGTGACCACTGCCATGCGTTTCGATATCCGTTGACCATTCAGAACACTAAAGAAGGTCATGTGAGCACAGCGTGGCGTCTATACAACTGGAGTAACAATATTCTTTTATAAACGTTGGAGAGGTATCATTCAGCACTGTCAAATTACATTTATCATCAGCACATTCGATAACATTTCCGCGAGAGTCAGTATGTTCACTGCCGCAGTTTTTATTATGAGCGTCAAAGTCTCCACAAACCAGCACACACGATTCTACGATATTAAACACATTAACTAAGCTTTATAAAAATATTTTGCTAGAAGATTGTAGATAAAGGCTTATCACAGTGACACTTCTATTTCTAAAGGATATTTTGCAGCCCACAAACTCGGGTATATCTGAGTCACATGATTGTAATAAATAAGATGGCAGGTTTTTTTTCTAACACAAAGCATCGCTATGCTCTTTCCAGCTCTGCGCGATGACTTATATATCACGTAGTTGGACAGTCGAAAATCATATCGCACACCTGCTTCCTGTAGGCATATTACAGGGAAGCTACGTTTAGCAAGGAGTTTACGAAAACCAGCTGACTTATTACGAAAGCTGTTAGCATTCCACTGATCTATGAAGACATTGTTATAGTCACTCTTGATAGTAAGCCTGCCATGATGATGACTAAGTTTGTGGTAGCACTAGTGGCTCCATTGAGAGTAATGCTTTTACCTCTGGTAGGTTGTTTGCCTGTAGAAGAGCACTGAGAATTGCACGAAGAGCTGTGACTACCATCGGTAGGATCATATGAACCGAAGGTACAGACGCGTAATCACTAACCGGCACTGAAGGTTCATCTATGGTCGGAGCTGAACGTCGAGGAGGAGTATCAGATGACCGCTGAGATAGTTTTAGCGTCAGCAGTGTATGCTGAGGTAGTCACTGAGATAACTTTTGATGAGGTGGCTGTCGTGGTGTCTGCGAGAGATGAGCCTTATTCTTTAAGGGCCGATCTTGTCGTTGGCTAACTGGAGGTTGTCGACTCGATTTCTTTAGAGCTGAAGAATAACTCAATCTATACGCCTGGTCCTGCTCTTTGGGGGAAATCGGAGCCACATGTCTTACAGTGTCAGCGTTAGGTGGGGGCGCATTACGTGGTGGCGACCTTTCGTGTATCCACTCGTACCGGCGCAATCTTGAGGCAGCTCTGTTCTGAGGGCATTCAGAGTAGGAAGCCGTGTGATTTCCTTCACAGTTGGCGCTTTTTAGCTGCAGCAGTGACTTGCACTCCGAGTTGTTATGGCTATCTGAGCATATCTTTCAGCGACGTGGACTATGACAGTTCTTCACTAAATGACCGAATATCGGCCAGTTGTAGCACCTAAGGACAGGACCTAGGTATTCTTCCACAGAATGACTTGTGAAGCCCAAATGTACCCTTTCCGGCATTGGCCTGTCTTCTCTGTAGGTCAGAATAACAGCTCTCAGAGGGTGAGATTCTATTGCATCATCTTCTTGTCTTTTGAAGCGTGTCGGACGGCGGGCAGATCTCACACCAAAATATTTCAGGAAATCAATCAGTTGCTCTTCGGTGTATTGAAGTGAAACATGGCGTACCTTGCCAAAATTTCTCGTATATGATGTAAGAATATAAGGCTTGACTCCCAATCTAGCCACTTCACTCATCGATAGGAGATGCTTTGCGAACAAAACAGAAGAAACGCTGACAGAAAAGCTCCCATCCCTGTTCACTCAAAATGACTGAACTTTTTCTTTGGCCGCTGAGACAATTTCTGACACAGCGTGGTTTGAATTCACGTGCTAGAAGTTGTCGCCTTTCTCTGATAGTTGAAAGACCACTAGTATTTGCTCCGGTCTTTTTTTTTCTGTGTCACGTAAGTGAACGGCGTGTCATTACAGTCAATTTCCTCATCACTTAAGCCGTAAGTCGGTGCCCTATAGTCGTCCACGCAAGCTTTCTTCGCCTCGTTTTCGCCTGCGCCAGTGGTGGCCTGAGCTGCAGCATTTAGTACGAGCGTTGGCGGGTTGATAACGTGGTTTGCATGTTGTGACATTCTTGAATGCTTGGTCGGTTCTGTGTCACTTACGTGCCTTAGAACGCGTTGCTGGTCATAGGGTTCGTGCCGTCGCTCTTTGCTGCCTACTGCCGTAGTTGACGGATGCTGCCTAATGCCGTAGATGTTAGAGGCGCCCTGGAGAGTGCACAGCAACCCCCCAATAATGTGCAGAATTCAATCCATACGTATCCTACAAAGTGTCTTGTCCCTCTAGCCAGCACTGGAAAGCATTAAACAAGTACCAGTCCTTCAAGAACAGAAAAAGAATGGTTCATCAAAGAGGCAGTGGTCGCTCGGTGGAACATCTCATTTATCTATTTTCCTTTTTCCAAGGAGTTTTATTGGGCTTCTTTATAACTCTTCTACATTGCGCCTATGTGGGCGACAATTTTCTAGCAACACCAGTTGGCAAGGCGAAGTATAAGTGCGTGCGCCTGATGTGACGCTTGCACGACGTTGGTGGCCAAATAAAAAAAAATATACACCATGGCAAGTTTTACATTCAATGTTTGCATCTTATGAGCATTATTGTGCAATTAGGGTGACACAAGTTGACCAGTGACATCACTTATACAACACGCTTATATCAATAAGCAGATTGCACTGCAACGAGTCTTTCAGTCGCTTCACTAAAGGTACCATCAATGTGTTTCTTTAAAAAACATGTCTAGGAGTAGGTAAATCCGCACACATCAAGCTCGAAAGATAACAGAAAGGAGTTCGATGTACTGTATATTTCGATATAAAATTTCTTACGAACTTTAAAAGTTCAAATGCAAATTTCAGGGTACAAATTGGCTTCACGGCAGCACTTTTAATAGTGCAATGAAGCCAACTTCACGGCAATACATGGTGTTTATTTTGGGGGGGGGGGGGGCGGAGAGGGTAGGGGAAGGTGGGGGATCTGGTGTGCGTGAGCACGTGCTTCTCTCTCTGTGTGTGTTTTATGCTAGTCTAGTGGCTACGCGTTTCTGAACTCTAAAATAAGAGCAAGACACCCCAGTTTTTTATTCATATGATATATAAGGATATGTTAACGCACAACTATGGTGCCGGCTACTCCTTAGCCCTTGAGTGAAAGTTGAACACGTATCTTAAAGGTAAACGTGCAAAGCAGTGAATGTAAAATAGAACAGTCGAGCACACATATGCAAACACACACGTTACGCACATGTCACAACACAATGATAAGGAAATGTTCGAAAGTCAACGAATGGAGCCTCTGATAAAGTACCTCGTTTATATTCAATCCGACCAGCACAAAACAGCAGAGCACACGTCTGGTCCTTATGAATATGTATTCGCTCGTGTGTACATAACAGTCGACACGTCATTCACTTCGGCAGAAACATATGATAGATGTCATATGATACTTCGCATAAGTACGACACGTGTTATACACATGAAAGTTCGTTATTTCTTAGTACTTGTCAGCTATTCCGCGGTCTTGTAAGAAACGTGTTAACGCTTTTAAAGCGTTCGTCTAGAGAACTCCAGTTGGCCACGGGCCCAGAAGCTTCTTCATGCTCAACGGTCTGCGGTCTAATGCCAACAGTTCCGATTTAAGATAACGTCTCGGCGTGTCATGATGTGGACAGTCTATGAAAAGGTGAAATACGTCTTCATCTATAAATCCACAATCACATTCGAGAGTTTCAGCTCTGCCAATTTTGTGCAAAAAATGTTTTGTGTATGCGGTATTTATCCTCAACCGGTGAATAAGAGTTTCTATACTGCTATCTAGTGCTAGTGTAGTTTCGAATTAAATGAATTGATCGATGTGATATATATCACAGCTCTTTGTACTTTAGTCAAACTAAACAGTTTTGCTCATTCTGAAAGTTGTAGCTTTTATAATACTAAGCAATTCATTTTTCGAAATTGGTAAAGAAACAGTAACATCTTTACTATGTGCTTGTCGTGCCGCTTCATCGGCAGCTGTATTTCCAGGAATATTGCAGTGGCCAGGTATTCAGTGGAATTTGATCTCATGTTGCGCCTTGCTTTCTTTAGTGACCTCTTTTAGCGTTTCGTATGTCATACTATCACTAATTATTCTTATGTTTGCACTAGAGAGTGATCTTAATGCGGCCTGTGAATCGCTGGAAAGTACCCATTTTCTTGCGTCTGCTGCCGAGTTTATAAATTTATTAGCATACAAAATAGCGAAAAGCTTAGCAGTAGTATATGACGTCGTGTGTCATAATTTAAATAATTGTTGAATATTGAGCTGTGGTATAATAAATACTGATTTCGAAGACGTTCTGATACCTGAGCCATCTCTGTAAACATGTATGTACCCTGGATACCACATGTGTATCTGATAAAGCGCTAGTTGCTGAGCAGCTTGGATGAACATGTCTCTCTTTCTGATAATGCCATCTACTGAGAATCCAATGCTTGATATTGCAAGCAGCCATGAAGGATTGTCCCCTTCAGAGCTTCAAAATTAATTTCTTGGTAAGATATGTAGATTACTCTGTATTTCTTCATGAGCACTGCTTTCATGTCTTCGTAAAATTTTCAGTACCAATTAGTGGTTTTTGTGTTGTGCCTGCAATCGAAAAAATGACGGCATTTTTCGATTGTTCTCATGACTGGAAACGATAGTTGTCGGGCACTGCTATGACAAGGCTGCTGGAAGTCGGTCGTGGAACACCTAGGCAGACGCGTAATCTCCTTGCAAATAGTATTTAAAGTCACTCCTTTGAAGTGTGGGAAAGGCTGTGTAAGACTGCTGCAGTATATGCAACTTTCGTTTTAGTAAAGCATTGTGAACAGCGAGCGTGGATGATACAGATCCACCCCATGATGTACTAGCAATTCCGCAGAGTATATTCACTCGCATAATCACCTCGTTTTCGAGTTTATTTATGTGAGGTGCCCATGATGGCTGTCTATCAAGTATTACTCCAAAAAACCGATGCTGTGTCACAATGAATAATGGTTCTCCTTCTAAACTGAGATTGAAGTTTTTTAACTTCTCACGAATGAAGGGCAATACAGCTGTCTTTGCGTGCGACAGAATCATTCCTCTTTCTTTAAATAAAAGCTCCCGCGTGGGGATCCGAAACGTCTTTTTAAGTTTTGTGTATTTCATCTTGGTCGGTGTTTTTGTTATTTTGCATTATGTTTGTCCCCAACCAGACGAGATTCCGTCAGACTCTTGACTATATAAACTGTTGTGACTCCGAGTCTCGCGGGCCCCCGTCCTAGGACCCATCGTCGAACAAGTCTTATGAGGCGCTCGTAAAAACGACAACAATTTGTTTACATGGTTAGTAACTGAGAGTTAGAAAAGAGGTGATCAAGTGATCAGAACTGTACATGAGAGCTGTTGAACTGTAGAGCTTTAGAACTTGAAAATACACAAGAGTCTTCCGCTTATATAGCGCTGCGTTGCCAACGCTGGGCGCACTGTTCGCGGCTTCAGCCAACACGGTGCTCCATGGTCTAGGTGCTCCACCCACTAAGGAGAGAAAAGACACCACACAATTCTTGTGGAGGGGGCACAGTCCACACTATGCCCAAATATGGTCACCAAACACTGCACCGACGTTTTCGTACACGTCACCGAGTTTCGCGCACGTCCGATGATTTTGGTTCCCAAGATTCTTCTGGCAGCTGGGTGAGGTTCGAAAAACCGGCCGCCAGTACACGTGTCAAAGTTGCCTGACTGTTTGGGTAGGACAATGTAGTGGTGGGCCAGCACACCGTCAAAATATGCCACCCCATTCAGCCGATCATATGGAGAAAGGGGGGAAGAAGGAGTGGTCGACTAATCCCTCGTCGCCAAGGCGGGCTCCGGCAAGCGCTGCAGCAGATAGTGCCATTTCCTTCAATTCAACCCCACATTTCATTCCTCGTTGTTTGCTAGGAGCAGGGGCTTAGCTGCGAATATCCTCGTTTGCCTGGAAAGTTTTGCATAGAGTCGAGCTCACAATGGCCTTTCTTGGCTCGTGTGCCTTCCTTGCGCAGACCGGTCCTGGCCCCTTTTCACGTTTTGCTGACAGGAAAGCAACCCGTCTTGACAGCACACCCTCGCTTGGAATGCGCCGAAATATTTTCGTCCCTTTCACAAAGGCCGAAAAACTTCAATATTGATGACAGTCGTAACAATCTCTCGCGCGGTGGGGTGAAGATCTCGATGGGCTGAGGTTTGCAGCCAAAGTTCGGAGAGATCAGCGCTGACGTCTGGTCTGGTGAAGGCTGTCCTTGATGAAGTAGTGACCACCTGCTTCATTTTGGCTCAACAGACATCACACACGCTTATGAAACACAACCACGCACCCAGTGAGTGCCAGAAAATCCCGTAAAACCCCACCAGGCATATTTGCCCTTTTACCACAAATTAAAAGAAGTACGCTAGTTATTCTAAATTCCTCTCCTACGTTTGAGTGAAACAGAATAACAGCATTAGAAGCACACCCAATCTGAAACCCCGAATAGTGGTGTCTTCAATGTACTCGCCATGAGTTCAACGAACTCTAAAACGCCACAAAACAACAACAAAACCTAATCAATGGTCCTCGTCTAGGTCAGGAAAAAAATACTTCAGAACTCTCGAGAATGCTGTTTGCTTCAGGGACAGCGACTTAAACACTCAGCGTTGCCATGGGGTATCCCTCCCTTTGAAACGTATGTCAAACGTACACTGTTGCAAAACGAGACTTCAACGCAGAAGGCAGCCATTCTTAGAGAACAGAGGCAGTAGCTCAGAGAGTGGACAATGCTCCACCTTAATAAAATTAACTTGGTCATCTAGTAAGCTAGTTTTCCGAGTTGTCTTCACTAAGCTTTTCCACCCCCTAAACAGGACACTTGCAAAACAACGAAAAGCTCAAAACGAAGAATACCTGCATGAGTTCCGCATACGCGCAAAGAACAACTTAAGTATTCGCGCCAGCTCTCTGCGCACGCTATAACTCAAGCTCAAACGTTACCGTTATCTACGTCTCTAGTAGGACACACCTTGACAGACTCAAATCTTTCAGATTAGATTCCGCTGAATCTTAAAACTGCCAAAATTGTCGCTCCTACCTCGACTTTCGGTAACGCGTACTGCTGCTAACGCGTAACGCTGCGACTTTCGGTAACGGTAACGCGTAACGCGTAACTATCACACAATACTTAAGCATTCTATCAAAACCAAAGTGACGGAACTAAACCTTGCGTAATAGTCTTGCTTGGTTAATGATACCTTATCATGCCAGCCGCTCGGATAAAGAACGCGCTGGGTTCCTTCAGGTGCGTTAGCTCTATTCGCACTTATAGAGCGCTGTTACATTTTACGACCAAAGGTACGCTTCCGTATCATTTAAAAAAATCTAAACGCGCGTTTGATTGCAAATGTAACACAATCCGCGTTCAGCATGAACCCTTTGAAACCAATCTTTGTTTTCTTATCAAACCTTACATACAAAAGAAAACTTTACTTCAAATGTTCAAAACCGGAAAAATATTGAAATTATTTCCTTCCAGAAACTCTGAGTCGCATTCTGCGAAAAGCTTGCAGCTGACCTTCACGCTTTCAGCCTTGCACGTGGCGGTCGTGTTCTCTGTCGCTTTCGCGATTGCCATAGGCCACAATGAGCGCGAGCTCGTAGCCCAACTTTGCTATCTCGCCTCATTCCTGATTCCGGCCGCCTTTCTTCGTGACACCCAAGACTCCAGAAGTGCGGGAGAAAGAATCGCCATATTCCTTTGGTATTTGGTTCCACCCTGAATTTGGGACTAGCAGCCTTTCTTTTAGGAACTTGTCGACATCGTTGTCGACGCAAATCTGTTCTTTTCAACCACGCCTTCCTTCTTAGGGACGCGCGTCCCTTTCCGCTTCTTCTCTCTCGCCGATTTGGCCTGACCGTACGCCTCAAAGTACGGTTTGTAGAATTGCCCGATGGCCAACCCTTCCGTTTCCGCTTCGGCGCGCCCTCTGCCTCCACCTTTTGTGGTGCCACACGTCCCCGCTTCCTTCTTTTGTGGTGACGCTTACGCACAACCTTTCTTTGGTTGTTACAAACTTCCCTGGTTGCGTCATCGGCAACCCTACAGTTCAGGTGTGCCTGTGCACCACCCTTTCTGCAATCTTTGCCCTTCGATTTCTCCGCTCCATTGCTCTGTCGGGATAATTTTTCTGTGCTACCCCTCGCAAAACCAGACTCTGGGCTCTCCACAGATCTGAACTCTTGGAAATTAGCGTCCTGCTCAATTTCTAGGTAGTTTTTACCGTCCGGCCGATCGTGTACGTGCCGCTGCCCGAGGCATGTCTCTAACAAAACACAATCTCTGTTCATGCTGCTGGGATGAGACTTTTCCTCGAAACGATCCTCCACCGAACTTGTGCCTGTTTGTACACCTACGACAGCCTCGCAATGTACCTTTTCCCTCTCTGAAACATTTCCCACGCTATCTGTAGGAAATACTTTCAACAGTAGTTCGCCGTCATTGGCAGTGGGTTCGGGTTTCAGTAGCGTTTTGTCTTCGCTACATTCAGGACTACATTCGTTGTCCTCTCTTTCAACATCCGAAAGGTCATTCCCTTGCTGAGGCTTGAGCGTGGTCTCCAGTTCATCAATCTCTTCAATGACCCCACCAGGGTGACTGGAACCAGCCTCGGCCTCATATGGAACACCTTTCGGACTTGCTACAGTTTGCATACCAGCCACCTTCCCGCTCTCTACACGCACTACCTTCGCACCACCGGAGAGTTGCGTACCTTCCCTAGGCGCAATTTCACGAACAACGACCTGTTGCTCTTTTCTCTCCACTGAAAGATCACTTTGCATGTCGCACTGATAGAGACGTGTACCTTTCTCGGGCGGTACCTTGCAAACAGCGGCTTCCACGGGGACTTCACACTGCACCGTACTCACCACTTCACCGCACTTTTTGAACTTTACACATACTTCACATATACACGACGGACGACGATCCTGATTCAGTTCCCGAATGCGATTATTCGCCCTTTCTATGTCTTTGTGTTATGCTTGCATTTTAGCCTCGTGTATGCGTATCCTTTCGGCTTCTTCTGCCTCTTCTCTCTGGGCCTCTGCCTCTTTTCTCTGGGCTTCTGCGTTTTCTTCCTCAATGTCCATGACATAACCTGAGAGTTCCTCATCTTCCAACTCTGTCCCGACGATCCTCTCGATCAGTCCTGTTCTTGTTGAAGAGTCTGACACATGTAGGTTCATCTCCCTTGCGATCGCTAGCAACATAGACTCATGACTGCTTTCTCTTTTCTCTAAGCTTCTGCCTCTGCCTCTTCTCTGGGCTTCTGCATTTCCTTCCTCAATCTCTATGTCATAGCCTGAGAGATCCTCATCGTCCAACACTGCCCCGACGATCCGCTCGATCAGTCCTGTTTTTGTTGGGGAGTCTGACACATCTAGGTTCATCTCCCTTGCGATCGCTAGCAACATAGGTTTTTGCCGGGCTTTCAGATTCATGACTGCTTCCGGTACCACTCTCTGTTCCACAAATGATTCAGCAGCTAATTAGCTTGCAGCTAATTAACCCTGACAACAACGACAGCTCTAGCTTTCTGCCTTGCCTCAAGTTACCTGTTAACTTAGACTGCAAAAGCTTCCTTAAGCTCTTACACGGAATCCTGTTATGTCACTGTTAACCTTGCCGTCACCCACAGACTATAGCTTAAACAAGCTATCTCACAATTATCTGCCTGACGCAAGTTATCTGTTAACCCAATGACTAAAACAGCCCTGTCACCGTTAACCTTGCCGTCACCCACAGACTATAGCTTAAACAAGCTATCTCACAATTGTCTGCCTGACGCAAGCAATTTGTTATCCTGATGACTAAAATAGCTTTGTCACTGTTAACCTTGCCGTCACCCACAGACTATGGCTTAATCAAGCTATCTCACAATCTGCCGGACGCGAGTTACACAATGACCAAAAAAGCTATGCTCCCTACCAGCTTTTACTCGCACATCAGTAAATGCCTGGTGAAGTTTAACAGACAAAGTCGGCACTCACCCGGCTCGCGGTCGTACCTCCAGCGTCGTGCACCTCAGCAGTGCCTTCCGGTTGCCTCTCGCAGTCAATGACCTTGTGTCATCCCAGAACTGTCGTTCGGCTGCCTCTCAAGTCGATGAGCTCGGAGCAACCGACCGTTGTCGTCGTATCGCCTCTCGAAGTCGATGGGGTCGCAGCATCTGACGGCTGTCGTCGAGTCGTTGCTACCTGGGTTGACGCCATCTCTCCGCTGAATCCAGTGGTTGCAACCTGGGTTGACACAATCCCACTGCTGCCATCCAGTGGTGGCGACCTGGGTTGACGCTATCCCACCGCTGCCATCCAGTGGTGGTGACCTGTGTTGACGCTATCCCACCGCTGCCACCAGTTGTTGCGACTCCGGGTCCCGCGGGTCTCAGTTTGGTAGCGCGCCCCCGTCCTAGGACCCATCGTCGAACAAGTCAGATGAGGCGCTCGTAAAAACGACAACAATTTATTTACCTGGTTAGTAACTGAGAGTTAGATAAGAGGTGATCAAATGATTAGAACTGTACATGAGAACTGTTGAACTGCAGAGCTTTAGAACTTGAAAATACACAAGAGTCTTCCGTTTATATAGCGCCGCGTTGCCAACGCTGAGCGCACTCTCCGCGGCTTCAGCCAATACGGGGCTCCATGGTCTAGGTGCTCCACCCACGAAGGAGAGGAACGACACCACACAATTCATGTGGAGAGGGAACAGTCTACACGATGCCCAAATATGGTCACCAAAGCACTGCACCGACGTTTTTGTACACGTCACCGAGTTTTGCGCACGTCCGATGATTTTGGTTCCCAAGATTCTTCTGGCAGCTGGGTGAGGTTCGAAAAACCGGCCGCCAGTACACGTGTCAAAGTTGCCTGACTGTTTGGGTAGGACAATGTAGTGGTGGGCCAGCACACCGTCAAAATATGCCACCCCATTCAGCCGATCATATGGAGAAAGGGGGGAAGAAGGAGTGGTCGACTAATCCCTCGTCGCCAAGGCGGGCTCCGGCAAGCGCTGCAGCAGATAGTGCCATTTCCTTCAATTCAACCCCACATTTCATTCCTCGTTGTTTGCTAGGAGCAGGGGCTTAGCTGCGAATATCCTCGTTTGCCTGGAAAGTTTTGCATAGAGTCGAGCTCACAATGGCCTTTCTTGGCTCGTGTGCCTTCCTTGCGCAGACCGGTCCTGGCCCCTTTTCACGTTTTGCTGACAGGAAAGCAACCCGTCTTGACAGCACACCCTCGCTTGGAATGCGCCGAAATATTTTCGTCCCTTTCACAAAGGCCGAAAAACTTCAATATTGATGACGGTCGTAACAAAACATAATCTGCATATAAAGAGTAGCTTAACCTAGAAGGCAGTCTTTTTGCTAAATCAGCTATAATACAGCTGAAAAGAGAAATGCTGAGTACGCTTCCTTGTGGCATCCCCTGTCTGAAGTCGTGTTCAGCACTCTTTCCTTCGCTCATATGAATGAATACTTTGTGACCTGATAAAAATTTTGAGAACCACCACAAAGACCTGCCGGACAACCCGAGTTCCGAAATACTCAGCAGAACTTGAGTGTGACTGACTGTCAAATGCCCATTTGATGTCTCAGAAAACCGCGGCCGTCAAACTACCACAGGTGCGTTCATACTCCACATACGTTACTATGTCCAGTATCGAATCCATTGTGCCTATCTCCTTCCTAAAACCTGTTAGGTAGTTGGAGAATACAACGGTTCTGTTGCACCACCACTGAAGTCGCGCATCAATCTTTTTTTTTTCATTCCCTTACATAAATAACTTGTCAGGCTAATTGGGTAGAAGAGTTCAAGGCTCAAGGGCATCTTAGCCGGTTTTAAGATCAGAATGATGCGAGCAAACTTCCAAGACTCGGATACATTTTCTTGCATTCATAGATTATTGTATCTCAGATAATCGTTGTGCCTGTCGGCCGAAGGTTCTTTTGGATATTGTACGTAATGTCATTCGGTTCAGAGGCCGATTTTTGACGACATGATGCTATAGCACATTCCAGCTCACTTAACCTAAATACAGGGTCTAGTTAGGATGCTCGGCCCAATTGCAAGCATTAAATTTTTGGCTGGCTAATGCGACATATTTATAAAATGAGGCACATTGTGATGTGCCAGGCCTACTGATAAGTTGACAAAATTAGTCAGCTATCACAACCTTCCGTTTGTTCAAGGCTACAGCAAGAGCTCGAAATGGGAAGTTCTATAATACAGGGTCACTGAACCATTCACTGGTGACCATGCTTCTGCATCTGTCATGCAATTGATTCCACCAATACTTTTCGCTGCACTTAAGGGGAGATGCTACTTGAAGACGTTTTTTTTTAATATTCACCCTAGAGCAATGAAACTTCAGCTGTTTATGGAACTTTTTATGCTGAGTTCAAATATAAAATTAGTTTTCTTGCAAGTTACACGCTTTTAGCTCTGTAACATGACAAAGTGAAAACCTTAACCCTCTTGCCTCCCCCCCCCCTCTTTCATCCCTAAATTTCTGTAATTTTTGACCATTCATAGCTCACAGTGCTTCAAATAAAGTGTAGAGTGCAAATAACTAATTATGAAGCACATACAAAATATGTAATACGTGTGAAAAATCATAGACGTAAAAAGTCCATATTTCACCTACCCTAATAAATGTATATATACAATTTTTATTATACAATAAAATATCAAAATTTAAACTAAATAATTGCAATTGTCATGCTTTGGGAAAAAGTTTGGGCAATATTTCACGCAGATCCGAGCATTAGAAGTGCCCGAAAAAAAAGGGGCACATTGGAAAAAATGGCAAAATTTGTGTTTTAAGAAAAATAGGTTTTAAAATTAAATTTGAGTTTTTATTTATAAAAGATGTCATAAATCAGATGAAATTTGCACACCAAAATGAACAATCCTTCTTGTAGTGGCCGCTGCGACTAAAATACGCCAGCACCATGAATTTGTCCCTCTCGGCTTTTTCGAGCCAACTCCTCACAGACATTTCGCTCACAGACAGGGCCATGAAACGCTTGCCAAACTTCCGCTCTATCTGGCAGAGCCTTGTGCCAACTGCAAGCTAGGAAGAAGTTCCACAGGACTGCGAAATCCAAACTAAGTCCAGTGTCATGTCATATTGCAGCCATGCTTGTGCCACATACCGTCGTACATAATGGCAATGTCGTCCCTGCTAAGTTTTCTCGCTGCGAGCTCTTTCGACCTCTCAAGATTGGCACTGACGTCATCCGTTGCCGCATCAAGAACTTTCTGGCTGACAGGTGTAAATGACTTTTGATGCATTAGCTTTTGCAAGCCAACAACTGCCGCAAATCTGACCAGCTGCTCGTAGCCTATTCCTACAGGGCGCGCCGCACAACGGCTTTCACTTGCAAGCGATGCTTTTTTTTTTTCATTCATAACGGAATTAATTAAACGAGAAAAGCATTGTTCAGCTGCGCTGCTCGATAAGACATGGATCCCGGAAATAGGTTTCACAGCACATACAGGCGCGCAGCGGCCAATGGCGGTCCCCGATTCGTACCATGTGATAAGCCAGTCGTGGCGCTCAAAAACATGCAGAAGAGTGCTTCTTTTTATTATTTCTTGCGCTGCATCAGCAAGAGAAACTCTTGGTATTTGAAGAGTGAGGCTTGAATCTCCGACTCATGTGATCAACAATGGCGAGCGGCGGCGCATTATCGGCGGCAAGGTGCTCAAACTCTGCACACTTTCGACCTTTATTAGGCACCCTGTGCTCATTAGATGCAATTTTAAAGCATTTCCAGTTAGGTCTCGACCTGTATTATTTTTTTCATAACTGTTGAGGTACTAATCTTATCAAAACAGGCGAAAATAAAAAATCAGTAGTTTCTAAAAAAAAACTCGCATTTTTCGACCAGCATCTCCCCTTAAAGCAATCCTGTCTGCTCTACCGGAAGCAAACAACCTGCCAGAAGTAAAAGCCCTGCTGCCTCTGGAAGCACTAGTGTGTCAACAATTCGGGTCAAACCAGCTGGGGACAAGTAACATATAAATAAGCGCTTTGAAAATCTCTCTATATTCAAGTGGAATGCCAACAGTCTTCGAAGGAAGTGTGCTGACTTCCATAAACTTCTTTTGCAATATAACTTTCCATTGTATTGCATCCAAGAGGCAGGATATAATGACGATTTCCTCCTCTTTAACTACGTTATATATTAGTCACCTCGTCGAAGTTGTTCTAGCAGAGTACATTTGAGCATCAGAAAAGACTTACCTTCTCACCAAGTTCCCCAAAGCGATTCAGACTTCCCGGAATTCGTCACTTGTGAAGTATCCTTTGGTAAGCAGTGCATAACAGTTATTATTCTTTACCTACAATCTTTAATCTGAACTTTAGTGGAAAAGCTAACAACTATCTTTCATATTTCTAATTCTGTTCTGTTCTGTTCTAACTGTTTTGCTGGGGCGAGGTTGGGGTCCATATCGCCTCGGCTACTCTATATCAATAAGCAAAATAAAATTCATACACATTTGTATGTGGAGACTTTAATGCGCACAACATAATCTAGGGTAGTGAACAATGTGATGCACGTGGGAACGTTGTTGAGTGTGCCGCAGATAAATGCAATATGGCTATTTTAAATGAAAGCTGCTCAACTTTTCTCTGTGGGTGGAATTACTCGAGTTGCATAGATGTTACTATGTTGTGTTCTCAAGATCTAGTTAATGGTGTGGAATGGACAACGGATGTAGAAACACGTGGGAGTGACTATTTTTACATCCTTTTAAATCACCCCTACTTGCGGAATGACAACATCAGGCGATACAGCAAACTGACGAACTGGAAAGAATTCGGGTACTGCCTAGCAAACGAGAATAGTGAACTTACAACAGTTGAAAGCTTCACTAAATATTTGCAGAATAAGGCGAATAAGTGTACAAAAAAGGCAACACAGCGTTATGATTGTAATTATAAGCATAATGATATTAATATCTGAGGTATAACGTCAAAAAATAAAAGAACAATATTATTATGAGAGACACCGTAGTGGAGGGCTCCGGAAATTGCAACCTCCTGGGTTCCTTAACGGGCACCTAAATTTATGTATACAGGCCTCAAACGTTTCCGCCTTCATCGAAAATGCAGCCGCCTCAGCGGGGATTCAATCCTTCGACCTTCGGGTTAGCAGTCGAGCGCCATAACCACCGCTGCGGCGGGGCAGAGGGTTGATGGTAAGAACGTGATAGTGAGTCAGTCCGGGTTAATTTAACATTTTTGGTGAACTCAAAAGTGTGTAAAAGTTGCGTTTGAGGTCTAAATGCACGACCATTTTTCTTTCATTTCCCGCGTAAAACATTTAATGTTCCCTAAATAACATTTTTGAAGCATGTTATTTTGAAAAACAAACAAGGAGAAGAATGTAATGAATAAATTACTAGTGATTTTGCTTGGCCTGCATCATTTTGTACGTCTAATAAGCGCGCCCCGCCGCGGTGGTCTGGTGGATAAGGTACTCGGCTACGGACCCGCAGGTCGCGGGATAGAATCCCGGCTGCGGCGGCTGCATTTTCGATGGAGGCGGAAATGTTTTAGGCCCATGTGCTCAGATTTGGGTGCATGTTAAAGAACCCCAGGTGGTCGAAATTTTCGGAGTCCTCCACTACGGCGTCTCTCATAATCATATGGTGGTTTTGGGACGTTACACTCCACATATCAATCAATCAAATAAGCGCAACACCTACCTTAACTCTTTCTAGAGTACACGTGCTTCCTAATTAAGAAATATGTTTTCGCAGACGCCTTGCTAATATTAATGTTTACCCTGAAGGTATATAAAAAAGTATTTCTTGTTCATGCGTGACGACTTATGAGACATCTTTTTAGACAACCCACCAAACTGTGAACTTAAAACAATTTTTTGCAAGGCTTTGTGGAGTTAATAGAGTATATTAAAAAAAAACAGTTTTGCCAGTTCTGAAATCAAGATCATGATTTTCAAATTTTTTTTATGTTTAAACAACATGGGTAAGAAGTGTCCTACAGTTCCATCCAAGACATGCTATTCTATAGTATTAAGCTGATTTTCTTATATTCCTGCAAAAAAAAAACTGGATAAATCACTGTAATCACGTCAGCAAAGGATTGATTGAGTGATTTGTGGGGTTTAACGTCCCAAACCACCATATGATTATGAGAGACGCCGTAGTGAAGGGCTCCGGAAATTTTGACCACCTGGGGTTCTTTAACGTGCACCCAAATCTGAGCACACGAGCCTACGACATTTCCACCTCCATCGGAAATGCAGCCGCCGCAGCTGGGATTTGATCTTGCGACCTGCGGGTCAGCAGCCAAGTACCTTAGCCACTAGACCACCACGGTGGGGCCACGTCAGCAAAGGAACTGAACATCTCTTTTCTCAAAATTTATGTAAGGAAGCTTTGTCGTTTTTCTGTTCTGATCTATCCTGTTCTAACTGTTTTGCTGTGTGAGGTTGAGTTCAATATTGCCACGGATACTCCATATCAATGGGTTCTGCAACGAAAATAAACTCAAAGAATAATACTGAATTGTACCCAAAATGAGCAATCAGCAAAAAACACTCACATAATAGCACCTTCAAACTAAATGAAATAACGTGTTAATGTACAGTTTCCTTGCAGAAGTTCACACTGTCGTAAAATTTTCGCACGCACATCTTTCTATTTCTACTCTCAGTATGTCCACTGACACATTATTTCATATATGTCAACCCCTGGCTGTAAATCACAAGTGCTTACCCATCCCGGTGTCCATTAAAAAGACTGTCAGGAATATTTCCGTCTTTTTTTTTTTTGAATATGCAGTTCAGGCCATGGTACGAGTAGTTTGTTTAATGTGAGGGGCCGTCCGTCCAATGAATTTAGTTTCTTCCTTTTTTTTTCATTTGCATACTTCACCCATTCTAAAATAGCATGGCAAACATTTTCTTCTGCATGACCACAATGACATTCCGGGAAGTTGGATCAATGTATTTTGTGCAGGAAGCTGTTTGTCTATGCTACTTTCAGTCGAAAACTGTGGATTAGTCTCTTTAAGTGCCATGGGAGATCAGTCGCTATTGAAAATGTTCTGTCTAGATCAACTTCATAAAGTACTGAGTCCTTTGACTTGGGGCTATCAAACCACTTTTTCATAGATCAATGGTTAGCTCCTTGCGTTTGAAAATGTCGAATATCTGCCCTAGACATAGGGATTGCGAACTCCCGTCCTTCGTTCAATGCTTTCTTGGCGAGGCTGGCTACCTCTTCAGTACTCTTTATTCTAATATGACTATGTATCCACTCTAATACAACATTGTAACACTTCGCTGAGGCATATTCCACAGTTTCTGCAATACATTGTGCTATTTCGCCATTTTTGTAAAGGGATCTTGCATGTTTGAGTAGCTGAATCATGGCAACGCTGTCTTCAATAATGAACGAGGGAGTTTTAAAGGGACGGTAAAGTGATTCCGCTAAAAATCATTTTAAGCTGCGGAAACGCACTGCATCATGAAAAAATTGAAGTGAAAAGTGAGAACGGGTGTATTGTTTGTTTATTTTCAGTCACGCTATATCCCAATAGTGTCCAGCGCTGATTCATCAACATCATAAAAAATCTTAAGTGTAATAAGTGCATAAAAAACACACTCATAATTTAGTAGAGTAATAAGAAACAAATGACTTTATGAGCTTTCAAGTAGATATTTTCAGTATTCGTTTGTCAGAAAAAATGCTGAGTAACCCGGCGCTAAAGCATAGCTAATAAAAAATACCAATCAGTGTTTCAAGCATAAATATTAAAATTAAAAGACCCTAAAGCTTCGCCTTTAGGAGTTTAACGCGATATCGACATTCTGTTTCGAGTGTGTACGTCAAACACTTAGTGCATAAAACCTTTTCGAATTTGCTATGCACTCACTAGGTGGCCTTAAAGTGCTCTGCAACACTTTTTGAGCATGGTCAGAAAACGCTGCCAATCAGTAGTAGAGGCTCCCGACAACACACGAACCAAATAATATAGCGCTGCACGTGGCCTGGAATTAACAATAAATTATCAAAGTCAGCTGAAAATTGTTTTCCCTTCTCTCGACAAATGACGAACGGCGCCCAAAAATCACTCGTACAAAGCCCATCCATCACCCATTGGCTGATTTGAATATAGCGCGCTTGGTCGTTACACAGATCGCCGTGGGAAGCTGCGACTTGTCGACGCGTGCGTGCGCGATCACGCTCAAGAAGCCACGCATTCGAAGAAAAAAAGAAAAAAAGTGCTTAAAGTCACGACGTTATAAGTACAGCGCTTCGTCCGTCTCTTGTTACTGTTCTGTGTTACGCGCTGTTTTATCGCTTCATTGACCATGTTCCAGCCGGCCTATATATACACGTTTGTGCAGGTGACGTATTTTCTTGGCCCCTGTCATTCCTCCCTGCTTAGCTTCCAGCGCTTTCGTTGGTACGAGAGAAGAGAAAATGCAATTGCAGCATGCGACAAATCTTTGTAGCTCCATTCGCACTGGACGTATTCTCAAAATTTGTGAAGCGTTGAGTTCATGAGGCAATAAGCTCTTCCAGTGAATTCATTCCATGCTTACTCGAAAAAAGTGTTTCAGGGCGCCTTGAAGCGAATACACGCCATAGCGTGGGTGCCATTTGTAGTGGGGTACCGGCAACGACGCAGCCAATATGATAATCACATATTCTGACACCTGTTGGCTATGAACTCTCGTACCAGGCATTATTACTGCAATACTTCATGTTGAATTCTGAAGCATGTATACAGGGCGCGGTGTGTTTGTGAAGCATGAAAGCAACTTTCACTGCATTTCCAAGCAGAGGAAGTTCTTCTCACTGTTCTTACAAGCAGAGCGAGACCGTGTGGCAGAACATCCGCTTGCCAACGCAAACGACCGTAGTTCGATCCCCATAAAAAGCCCTGGTTCAGTCCCCACTCTGCTCCAGGTTTTTTTTTATAATTTATTGTATATGCATCGCTCTCAATTGTTCGCTCACGCATAAGATGATGGTTTTTCGCTTACAACCGCCGACACCTACGCCGGGATGGCTGCAAAACGTGCAAAGAGCAGTTGCGGGTTAAAATGAGCCTCCGTCATTCTCAACCTCTTGCTAAAAAATAAAAAATAAATAAAAAATAGGTATGCCGAGCCAGAAGCACTGACGGAGACGTAGTCTTCGAGAATCTCTGCTGCTTTATCAACCTAATTTCCATTCACTCATGAGAGAGAGAATAAAAAGATGGAAGGCTTACTAGAATCTGGTCTGATACCCTGCACTAAGGGGAGGTGGAGTGGGAAAGATGAGAAGTAAAGCGGGGAAGGGGAATGGGGAAGAAAGATGAGATGGAAAGCGAAGAGAAATAAAAAGTATTTTACGCACAGGACTTGGGCTCGCCAAAACTTTTTTTATATGAATTCACTCGGACAAGCACTCGCGAAAATTTTTTTTTTAGTGGATTGACGCGGACTCAAATTCATCAAAATATCACTCTCCCAGGCTCCCTCAGACTCCGACTCACGACTTGATCTGATTCCGAGTGAGTCGACTCACGAGTCTGGTGGTATAGAATTATCTTTTTCGACCATAGCGTCAATGTTTTCTCACGCCAATATCTCACATATTCGTGCATTTTTAGGCGCCTTTTGATATGGCACCTGCTTTTACAAATTGCGGGTGGTTTCAAACCCATAAAGACATTTTTCTTGAAAGAGGTAACGATATCAGGTATATTTATAAGGAACTTTCCTGGAAGAGAAGATAAAGCGGGGTCAAGCAACCTCTACGCTATCCACGCCTTTAATCAATAGGTATTGAAAAAATAGTGTTTGAATAAGTATAAAGGTGATTTCAGGTAATTCTGATAGTAATGGCGAAGATGAGTAGGTAGGACTACAGGTCGGCAAGAAATGATGCATCTCACTGGGACTCGCTCAAATATTATATATTGCGGTTTGGAGTCCGAAAAATTATTTTTTTCCAACTAGACTCACTCGGACTGAAACTCGAGATAATAATACTCATGCGGACTGTCTCAGGCCCAGACTACGGCTTGATTCATGTCGTAGTAAGTCCGAGTGAGTGGATGCATGAGGAAATTCGCCAACCTTTGCTGACGTGTGATATACAACACAATAGACCCTATCCTTGCGTGAATGTCACTGCTTTGCACTCGTTCCGTCTGTCAAAGTGATGAATAATTAGCACGAAAACATGTGGCCCATTTGTTTCCACCGTGAGACTTGGGAGGTGTTGTGAAGGTAGTGAACACTTCACAGAAACTACATTCGCAGCCCCGCACGCATGCGTGCTGTTTGTGTAAACGAATTGTGAAACCATATACATGTCGCTAAAAGAGGACGAAGTTCAACAAGGATTCCTCTGCGCAAGTTCGTATCGAAAGTCGCAGGACGTGCGTCCTCGTTGGGCATCGTTCCTCTCATTTGAGCGGATGTTTACTGACACGTTGGCCCATAAGACGCCGCTACTGTTTTCCAACTCGCCGGCCCTCTCCGCTTCTATGCAAGAGTGCGTGACTCCTCGACGCTGCCGCTATCAAGAGTTGAACGTTGAAGCCGGGGGTCAAGATGGGCGACAGCCTACGACCGGCTCGGTGCTGCCATCTTGCGTACTATAACTTCCTCCAACTGGTAACGCAAGTTTTCTCTCGCCTCTTTTCCTTTTTGTCTCTCTTCTATGCGCACGGCCTTCCTCCTCTCTCTCCTCGTATCTCGCTGTGATGCTTTGCTGTTGTTTTGCGCGCTGGCAGTTGTTTCCGTGCCAGCTTCGCACATCCTGCAAAAGGGGGAGGGCCCCTCCGGGCGAGCTGGCTTGGCGGCAGGCACTACTGCTAAAGCGGCCGACCGTTTTCACCGGGGTCTTGCCACGCGGGCGTGGCAGCCAGTGAGAGTGCAACCACAGCTGCTGCGTCCACGCCGACACTTGTCGCACGAGCGTCAAAGGAGCGTCCCCGCGCGCACCGGCGTTTTACGTTTTTCCTGCCACAAGCCGCCCCTTGATTTGCGCCGCAGGTGAGTGTGCGAGCGGGGCAGGGCTACGCGCCTCTGCGAGCGATGCTTGCACAGGTGCGTGGCCTGTCGCCCACCGGCAGACTCGCATTCCATTCAACGGTTATGCAATAGAGCGCGGCTATCGTGGATAAATATCAGTAGTGTCAATGAGCATGCAGGTGACGCTCGTTTCGCTTTCAAACTTGTGGATTTCGCTTTCTCTTTGTATTCTTTTTCCTCTGTGTTGCTTGCATTGCTTTGCTCAAAGCGCGGCTTTTCCAAATCCGCCGTCCCCTTCTGCAGGCCTCAGCACTCGCACTGCGTTCATTAGTAGCTGAAGCGCAATGAAGCAGACCATGCGTGACTCTGAGTCAAATAATGAGCTCTTTATTTGGACGCCTGTTTTTGAACTTGCCGACGTGAGCAACAGGTGCAGATAATGTGTCGTTTAGGTCAAGCTGCTATATAGGGAGCGGCGTCTGCCCACAGCTTCATGAACGAAGGGAGATTTTAACTCCTTCAGTAGATAAAAAAAGTGGCAGCAGTGCTTTGCCAAAGTTCGTGCCTTGGTCGAAATTTTATTGTACAAGCTAGTATAGCAGTTATATCCCCATTCTTGAAACATTTTCGTGACAGGTTTGAGCCTATATCGGAGCATTCCGGCCTGCTTTATTGCTCAGTTTGTAATTTATACTCACTGGGAGTTCTGACCAAACTAATGCGCTCACTTTGCAAAGAAGTTTCAGTCGCAGCAAGGTTGACGTTACACACACGTGTCGAAATTCCTTGGTTACTTCTTGTTTGGTTTCTACTTTGCTTCCTTGAAGGCCAGCCTTTCTCTTATTTTTGAAGTTATATATAACTGTAGGGGTTTTATCATCCGAAACCGTGATAGCATTATGAGAGACGCATTAGTAGAGGGCTTGGAAAATTTCGGTCATCTGATGTTATTTAGCGTGTGCGTAAATTCATGTACACGGGCGAGCATTCCACCTTCTTCGAAATGTGACCGCCGCTTCAGTGATTCGATCCCGTGACGATTCGGGTCAGCAGTGAAGCGCCGTAAGTGCCACCATGGAAGGTGGAATGCACAAACTTGAATTGAACTTAAGTATGCGTATAGATAACACAAAAGGAAACAGATACTTACTTTTCCTGGTCCGCGCGCAGCTGCCGATATACAAGCATTTATATGTATATAATATTGTATTCCACTATAATTTAGACTATTAGAGAAAGAACTGTTTTTTTTCTTAGTTCAGCGGACAAATGAAAAAAAAAGTGACCGTGCGTATTGCAAATGACCCCGTGTTTTTGTTTTTTTTTTCTCTAACAGAACTAGGTACTCACAGTTCGTTCATTGCACATGGACTAAAAGCATCGCCTTTCCTCGAGAATCGCTGCTTCTTCGGAACAGCTTATTCTCTAACCGCCGAGAGAAGACCTCGTCGCGTGCTCCGGTATCTGTTCCCTTGTCTTTTCGTCACAGCGAACTTACAGGAGGCCTCGAGTCGAACGCGGTAGAAGCAGTTACATGCTCGGGTGAGCGCGAATATCAGACGCCCGAACGCCTAGGAGGCTGCGGCTCTCAGACGAGAGAGGGATTCTTGGTCGCGGCAGACGCTCGTTTTTAGAACCACGAAAAGGGGGGGAAGCGCCGAGCATGACGCCTTTCTGGCATTTGTTTTTCTGTTCGCGGCTGCAAGAGAGGAAGCAGCGAGAGCTCTTCCAATGCGACGTCCTTCCCCCACCTTCGGGTCGTCTGCTGGTGTTCGCTTCAATGAACGAGCAACGCCTCGCGTTGACGTGATGTTTTGACCTAGCGGCCCCATTGCCGGCGCAAAACAACGGGATGCGGCCGGAACGACAACTGCACGAATGAACGAAAACTTTGACGGCTGAATGACTCTGAGTGGCATATCAATGCACTGTTCACGCTGCGTTGGCTGCATTGACAGCAGAGTTCGTGGTCTACTGGTTGGAGCCCATTAACGTAATGACGCGTTTCATAGGGACCTTGAGCAATTTCTTTTTTTAAATATGTAGTTATTTTTATTTCGAATTTTCGCACAACTGTTCGGCTACCCCTACTGAAAGTGCGCATTATCACATACACGAGATAGGCCAGTTGCATATCTTTGCTCCATGTTGCATGCTGTTTCTTTTGCGTGCGTATATTGAGTCGCGCTTATTCAAAGCCCTGTTTTGCCGTGTGCCACGAACGGTTAACAAGCTGTCAATAGCTGTGTGAACAAAAGTCAGCTACCAATGGCATACTGATTGACTGATGAGCACATATACATTATTGCTTCGTGGAAAAGCTTTTCCCTTAATTCTTTAAAAAGAAAGGTTGTTGTTTTATCCACGGGGTGTTGTTTAGCCATTCTGTACCTCAGTGGTCGAGATCCTAGTTTACTCGATCCAGCTAATGTAAGACCCATTTTCATAACCAAATGTTTTCTAAGGAAAAAAAAAAAAGCTATTCTGTTTCACGTTCCAAGACCTCAATACAGTTACGAGACACGCCGTGGTAGTTGACCGCAGATTATATTTGACAGCCTAATGGTCCTTAACGAGCACTTTAATATAAACGCGCAAAAGCTTTTGCATTTGCCCGCATTAAAATGAGGCCACCGCTTTGGGAATTGAATATACAACGGCAAGCTCAGCAGCTAAATGCCATTACAAAAAGGCTGCAGTTGGGTGAGGTGGGGAATCGGAAGGTTTCTGGTCATTGGTACATTTGTGCACGAACTACGTCAGCAATGTACAGTAGTATGGCATTAATTGTAGAACCACAGAGGCGGCGATAGGAGGGGGGTAGGCTTTCATGAATGTGAATATTTAGCGGACACAAATATGGCATGGGCATAAAGCACGCCTGACGACCACTACTTTTCCTTAAATGATGACTTCGGCGTCGATAAATGTATCTTCTGGGGCATTTTCGACAAGGACTGATTGTGTTGGCTTTTCCTGGCGATAATTAAGTCAGTTGCCAATCATCATCGTCACCATCAACGGCAATATTCAAGAGAGTGTATGTACCATTATTACCTTTCCCGCATATTTAGTGAGGCCTGTGGTGCCGAAAAGATTGTTGGATGACAAGCGACAATATAAGGGTCCTGCTGCTAAATAAACTTCGCGGCCTCTTGAGCTTCTCTTTAAGACCGGCTTAAGAGGCCACGAAGTTCTCATGCTTCTCATCTCGGTCGATACCTCAGCCGTGCTAGGAAGGAAGGAAGGTCTGTGGGAGTGACATTGGACTTTGTGAACTCGGAAGCCTATTTCACAGCTGCGAAGTACTCACTATGTGTCGGTAAAGCAACGCGTAAGTACGCCCAAGTCGCTGCTCATGTCGCTGATACTGTAACTGATGATGATGTTGATGATGATGAATTATGACTGGGCGTTTTTTATTGGGTAAGCAGTTTGAAACCACTCACTCGTTACGCGATTCACAAGTGTGATGCCCGGCGTGATTCCACGCTACTGCAACAAAATATCACATATGCAAACGCGACTCCCCGGCCGACATAATCCTGAATTGCAGAAGCTTGAAACTGTTTCTGAACAATTTCGAGCACCATGACTTGGCTGTGTGGGAAACTATTAGACTGCTATACGCACATTTCCCTGGTTCCATCGTGGCTCGTACCCCACTTTTTATTCTTTGCATCCATCGGGATTTTTAGATCACGGACACCGCCGACAACAACGAATTGTCTACGACATGAATTCCACAACGCAGTCGCGTCAAAAAGTTACGGTACCCCGTGTTCTTATCTGGGCGTTTGAAGGAACAGTAAATCAGGAATACGTGTTTTATTCCATGTGTGTGCTGAAAGCTGTCAGAAACCGCATGTTGTTTGCTCAACACAAGAGTCCGTAAGCCGCATCGTCCCAACAATTGAAAATTCGGTCACATGAAATGATGAGAAACCGTAAACGGGCGATGTGGCAGTTGACGTTTCGACGAGAGGGTTTGTTTTCCTCGCATAGAAGTGTGATAGAGATGTCAATGTAGCTTATGCATTCGAAGCTTGAAATATGCAGCTTTCCCATCTAGAGAATATAGCATTTATAAAACAAGATCTGAAGGACTTGTGAAGTGATAACTCTACCGGCTACATCAAGGGATTGAAAGGAAGTGGTCACCTTTGAGTTCACCGTTTTTTTTTTTTTGACGTGTATGTCCGTATGAGCGATTCAATTATGAGTGCGGCGGGAATAAGTGGCGCTTGGATATGTAGGTTACACTAATCGAGGTTGCGCAGTTTGCCTGGACAAATCTAGTGGGCATTGATCAGTGTAACAATGTGGCACCTCATGAAGATTGCGTAATATAGCAGTAGAAACGTCCGAAAAAAATCTAGAGTAGCTTCTCTCGAAGTTGCCATCTCCTGAGCTCGCATGTATTATTGATATATACACAGAGTCGATAAATAGCTCACACATGTTGCCGCGCTACCTAAGATGGGAAGTGGGATGGAATGGTACAGGCTGTTCTTTTTTTTTCAAATAAAGCAAGCGAAAGCTTTTTTTGCTGTGGCCATGTAATACTTTATTTTAACTGCGTTATAATCGAGCTTCACTAGCGGATGCAGAAGGCTCTTTTCTTCCATAATCACTGGGTGACTGGGGTAAACAGAGTCCGACCACACGGGATGTAGAAAGAAAAAAAAATGAATATAATCAAGCGATCGAAAAGAATGCTTTTATAATTCCTTAAAAACAAGAATAATTAGCCACATTTACAACTATTAAGCTTACAGCAGCCATTTTACTATGATTTTAGCTCTGATAGGCGTTCTTGCGTCAGTTTATACTGGTGTCCTACTTTTTAAAGACAGCCCTTTTAAGTGAACAAACAAGAAGACACAAAAAGAGAAGGCAGCGTGATGTTTTGTATTGCTGAGGAGCTGGTCGCTAACGTTGTTAGGGTCAGTGATTTCGCCTGTGAAGACGTTTTTTCAGCCGTTAATATTCAAGCTAGTTTGTTCGCCTTGATACGACAAATCGACAGCCTGCTTTGTAATCATGATAACTTGGTTCCCGCGCTCTGCTGCATGCCTTCGCAAGCTGTCACGTGCCCAAGCTAGACATGACGACTCGTCCATCAGTGAAGCCCAGCTGCTCTACCAAGATAAACGCGACGACAAATCACTGCAACCATTAAGTTGGGATGGGTCCGCGTTCAGTTAGATTGCAGAGCTTTTTGGTCCGCACTACTACGGCAGATGAAAGCGAGAGGTTGCGTTCTTTTTTTTCTATTCGTCTTTATTTAGTTAAAGTATTTTGTGAATTTGTTTAGACACAGAAAAAATACAAAGAAAACAGCGTCTTTTTTTTACATTCGACCAAAAACTGAAATTGATGCTTGCAATGTCCTTCAAAAGCATCGCATTGTAGTGCTGATTATGCATATCAACGTCAAAAAGTACATATGATCGTCATAAAGTACATTGAAAAATGATCTTTCTATAGCGTAAAAGTACGAGATTCTACTTAAAGAAAATATACGTGTGTTAATCTTATGGCACTGCCTATTTCATCAAGTTCGTGACGACATGAAGTGATCAACCATTCTTTTCGCTGCATAACGTCAGCTGTACAGCATGTACCATGCGTACGCTTCGTAGTGATACTTAGATTCAATATTTGACGAAGTATTCACTATTTTTGCATTAACATAACCAAGCCTACAATAACTATTGTGTTCCTGACTGTATACAGTTAAACCTATTTTACTTTCCCGGACTAAGATTTACAAGAATGGCCAGAGATTGCCAGAATAGTTTACATCTTGCTTGCCCTGCCGGAACTCTTCCTTTCGATTTTCTCAATATTCTATGCCTTTTTTTTCATTTTGAGCCGAGGGAGGGCTTTCGGTGCGTCCGTACTTCCGACAACGTTTCAGGTCTCTTGACTGTCATTGTTTCATACCCGGCATTGCTTCTACATCTTGCGATACGCCTGTACTGCTGGTGGATGTTTTCTTCACTGCAATTCCAACAGAATTCAGAGAAATTGGAGTGTAAGAAGTTTCTGGGAAGTAGTTCTGCTACACATCAATAATCGTCATCCTACGTGCTTGCGTCTCCTTACTTGAAGACCCGGCACTGGCCACTTTCCTATGGAGAATGCTGTGTCACACTGATAACGCGCGCGCCATTCACACTGTGTCACACTGATAACTACTGATGCCGTTGTGTAGGGTTGTGGAAAATTTGACCATCTGGTGTTCGTTCTGTTGCACGGGCCTTTGTCATTTCGGCTCCATTGAAATGCGGCCTCCACGGCCTAAATTATATCTCTCTTATGTTCACGTCCGCAGCCGAACATCATAACGACTAAACCACTATACCGCGGGTCATATTTGGGCACTAAGGCAGGATTAGGTATTCACGCAAAAAGTGCATGGGATAACACTTCTGGCGTACCTGCCTTTGTGTGTAATACACTAATACGAAAATTACGCACAAAAAACCGACATAATGACTCTGATTACTTTCGTCACTCATGAGTCGATATTTTTGAAAGACACATGCTTGCAAAATGTTTCAATCTAAGGGTTATGTATATAACCATCATGGGGACGAAAGCAAATTTTAAACGGTGTTTATTTTCATATCCGGTGATGATTGAGCCTCAGCTCTTACTTCAGGCTGAATTTCCGTACCTCAGATGAAATGACAGCTCCCTACTCTCTTCACCTTCATGTTGCTAAGAAGGAATACCAATGACAAATAAAAATGTTTCTTGCTGCCCTAAATTTGCATACTACCGGCCGTAGGTATTAGAAGAAGCATGGGGAAAATTTGTGCAGAGGAAAACAAGCATGCAGCCATAAAGACGTCACCTCGAGAAAAGGTCATACTGCTCCTCGTCCCGAAGGATTTGTATTTACTGCTTGCACAATTAAACTATTTCCCTTATTTGTGTTGCTGAGCACCATTTATGATTGTGAAAATGAAACTTGTGCAAATGAAAATGAGTGCGCCAAGCATACCACTGGGTCTCAAATGATGAATGTTATTAAGCAAGACATGCAAAGGCATATGTGCAAACTATAGGGCTGGAAAAAGTGCGCAAACAATGCGTAATCCAGTGGTTAAATAATACTAAAGGAAACAAAAACAAAAAAAAACAAAAAGCGGCAAGCCACGTGAAACCTATCTAACCGTTCGCCCAATCCCCCGCTCATATTTGTGCTTGTGATGGGCCTTTTTATTGCTAAGGATTTATATAACTAATGGGGCAGTTGAAATATAGCATTCGATCTTGGTTATTGAGAGTTTCGTTCAATTTTAAAAGATAGGAACTGTGGGGCCGGTATAGAAGCCATAACATAATCAAACCCATGACTCCTTTTCAAACTTTTTTTTCCCTCTCTACATTCTGCTTCGCCACTGTGAATTGCTTTTCGTAACAAAATCAGCAACAAAATTTAGTAAACTTTGCACATGCAAATCTAAAGAATTGCACACGCAATGCGTGGAGAGAAAGTTACGGTGGGGCTGTTTTCTCTGAAAAGTGACAGGTGAAGTCTTGAAGATCTCAGTAACTAGCGCGTGCCTCCCAGCACCGGTTGGCTTGGCACTTGGCCAATATTATACAGAATGATACCCCGTTTATTTGGTTGGACAGTGTTGACGCCTGCAACGGTCCATTTGCCTCGTCTCATATATCAGGTGTTTGCGACTCGCTGCTGTCCTTAGTCAAGCCATATTTGTTCACCCTGTGCCTAGCGGAAATTTCGAAGCACTCAAATTTCCTCTCGTGTACTCATGAGGGCTCGAAAGTTCAGCCTATGGCAATTACGAATGAAGCTTTGAGTTTATCGAAAAAGGGACCAGATTTTGTATTAAAATAAAACATTATTTAAATGCGGTATCTAAATAATCATCACACAGCAGCCAAAAAATACCTATTATCAACAAATTTCGATACCATTACGTCTGCGTTGACGAGCCTCTTCATAGCCTAGATTTACTCTGCGGTTTGACTCTTTGTTCATGATATTGCCAAAGACCTGCTGCAGCAAAACCGACATTTGCATCGTGTCTGTGACCGGAGATTGAGCGAACTCATTAAGCGAATTTTCACTCGGACCAACTCCATATAGTGTCGACATCACCCGCCTTGGTGGGTATGGTACTTTCTTTCTTTTTTCTTTATTCAATACAGCAGACCTTATACATGCCCAAGCAAGGTGGGGGAAGAAAAACAACAACAAATTGAAGTAAACACAAACATAGGTACCACAATTAGCAATGATCTCAATATGATTAGATGCTACAATAAATCATTCCAGTCTGTTAGGGTGCGTGTGAAAAAAATTTGAATAAATCTCTTCTCGTGAAATAAGGTGTGAAAGAATTAGGATGATGGTGGCGAGTAAGTCTTCATGTAGAAGATGAAAGATGAGATGAGGGGTTAATTCCGATACCGAGTTTCCGATTTCAAAGGAGGTAAAGAAAGTATGATGGAATGGTGCCAGATGAGTGGAAGTGTAGTCGCCTGGTGCCTTTGCTGAAGCCCGGAAAGTCTCCATTCGATTTGGCATCATACCGGCCTATAGCACCAGCAAGCTGCGTTGGCAAGGTCATGGAGAAAATGCTGCTTACACGCATGGAATGGTACCTGGAACATTATAACATATATCCTGATGATATGGCTGGTTTTCGACGAGGTCGGTCCTCAGTTGATAGCGTTATTGACTTAGTGACCTCTGTTCAGCATCAGAAAGCTCAGAAGCGGCTGTCGGTAGCTCTGTTCTTAGACGTGAAGGGTGCCTATGACAACGTGACCCACGAGGCTCTTCTCAATGCTCTTGAAGCAGATGAACTTGGAGGTCGTGTGTTTAGATAGGTAAAAAGCTACCTCACAAAGAGATCCATGTTCGTTTTAACTGAAGATGGGTCTACGAATAAATATTTCCTAAGTCGTGGGGTGCCACAAGGCGGTGTTTTGAGTCCAACTCTTTTCAACCTGGTTCTCGTGGGGCTCACCGAAATGCTGCCACAGACAGCTTATATATCTCTCTACGCTGACGATATCTGCATTAGGGCGTCCGGCGTGACACGACCTCAAGTGCGCGCAAGAATACAGAAAGCGGCAACAATGACATCAACATGCCTTTGCCAGCAAGGTTTGACTATCACCACAGAAAAATGCACAGTGGTGGCGTTCACACGCAAACCGATGTCTTTCTACTCATTGTGCATCGATGGCAGATCAATTCCATATAAGAGCGCTCGTAGATTCTTAGGTGTCATCGTAGATCGTGACCTAACCTGGAGCCCGCATGTCACATACCTGAAGAAAAAGCTCATTGGCATTTGAATTTATTCAAGTTCGTCGCCGGAAAATCATAGGGCCCATCCGTGCACTCCATGTTGCAGCTTTACACAGCCCTCTTTTTCGGAACTCTCCCGTACAGCCTTCCTGTCTTGTCCAACACGTGCAAGACTAACATCCGTGCACTGCAAAGCGTACAAGCCCAAGCACTTCGGACATGCCTTGGCCTTCCAAGATGCTCATCGACAGTGTCAACTATTGTTATTGCACAAGAACAACCGGTCACAGCGCATGTCATTGTCGAGACGCTGAGAGCGCACATTCGGCATTTATCACGGCTACCGTCACATCATTTAGCGTGTTTGACAGCTCGGAGACCCCATTCTTCGTACTGCGGTATCGTGACAAGACATCAGGACATACTACCGCCTGGCTTCAAACTTGCGATGCATCCAGCAACTGCGCCATAGAGTCTTCGTCAACCTGACGTGCGCTTATCAGTTCCTGGAATCTTTAAGAAGGCACGCATGTCAACGCTAGCCCTTAAGCAATTGTCTTTGCGTCTGTTGGACGAAAGGTACTTCGACCGCATACATGTTTACACCGATGGCTCCACTAATTCCAACAGCTCTACAGGAGCAGTGGTTGTTCCTTCTGAAAATGTGTTGCTACAGTACAAGTTTTCTCACACCACGACGTCGACAGCAGCAGAGCTCGCAGCACTTCAAGGTGCAGTAAAGTACATTCTTCGCCAGCAACCTAACCAATGGGCCATCTTTTGCGACTCCGGGTCAGCCTTACAGTCACTACGGTTTGTTATGTAGCACGGGTTACATGAACAATCAGTATATCAGATAAGGCAAGACTACCACGAAGCGCTCACGGAAGGTCACGATATTGTATTTCAGTGGTTGCCGAGTCATTGCGGAATCGTCGGCAATGATCGCACGGATGAAGCTGCCCGATCGGCTCATGACCAAGACCAGCGCACGCCCATACCACTCTTGAGAACGGACGCTGCAAGTCTACTACAATCACTTGCTCGCCGTATATCTCTCCTACAATGGAATACGCAGGGTTTCTCCAACACGCACCTGTATTTGATCGACCCAAACTTGCAACTTCGTTTGCCATCCGGGCTCCCACGATGCGCTGAAACTTTACTGTGTCGCATGAGGTTGGGCGTGGCATTTACGAATTCGTACTCTCGTCTCCTTGGAATGGCGAGCACTTCGGCATGCAACATCTGCGCGTGCGAGGAAACGTTTGAGCACATTTTGTCATTGCCCAGCATAACAGACCGAACGACGTATTATGGAAGCCAAGCTCTGTCAGCTGGATTCACGGCCGCTTACAGAAGAGAAGATCCTGGGACCTTGGCCGACGGCTTCCCATACGCGCAAAGCCACGAAAGCCGTCTTGTACTTTTTAAGGACCACCAGACTTCACGACCACTTGTGAAAGAACTGTGCAAGACCGTGCTGTGTAGTCTCGAGCTGACTATTCATGCTTCTCTTTCTTACTCCTCTTCTTTTCTATCTCTTTTCGTTCTATTATTCTCCTTTTCCCCCACCCCAAGTGTAGGGTAGCCAACCGAGCCAAGCTTGGTTAACCTCCCTGCCTTTTTTCTCTCTCTCTCTCTCTCTCTCTCTCTGAACGTGCAGCTTTTCGTCTCAGTGCAAGGTATGTAATGTTGTTAGCCTGCATTACTTCCGTGAGTGAGTCTTACGGTGAAAATTAGGAATAACAAAATAGCCCGCAGCTTCCCTCGGGGGAACACTGAGGAGGATGCGGAGCATATAATTGGTTAACGGGGTGTTAAAGTGCGACTTACTTGGGTCGATGGCTAAATTGGTTAACGTGGTTGTCAAATGGGGTGTTAAATTGCGACTTACTTGGGTCGATGGCTAAATTGGTTAACGTGGTTGTAGGAGGGGGTGTTAAATGAGTGAACACGTACACACGTATGCGAAAGGGCGGCGCTGATCGAAGGGACGTCGATCATTGTGTTTGTGGATTCGTTGGAATTCATTTCACCGCGACCTTGGACGTCCACGCGCCGTACAAACCAACCGACGAGCGGCAACTGAGCGAGCGAGCGCCGACCTTGAGTATATATACAGCGCGACGGCGCATGCGCGTCCACTGGAGAATCAGGAGAATTGTAGAATGTTCTCGAAGGGGAGAAGCGCGCGCGGCACAGATGGTGGGTGACGGTGCATGCGCGCGTCAGCTGTCGAACGCGGTGTGTAGAGGAGGAAGGGTGCATAGATGGTGGAGGAGTGAAGCGCGCGCGGTGTGTAGAGGAGGAAGGGATGCACAGATGGTGGAAGAAGGAGGAGGAAGCTTGCGGACGGCGCCGCACTACAAGCCTCGAGTATTAGATGCTCCGCATCTAATAAACCTGCCTACTTTTCTTTGCAGATTCTCTAGGTGAGTAATGTTAGTCTTAGTGAAGGGGTCCCACACTTCACATGCATTTTCAAGTTTCGGCCTAATTAGTTTGTTATAAGCAAGTAATTTTACAGCTGGAGGGGGCTGAGCTTAGGCCGTAGAAAATGTAATTTGCGGTATGCAGAAGAACAAATACTGTCTATGTGTGTATTGCACGATAGGGTATTAGTAGGAGTTGCGCCTAAATACTTGTATACCGTTCAAGTACTTGTATACTTGAATGCTTGCTGCGGCGGCTGCATTTCGATAAAGGCGCAATTCCAGATGTCCATGAACTTAGATTTTAGTGTGCGTCAAAGAACCCCTGGTGGTCAAAATTTCCAGAGCCCTCCACAAAGGCATCCCTTATATTCATATCGGGGTTTTGCGACGTTAAACGTTAACAATAATTACTAACGTCGGAGAGCACTCATTTTACAAATTAGAAGCGTTTATAGTTTCTAGGCAACCATTGTAAACGCTGTATAAATTTAGTTTGGCCATGGCATTCGTGCACGTGAGCTGTCCCATATGCTTCAGCGTCAGTTGGAAGCCTTGCCTCAGAGAACGATTGCTTAAAATTGTAACGCAAAGTGGGCTTACTTTCTGACAGATTTCTCAAGTTTTTCTTCCCTTGCTGAGAAATTATCAATAGAAAGACAAATGAACAACGGCACAAAGTTTCGAAGGCATTCCCTCACACCATGGGATGTTCTACAAATATGCGTTTTCATTACAAACAGATATATTCAGATTAAAAGCTGTCACAATGTTGCCTCATCGTGTGGGGCAACTTTGTGACAATGTTGTTTTTGGCCGAATGTAATCGGAAAGAAAAGGCCGGCACAAAGTTACCCCATCAAAAGTTTATTTCACTTATGTACAATCGGCTTCTGCTCTACCAACGTCACAATTATATAGAACGTTATTGATACATGTACCTCCTCGATCAATATCTTTTACCTCAAAAGATGCCCTATTTGCCTACTGGCCTAGAGGATTCAATTGAGTACAAAATTTCTTCTTTTGAGTACAAAATTGCGTCTTCGCGATCCGGCCATATGCAATTCCTTTGGGTCCTATTCATAGTGCTGACGATGTGCCCGTCAAGTTTGACTGCTGTCACTCTTCCGGGTAAAATTGTCGCTCGAAGTTTACTACAGCGAAGTCATCCTTTTTGAAGGTTCTTCCTCAGAAACCCGCACATGTATCCTCGAAACGTTGCCAGTATTTGGTATTACGGAAGTGGTAGCAGTGTCCGTTTCAGATAGGTTGTCAAGATTTCCGGAGAGTGCCTCGGAATCACTTGTATCTCCTTTCGCGACCACTTTTTGTTGTCGCCATGCTGACTCTCTGAAGAAAATTTCATATCACCATTTTTTTTCTGCGCTGCTGTCCTCTTTCTAGGTCGTGATACCGGAGTAAAAACTGCCGTGCTTGGGGTAACTTTGCGACAGTTGGCGTGTCACAAAGTTACCACGTGAAGTATCAACATTTCAGTTTCCTTTCTATAGCCTTTAACAGATACGACATGATCAAATTTGTTAAAGTTTACTTTAGCCTACATAATAACGATCACAAGTAGATACCAGTTTTCTCTGTCTTGTCAGGACGGGTCGAGCACACAAAGTTTACGGTGCTTCAAAAATGAAGCCAAAACACCATTTAACATGGCGGCGTCTAGAGTAGCGACGCAGCACGCGAACCTGGGGCGGTAGCCACTGGGTCACTTAGCATATCAGGTGAGTTTTTTGAGTGGCCTATTGCTTTTTAGCGGTGCCTGCTCGTGGCGCGAGATTTAAAATACAGAAACCTGAGTGCGTGTCACAAAGTAACGCCTGAAGTCATAAATAACCCCATTTTACGGTATACTGCAGGGTGAACTATGGCGTTTGCGAGATATGCCAGCGGTCTTAAGCCATTGTACCAAATCGCATGACATGTGACGCTTGAATTGGTTTAGATGCGGTAAGTCATAAAACTCCCGCTTTTTGAGTCATGTGGTAGCAGTAGAAGAATGCATGAGAAGCTTTTAGGCCGTTCCAACATGGCTGTCTTGACCCGTGAAATCTCCGTTATACTTTATAAAAACAAACCGCTTTACTTTAGCAACCACCAATTCTAACGTTAGGTATACTATGTGGAGGGAGCATAGCAGTTCTCTGACACTCGGAAGCTACAATAAGGAAAACATGATAATCTTGAAAGAAGCAAAGGCTTTGAGACACGAGCACATGAGAAGAGAAACAAACAGAACAAATTCCCCCATTAATCAGAAAATTATGGATAATGAAAGAGAGTAATCAAGATAATTACAGTCTGATGTTTCGTTACATCTTTTACAGCGTAAATGCATGCCAAAGTTCAATGAGGGGGCAGTTGAGGCAGGCAGAATAACTTAAAAACACATTGTTCATGCAGTGCTGAAAGGCGAAAAACCAGAGAGCCCAGCACGAGCACTCGTTGTTTCTACGTCTTCGTCTTTGCACACTTCTTCAACCATGCAACTATAGTTGCATGGTTGAAGTGAAATAGAAAATTGGGTTAGTTGGAATATATTCCAACTAACCGAACTTTCTATTTCACTTACGAACGCGTCTAAATGGATGATGCTTGGTACATCGTTAGTAATGGATGCGCGTGATTGCCCTGGGCCTTGCTTAGAGGAAGAAATACGATTCCTGAACACTTATCCCTTGTCTAGACGCCCACTTATGTATTACTAATGGGTGGCGCTGACATGTCTGAGCACGCGCAGAGAAGGTTTGCGTTTCTTTCCACTACAGTGCGTCATTTTCCTTGTTTATATCAAAGTTCGTCCGCCAGAGTCCATTCTCTCGTTCGAACCGACGTGGTGACTTGTGACGTGCTGTAATTAGGGCTGAATCGCCATAAATCACTTTAGTTATGTCGTTTTTATGCAGAGACAGTGGTAGTGGTGACAAAATTGAAGCAAAAGTTCGCCGTTGTTAGGTTACTTCCAAGAAAATATATTGGAGGTGAATCGCCGAGGTAATGGGAACAAGTGCATTTTGGCTGCAAGTATGACGGCACATATCTCAAAATTTGTGCCGCCAACCAGATTTCTAGCTATACACAAGTCAACGCATTAAATATACACTTCTTTTCATCTTCTCTCGCTCGCTTATCTAGCATTTCCCCTTCCCCAAGCTCATCATTTTAGGGTAGGCAACCAGACACTTTCCATATAAAGCTGCTTGCATTCTATACGTCCCCTGCTCTCTGCCTTCCTATGTGGCTTGCGCATTTAACCATTATAATACGTTATTTGCAGTGCGTGTCTAAATGTAATTTATATGAACCTACATTTCTGAATTATAGTTCGTTAGCTATTAAGTAGGGTGAGTTTACTACTTATCGACGCACCGTACACATGCCAGTTTACTTCTAGAGATATTTTCTTCTTTTTTTTCTCCTCGAAAACCATTCGGTCAAATTTTTACGCATTGCCTATAAAACGCGTATAAACGTTACGTAAAAGTTACTGTTTTGAAGTTTATAACGCGGGAATATCAGAAGCCCTGAACCTTTTTTTTTAAGTAGAGTTCTGCTGTTTTCGACTCATCTGCTCTCGGAAACTCAATTGATGGTACGAAGGTATCAAAAGAGTCAGTGAATGAAATAACTTTTTCAAGTCTATAGTTGACACGAGAGAAATAGATGAAAAGGTAAGCAAGGTTTACCTGGCATTATTAAGCGGCGAATATAAGTTCCACTACATGCACTATATTCGTAAACACTGTATGCTCTATAGACAGTGAAGTGGCTAACCATATTTATAAAATGTGGTCGTCATGCCACCTTATCTTATAGTCACTTAGCAATGGGAACCGGTCTCTTGTTTGTCGCAACATTACCTGAGAATTATCAGTATAGCAACGCCGTCTTATAGCTGCGCTAAATGCTTCTCGCAACACCAGCGCTGCAAACTACAGATTGTGGCGTAGTGGATACTATTCACTACGCAGCCAGTAGGTAACGTTTTGAAATAGGAATACATCCCACGCCAGTACGCGTACGACAGAACCGGTTTCTACGGAGTAAATACCGGAACTGCTCATTTCTTTTTACTTCCCGTTTGACTTTTTTTTGTTTCCTCGTTGCTATGAGTGTGCACGCAGTCGTGGAAAGTCCCTGTCATTTGTGGTTTGTGGAAGGACTTCAAAAGGTTACAATGTGTAATGCGAAGCACGCTGCAAGTTTCTCTACTATTTCACTGTACATTAGTGGCGCTGACTGAAACTATTTAAAAGTGTTAACATATATGGTCAAGGCTGCCATATGTGGTAGGCTATGCATGGACTAAGACACAAAAAGAAAGAAACGGAATAATAGACAAGGCAATCTCGTACTAGTCACGGCAACCCCGCACTTCAGGCACTTTGCTGTACAACGCGGCTGGTTGACCTTCCGTGTTTTTTTCTCTTTATTTTTTCTCCCTTTCTTTTCTATCGATTTCTGTTTTTTGTATTTGAATTTTTCTCTTTTTTTATCTATTTTTTTCTCCATTGTATTCTTTCTCTTTCTTGCTCTCTCTTTTTTCCTATTTTGTTCTCGTACGTGCCCCTTCCTATATTTTATTCTTTCTACGTCTTCCTAAATCTTTGTTTTTGTTACTTTCTCTGCTGTTTTTTCTTTCATTCTATATTTTTCTGTCTTGCTCTGTGTTCTTTGTGTTTTTTGTGCCTGTTTCTTTTTAATGCTTTCTCTTTTTTCTTATGTTTATTTTCTGTCTTTAGTATCTTTTCATGCGATTGTTACCTTTATTTCTGTTGTATTTATTTGTTCATCTTTTTCTCATTGCTCTATGTCTCCTGCACCATATTCTGTGTTTTTTATCTTATTATATCATCAGTTCCTTGATTTATTTCTACTTTTCACTTTCTTTTTTCTATCACTTGCTTTTTTTCTCCCTCTCTCTTTTCTATCTGTTTCTATCATTTTCTCTCTCTTGCTATTTAGTATTTCTTTCTCTCTCTGTCTATTTTTCACGAGTTATCGTTTGACTCTCACATTTGCTTTACACAGTATTGGGGCTTGTCCTATTCCTGTGCCGCTCACATATTGAAGTTTTTTTCTGATGGCACGAAAAAAAAAAAAAACCGCCAGGCCTGCAGGGAGCGCGCAGCACAGTCACAGCGAAAGCTGAAAGAGTGGCCTTTAAAAGCCTTTTCTAAACACTCTTTGGGTAACTGCTACAAAAAACTCGCTGGGTACCCAATACGCCATAAATAATCACAATTTTTGTAGTGACCGGCATTCACTATGCTATTCTTCGTCATTTTTTGGAGAAGTGTGGTATTGGCTACACACTTCAAAGATATTTTGTGCGAACTTGTTAGGCAGTGGCGGACGACGATGCAGAATTATGCCTCAAGTGGGTATGCGCCGCAGTGAATAGGTAATGAAGAACTAGCTTTTCTAAGGGGTGGGAGCTTTTGACGACCCACTAGTTGCGCAATTCGCATTGTGTGACGCCTGATTGTTCTTTTGATTTTCTTAAACGCTTTATTACTCATACTGACACGATTCCTTCCGCGACAACAAGCCTGCCTAAGGCAAGTTTGCTACGGTGTTCCAAGCAGTGGCTTGGCCCAGTGGTAGAATGCAGGACTTACACGCAGTGAATCAGATATGTTCTTCATGAGGCAATTCATTGTCTATGTGAAGAAAAAGTCGCTCTCGACTAAAACGTCTAGCGGCCATCCCACTCTTTCTCGAAGATATTCTTTGAATTCGACCATTGACTCGCCATAGCAAAAAATATCGCGAGCTCCGTCATTATGCGTCATATCGCAATCTTCCCCACTGTTGTGAGGATGAAGTGCGCCTATATATATGGCATGTGCGCTTGCTAGGTTCGTGGGTCTGTTTCTGGGCCTTTTCTTGGTAGCGCTAAATGTACCCAGGGGATATTCCATATTCCCCGTCAAGTATCTAGTTTCGGCTCTCTGCTCGAGCACAGCCACCGTTACGAAGAGATCGAAGTCTTTGCTGCATATATTCCTTTTGCTCGTCAAGTGTGTATTTTACACGCGAGGAGAAATTGGTGGGAACACTGTTCGTAGTGTTTCTCATCAGTAGATTGGAAATAATAATAATAATAATAATAATAATAATAATAATAATAATAATAATAATAATAATAATAATAATAATAATATAGTAGTCGTAATTGTAGTTGCTCTGGATGTGATGTATTGCAGACTTCAGGAGTACGTGAAAGCGACGTGCTTGGTGCCGGTGTGCGCATGAAAAAGAAACGACGCTTCCTTTTCGTGATCTCAGTCACGGTCCTTTGAACGTCGACGGCTGCCGCGTCGGCACAAGTGAACGGCTGTGCGCAAACATCTCGCGGCGCCGTCCTATTGCAGTCTTCGTGTCACCCACGCGTATGCAGACACGTACTGCAACTCCGAGCAGCATCTGGACAGGCGAGACTTCACTCTTCGGCAGGCGCCGTGCACAGGTGCGCCAGGCGCCGAGCCGACAGCTGCTCTTTTTACAAAGACTCCGCTACTTTATGGCCGAGCACGTCGAGTCGACACCCGATAAGCGAAATTGCAGTGACGGCGCTGCAAGACGCTATATGATACAGCGCAGACGAGCGGCAATGAAACAGCCTGTATCGTCTTCCTAATGCCGCACGGAGCTGCCGAAACTTTCGTCTTGCGTTTGAGGGCCAGCGTCAGCCCTGCCTTTTTTCTACACGACTTCGCATGCGTAATAAATCGAACGCAAATTGTGGCTAGATAATTTTACCTATACGCGTTAATCAGCCAAAAACTAAACTCGCATGATTTGTGTTTGTGGCGAAGCAAAGAACGATTTGTTTTCGTAATAATAACGCAGATGTAGAACATACACACCAGCTGCTTATGGTTTGACCTTTCTTTATCGAACTTTTCAGCACAGTTTATGCATTGCTACCCTACAGTCACTCGAGACTGGTCGGAGATGTTGCCGCCTGTACTTGGCAACTTTTCAATGGGAGATTGATACATAGAAAATATGTGCCTGTTAAGAAGTAGTTCACTGACCCTACGCATTGTGCCACATACGTTCAAAAATATTAGGCTCTCCTGACGCTGAGGCTGGCCAGTGGCAAAGAGCACTTACTGAAGAAAAGCCTTGTAAAAGCAGTCTTAGGCTAAAATATAAAAATGTCACAACTAACAATATCAAAGCAACTTTGTGAAGTTCTGCAGCCATTGTTTCGATGCAGTGTCGCCGTTCTAGATCCTTATTCACGAAAATTTTCTTTCGTATGTTTGGTCCTCGGTCAGCCACCACCGTCCGAAACCTCCATTATCAAAGCGATCATGAACTTGAATTGCGATAACTACATAAGCTATGCAAATATCAACGAAAATGCTGTCATACGTAAACTGCATTTTCTGAGCGCAAGCCGAATGACATGACCCCAATTAATTCATATTTTACTTTGTATTAGCTTCTTGCTCATTCGTCGGGTATTGGCCGGCGTTGGCCATATTAACTAAGGCTGCAAGCGCAGAACCCCCCCCCCCCTACACCACAACAAAGAGAAATTGCTGTTTGCATATATATACATACAGTCACCCATACAAGCATACGCTCAAACCTGCATAAAGAAAGGTCGGAGCTAAGCCCTTCCCCATCCTTTTTTTTGTTAGATAAAAAGATGGCTGGGTCTCTGATGGCCACGTCAGTTGATGTAGTCGATGGCTTATTTTGCAGGTGTTTGTTATTGCAAACCGTTATTCCATCATTCCGCGTGCTCTGACTACAAAAAAAAACTGCTCCTACAAATATTTTAAAAGCTAGAAATAAACAAGTACTTTGTTGGAAAAGGTCATTTACCGGCAGCTTTCATGAACAACACATGCTCAGCATTAAGATTTGCAGTCCCTCACTTTTACCAATGTTTTCAGCGTAAAAATTATCTGGATATACTGGCTCTTCCCCTTTGTACGGGATTGTCGTTTTTTTTCTGTGTGTGTGTGTGAATACGGAGACGAGATGCATTTCTGAGATGTGCGCTCCCCCACAAAGCTCGCCTCGAGCGCGCACGTCCAGCCACGGCGAACATCTCGTCGTTTGTGGACGTGTTGTTCTTGCGCGACGCAAAGCCTGCCGAAGTACTGCGCTGTTTTGCCGAGCTGCAGCTGCTAGGCGTCAGTAACTCAGCGCATCGTCATGCGCCGGTCACATTAAGGGCAACGGCGTGAAAATGCCACAGAAAAAAAAGGAGGGAAACACCGCGCTACGTGCGCTTTTATACACGGACAGATACGGCGCCACGCCGAGAAGCGTCTCTCCACGTTCTAAAGATATCGTCCACACGAAAGCGTAGTGGCCATAAACACTCGCGTCTCGAAAATGTCGTATTTTTTTTGTGGAAACAGGCCAATGCAAACAGCGAGTTCTAGAGTGGCCGGATCAAGGACCTTAGGTCGACGTGGAGGAGACTTGTCTCTTTTCTCTCCAGATCTTTCGTCATTTTTTCTTTATTTCTGAACAAAGTCATTACGCTAAAGCCTATTCGCACTTCCTGTTGCAACACGTAGCTCGCGTCAGGAAGGCTGGGAGAGGCGAGTATGGTTAGAAGGGCCGAGACAGAAGCGGGAGGACGCAAAAAGGTGCAGCGCTGCTTGCTTTCTTTTTTTTTTCTCAGCTGAGTGGGCTTCTAAGTTATGTTTTCTGGTAGCAGCAACGGAAATGGTGTAACAAACTGAATCAGCACATTTTGCAACTTAATTTTAACTCCAACAGTCTTCGCTACGATGTAGTGTTCGTGTCCCTGACCACGCATATTTAAACTGCCCATTTTCTCTTCTTAAGGAACAGATGATAAAGAATTGCATTGTTATTTGCATAAAAAAACTGAGATCAAATTATTTCTCTCCATGTGGCTGGCCCATGCTTTTTTTACCGTGAACTCTTCGTTGAATATATATATATATATATATATATATATATATATATATATATATATATATATATATATATATATATATATATATATATATATATATATATATATATATATATATATATATATATATATATATATATATATATATATATATATATATTTCTCACACACACAGTCTGCGTCCTAACATGCAGAAAAAAACGATTAAGTGGCGTCATGAGCACTCTATTTTTGTGTTGTTTCTTCCGATTCCAATGACGATGCTGACTGAAACTTCGGAAAAAAACAGACGCGCTTTTATCAGATGCTGCTTTTATCGGATGTTATGGCAGCTGTCATCCGTTATCTGTAATAATTGAGTGTTTACTAAGCTCTTCGTTACATTATACCTTGAAGTTATCACCCTCTTGTATCTGAGCATTCAACAATGCTGTCTAAGCACGAAAAAAAGCTTTCAAGAGTTCCGTGAACATGTCGCGCTATCCATGCATCCATTATTCGTAGCTAAGAGGGGCCTTTTCACCGACATTAAAGCTGTCCAGCTTTGGACAGTCATTGTTAATCACATCAAAGAACGATGGAGAAACATGTATTCGCTTTTTCAGTTTGCGCATATTCGTAGAGCAAAAACTGCCCTATTGCGCCTTTGCTGTACATAATCTCTTTTCGGTGTCTTTGCATGCCCGTATTATACAATTGCGTATCAGCACTATTTCGTTACCCGTGGCATGTTTGATGTGGAGGCGCCAATTTCTTAACTGAGTAACTTCGTGGCATTTGAAATATCAAACAGTCGTATACAAGTCAGGTTGCAAGCATAGCGATGCTGATTGCCTGTCACGCGCACCAGTGGGATCTTCACCTGTGGAAGATGGAGACGAATTTTTGTTTCTTGGAACCCTCAGCACCGTGGACATGACTGAATATCAACGATCTGACGTGGAGTTGATTCAACTGATCAAGCATATGGAAGGGCAACCCATGCGTGTTCCTCGAGTTTTCGTCCGGGGATTGTCGTCGTACCTGATGAGAAACAACGTTTTATACAAGAGAAACTTCGAGCTCAGAAGGGAGAAATTCCTACCCGTCGTTCCTTCTGCCTTGCGACCCAAAATACTGGAAGCCTGCCACGATGACCCAGCAGCAATCAGGACACCTCGGAGTGCGTAGAACTTTGGCTCGCATCCGCGCCAAGTACTACTGGCCAAAGTTACTGGATGCTGTACAGCATTATGTGAGGATATGTAGAGATTGCCAGAGACGCAAAACGTTTCCATTGAAATCTGCAGGATTTCTCCAACCAATTGAACCCACTAAATCTCCGTTTGAACAAGTAAGAATGGATATACTTAGTCTATTTCCTACGTCATCAATGGGCAACCGATGGATAGAAGTGGCGAGAGACTACCGGTATGACAGACCCGGTATGCCGAGACAGCCTCTCTCACCAGGGGCACGGCTATAGAAGTCGCTGAATTTATCGTCACTAACATTGTACTACGGCATGATGCCCCAAAGCTGGTTATCACGGATCGAGGAACTGCATTGACAGCTGATCTGGCTCACTTCATTATGAAACTTACCCACACATGTCATAGGAAAACAATGGCTTACCACCCCCAAACCAATGGGCTCTCCGAGCGATTCAACATAACTCTAACCGATATGTTGTCCATTTACGTTGACTTGGAGCACCGTACGTGGGACAAGATACTGCCGTATGTCACTTTCGCTTATAATACTGCTGTGCAGGAAACTACTTAAGTGACGCCATTCCAGCTAGTCTATGGTCGAATAGTTACCACACCATTAGATGCAATGCTGCCTGCAAGCGACAATACAGAGCACAAGCCTGACATCAGCGAGTTAATTCAGTGAGCCGAAGGAGCACGGCAGTTGGCGCGACATCACATAAAGCAACAACAACGCATTGATGCAAACCGTTACAACCTTCGGCGGAGAAGAGTCGACTACGCACCAGGCGACAGAATTTTGATTTGGACTCCCTTGCGGACGCCTGGCTTCTCCGAAAATCTTCTGCGCCGCTATTTCGGCCCTTACCGTGTCCTTCGTCGCGTCAGCTCCTTGAACTACGAAGTGTCACCGGAAGGACAAGTGGGCTCATCAAGATGCCGAAGGAGCACAGAAATCGTGCATGTAGTCAGAATGAAGCCATACTATCACAGGCAATGAACATCGAACTATACACGCCCGATCATAAGGAATACCTATTTATTCGATGGAAATCACGCATTCAGACGATCTCAGCAACACTGCTTTTACGCATCGGGACGATGCGTTCTTGGAGGAGAGGTAATGACGCAAGACAGACGCAGTATTCTAACTACGCGCGCTAGTTCGGGCGCCCCCCAAAAGACCAGCGGCCCGATGATGAGACAAGAAAAGGCTGTGACGGCACGCGCCTCCTCTGCACAGGATTTTGACGAAAAAAAAAGTGGTGCACCGCTCGATGGTTTCTCGGAGAGTGATTCCTTTTGCTGATAGCCTGTTAGGAACGCTGCCGCATTTTTCTTTACTTTTCGGGCACAAGTTAGCCCCAATAAACAGTTATTCTTACACCATCTGGATTGTGCGTAACAATATGTTATGATGAATGAGGAGGCTTAGTTTTAAAAGAAGATGTGGTTTTTTTATTTTTGTTCAAGCAGATGTGTGAGCGCCTTTTCGCATCATGGTGCAACCGCTATCAGCAACCTGGTAGCTTTTGCTAGCAATGCCTTTCTTATACAAGAAAAATAACCAAGTTTGACTTGTTTTTAGGGTTCTGGTACAGCGTGTACGGTAAAGCATGCCGGCGCAGTCATCAGAGCTATTGCGTATTCTGGAACCACGGTGAAGCAGCCTGGCGTCCGTATTATGAAAAGTGGCCCCTATTGAGGACCATGCTTGAGCGGTGTGTTGTATATGTACGTATATACACTGAGAATATAAATGAAACTTGGAATGAAACTCCACGCAATTTTTTCCAATACTTGCATCGGATCAGCATTTGGCGGAGCGTTTCGAAAAGCTCAGCGATACGGCCGCAGCAGGCGTGCATGCTTCCTTTTGGTGGGACTCGAAATAGTGTTGAGGAGTTGTTCTTCGAAGAGATTGCAGCCCACCCGTGTGGCCTCTTTGAATTGAAAAGTCGTGTTCTGCAGCGTGCAGTGTTTAGGTGCGCAGCCTTCACCAGACCTAAATCTCTGGCCTAAACACTGATTTGTTTTGTTAATAAGTGTTGCTTACCGTGGACCAACATCCTGTTCCGTTTAAATTAGCAACTAACTTAAAGAGCTTGACGTGTGAAGTGCGCAGCCTTCGCCAGACCTAAATCTCTGGCCTAAACACTGATTTGTTTTGTTGGTAAGTGTTGCTTACCGTGGACCAACATCCTGTTCCGTTTAAATTAACAACTAACTTAAAGAGCTTGACGTGTCAAAACCACGATTCATTGTGCGGCCCAGTATTGTGGGGATGGCAGTGAATTAATGTTGATAATCGGGGCTGTTTTCACGTGCACCACAATCTATGCCCGTAGTGCTTCTTTTTTTTGGGGGGGGGGCGGGGGAGCTGGTTTTTATTTATATCAAACACGCGTCCTCGAGCATAGCAGCTGAACGCAATAGCCACTAGGTTATACCACGGTGAGTTATATTCTACCGAAATGTTTGTCACTACGATTTACAGTCTAACCTTGCTGATAGTATCGTGGTTCATGCAAATTTTCGGGTGATACGAATTTTTCAGTGGTCTCGGCAAGGGCTTTTTAGCCTGCAATGAATGGAGTATGGTTGTTGCGAACGACGTTTGATATGAACGCACGCTTCCGTGAATTAACTAACGAGCGATGCCGGCGAAGTCGCGGAAAGGCGGCACTCACGTGCGGGCGCGGGAATCCAAGCGTGGGAATGCGCGTCGTGCCACCAGTCGGTGCGCCATAGCCTTTGAGATAGTGCACACGAATGCGTTTGAGATAGTGGACGTGAGCGCTTTTGCGCTCAGATGTCAAAAGGGATGTCAAAGGGATGTCGAAAGGGAAAACATAGACCGTGATTACAAAGCTTTCCGATCTTAAATTTTCTTTGCGTTGGCTGGCTCTCTTCGCTAATCATATGTTCAGAACTAGGACTAACTACATGTTTTTTATTTCTATTTTAACAATAAGCACTGACAGGAAGCTTTTCTGGACCCGGTTAGCACTGTGAAACATTGTAATGGAGAACAAGAACATGGACTGGTTATAAAGGGGCACACCGGCGTTGTGTGTCTCTTTCTACCCAGTCCTTGCGTTTGTTTGCCAGTACAATGTTTCACAGTATTGTGAACAACACTACTGAGTTCTACTAAACAGCACAGCTTTTCGACGTAGCTAGAATCGGTTCATGCTTAACAAGTTAAAAAAAACTGAGGACGAAGCAGAGATAAATGCAAGACAGACGCTTGTCAGATCACCGGGACTATTGAAATCTCAGTTACTTAAGTAACAACATGTAGAAAGAAGTCGGGAAGAACTACAAATGAATTAGGGCAACACAGCTATCTATCTTACCTAGGTGAGATAGCTAGCTGACTTTATCTGACGTAGGTCAATTAGGGTTGCTACAATTTGTTTCCAGTTTATTTTGCCTTTTGCCAACATGTTACAAACTTATATTTCACTTATCGCAAAGTTCTGATAATCGTCTGTCTTGTGCGTATCTCTACTTCGTCTCTGCTTTTTTTCGCGCTTCTAAAGCATGCTCTTATGAACGATTCTGTTGTTAGAAGATTTCATGAATAGGAATCACGATTGATAGGGTGACTTCTGGGATTTCAGATGGTTGCACTTCACAAACTCATGGCTGGTTAACAAGATATCTGCTTGATGCCAACTAGATCAACTTTTGTTTCGCACATCTTCTTCGCCACTCTCGGTAGCATTTCGAAATGATACCTCTGGTATCAAGATCAACCAGAACTTTCTCTCACAATCAATTGTAGCGCCAACTTTTAGGCTGAATAAGGGCGCATATTTTAAAAATGCCGAAACCTCAGGCTCCTAAGTACTCTGTAGCATTGCGACACAAGTTGTCGGATCGCTGTGTAGTACATGCGAATGCATAAGGTTCCATTTGCATACAGGAGCGGAGATATAATTGTCAAATTATTTTTTATATATCTAAGTTTTCGTAATTGGTTCTTTCAAGGACCTAGAGCAAGTACAGCTGCTTTTTTCTCCACGCATCATGCGCTGACAGTATAACTGAACATGCAATATAAGCTAAAACACAACTTGACTTTAATAAAACGAGGAAATTTTAATAATGAGACTTAATTCGTATTTTAAGTTACTGCAGTTTGTAGTTATGTGGCTATATTCACCTAATTATTACCAATTTATCATAATATAAGCGGTGAATCAAGAGGTACAAGGAAGCCACACATTCGATTACAGTGGAGCCTGAACAGGATTGAATTTCCTGATCCCGACTGGCTTCTTCGCGCAAACTGTCGATTCAATTCAATCGTATACAGTCGAGAAAATTGATGCAACTGGGATATTATCACATTCATAAGTAAGACATTTGCCACAAGCATTGGTTCCGTGACCCAGAGTTCCGGAATCGACTGGAAACACTCATAAAACGGGACAGTATATAAATTAAATTGCCGCAGGATCGACCTACACAAGGCTGTTTCATTCTGTTGTCTCACAACCTCCGCCACAGAGAACAATGATTCCCTCACAAGATGAAGTTGGAAGCGCTAAAATAGTGCGACCTTGTTAACGCTTCCGGGTAGCCAAGGTACGCTTGCCGCCGTTGCTCAACGCGCCTTGAGCCCCAAACCCCAGAGCTGGCAAAGCGCCGGGCCGGCCCGTCTAGCGAGAAAAACCGCATGGCTCAGACCTATGTGGTCACCAAGTAAATACAAAACGCTGACGTTAGCCGAATTTTTTGTCGCAGTATCTTTTTATTCATTTTCTTTCTTTGTACGTGGCTAACGGTACGATACAAGTGGCGAGAAAGCTCACGGCGGTTAGCGGAGACTTTGCGGAGTTTATAAATATTTCTTCTTAGAGCACGGTGCTTCCAGTGAAGCTCTACCATGATTCTTGTGAAGAGGCCTGCCAGGACTCAGTTTATCAAAAGGGAAATTATAAAAAGTGTCGAGTGATTCTTATTGTTTTTAATAAGACACCATGCTGACATTTTCTATACTTAAATCTAACCATCCTTCTATAATGAGCATCTTTATGGAAGGCGACACTAATGCTTATGAATCCCAATGCATGTGGCGTAGTGAAGTAAACATTTCACGCAGTTTGCACATGTATGCTATACTGGTGCATTAAAGTGCTGGTATCCTCCAAAACACATACTGTTGTGAAATTCTAAAGGCATTTAAGGCATTTAATATAGACATTTGCTCATGTGTCATTCAAACTAATATGACAAAAGCTTTCTTTTTCTAAACAACACCTGCATCAGTGTTGTACCCTTTACATTCTAGTGCGGTTGCCTTTCTTGCCATCCTGACTTCATGCACCACTGAAAAATATAAGCGAGACCTAGTAATGTGTGATAATTATCTCGTCAGAAGAATTCAGGTCACGTTTTTTTTATATGGGCTGCGTCTCGTCATGAAGAAATGCAGACGTGATAAGATCGCCTGCACAGCAACAGCATAGCCAAGGGGTGGCACACCGGGCCACCCCCTTCCCAGATTTTTTTTTATCAAGTGTGACACAGCACAAAATGACCCTAGATGGCATCCACCTGCCCAGCCCCAGCTTCGGATCAAAAGGTACCCCCCCCCCCTTTCTCCCGTAAAGCAAAGAAGCCCTTTCTCCCGTAAAACAATTCTGCTTACACCCTGCTGCATGTATTAGTTTCATGTCAGCGTATAGCGCGCATTTGATGTCACCTATACACTTCCACCTTGCTAGCGTTCCAGGGCATTTTACACAATACGCGCCAAACGAAGTGAACATGGCGACTTCTACATTACGATGGTTGCAATAACGTTTTACCTGGGAGCACTCGCAAACGGCCGTTTAACAACCTACCATAGTAACGACAACTGTTATATATAAGAGCGCACGTGTTCGGCTGCCGCAGCGGGGGCGCTATGCAGGATCGGCCGAGTTTCGCCCGAGTTCGCGAAACTCGGAGTCTTGCCGAGCTCTGGCGACACCCCCTTATGAACGAGCCAACAGTCCGAAAAAGTCAAATCTACCCCTCAGCACGCTGCGTTCCATAGGCTATGATGGAACCAGTCATCGCGTTAAGGACGGTCGACTAAGTTGGGTGGTGTTTTCAAACCAGATGCATCTTCTTTGATTTGTTTGTTGTTCCAGTGAATGCAGAATTGCACCCATAAAATAAAAGCGTCAGAAACATTTCGAGATAGTATTTTTGATAGGCATGGGGTGTTTACTCTATTTCTGAAGCTTTTAGTGCATGCACTAAGTGTGTGTTAGAATAATCAGCCTGACAGCCTCTGAGATCAGTACCGGCCGAGCGTCTTACCACATCGCAACTGCTGCTAAACACGAGGCCACGTGTTAATCATCACGGCCAGCATGTACGTACATTTTAGCACGCTGCTCGGCCGGCGCGCGTCGTCTTTGTTGTCATCGCCAGCTAACACCCGAGCATGTGTGGCTGGCTAATTAGCTATAATAGGGGTGAAGCTCCTAAAGCCGTGTGTCTGTCCCTCCTAGCTCGTGGTACGTGACCGCCTAGTTTGGTGACTCACTCAGCAGGTGTGGACGGACGTACAGATGAACGGATGGAGGGAGGGACAGACAGATGGACAAACAGAAAAACGATTCACAGTTTATATCGATAAACTCTCCGAAGCTTCGCCCCAATCATCATCGTTCCCTCCATGTATATGCAGGGATGTTTTAGCTGGATGGTATACTTGAATAGTTATGCCAGGACATGCTATGGCCAAGCTAACTATGCCGAGTCATGGCAAGGCTGAAGCAATTACGCCACATCTTAAGACCATGCTATTGAAGTCATTAAAGCTAGAACCGGGCTAACTGAAGTATGCTAGTTGATGAGCTAACTGAACTATGCTAATTAATGCAACGTTAATCATAAGGACGTTCAGTAAAACTATGTTAATTAGCCCTTACTAATATAATGACAATCAGTGTTCTGCTAATCAGGAATACGTTTAATAGTTTGATTTAACGTTCCGTGTATGCTCAAAGGCTACCTGTCACCGTGGCACGGCCCTCCTCATTTTTCTTTCTTCGTTTCGTGGCAATCGATTCATGTGTTCGCCTTTCACGCTTGAGTTTGAGCAGCCAACGGCTCAACAACCAAGCATGGTTTATCAGGACGAAGATAAACGGGTACCACGAGCGCAAATCCCGAATATTCTGAGGCTTGCGGCAAAGCGGTTCACCAGCGTCTACTTTTCTCGAACCGGAAGTCGGTAGCAGACGGTGAATCCCACAATCCCTTCGCTCTTTTAGTGGTCACCTATTTCACCGCGCTTACGGCTCATTCAATCACAGCCGCATTGCCGACAAGACGCGAGTGCCCCTGGTGACCACCTGTACTTATATTTATCTGCAATACTTGATAGAAACGAAATGAGCAGCACGAGAGTGCGTCGTGTGCACCCTTGCTGCATTCGAGAGTGGAAATTTCCATGTTTCAGGGAGAACAACAGAAACTGTGCGAAAAAGAAGACACGCCCACGAACACGCCTGTGGGAGGTGCGTGTTCAGTTGGTAGAAAGACAGCTCGGCAATCACGCTTACGTCGCTGCAATGCTAAAATGTTGAGCGAGTGGTGGCGCTGACGTGCTCGCACGCGGTGTTTCTTTGATAACCGCCGCAAATGTCCCACGTGCGTTTCCGACGTCACGCGTGTTCATGCAACCATTTTTATCAAGCCCCGCCGCGGTGGTCTAGTGGCTAAGGTACTCGGCTGCTGACCCGCAGGGCGCGGGTTCGAATCCCGGCTGCGGCGGCTGCATTTCCGATGGAGGCGGAAATGTTGTAGGCCCGTGTGCTCAGATTTGGGTGCACGTTAAAGAACCCCGCGAGTTATTTGACGTAAGCATGTGGGAGGTAGTGGCCAGATACTGCACCAGGGTGGCCAATCCTTCTCTGGTGAGGGAGTGCGTTCTCGGCGGTGTTTGCCGGTGAGGCCGCACCCCAGGCCTCCTAATGCAGTTCCATCAAAACGCGGTTTTTTTTTTGTTTTTTAATCCGGTTGGGAACTGCGCGGTACCGGGATTTGAACCACGGACCTCTTGCATGCGAGGCGGATGCTCTAACCACTACGCCATCGCTGCTCACAGCGATGGCGTAGGAACAAGCAGGATTTCGAACAGGCTACTCAACAATTGACCACATTCATACTATCAATCAGGTAATAGAGAAATGCTCAGAGTATAACCAACCACTATACATAGCCTTCATAGATTACGAGAAGGCGTTTGATTCAGTAGAAATATCAGCCGTCATGCAAACACTGCGGAATCAGGGCGTAGATGAAGTATATATAAACATTCTGGAAGAAATCTACAGGGGATCAACTGCTACCATAGTGCTTCATAAAGAAAGCAACACAATACCAATCAAGAAGGGTGTAAGGCAGGGGGACACAATTTCCCCAATGCTATTTACCGCATGCTTACACGAGGTTTTCAGAAGCCTAGAATGGGAGCAGTTAGGGATAAGAGTCAATGGAGAATACCTTAGTAACCTGCGCTTCGCCGATGACATTGCATTGCTGAGTAACTCGGGGGACGAATTGCAACTCATGATTACGGAGTTAGACAAGGAGAGCAGAAAGGTGGGTCTTAAAATTAATCTGCAGAAAACGAAAGTAATGTACAACAACCTCGGCAAGGAGCAGCGCTTCGAGATAGGTAATAGTGCACTTGAAGTTGTAAAAGACTATGTCTACTTAGGGCAGGTAATAACCGCAGAGCCGAACCACGAGATTGAAGTAACTAGAAGAATAAGAATGGGGTGGAGCACATTCGGCAAGCACTCTCAAATTATGACAGGTAGATTGCCACTATCTCTCAAGAGGAAGGTATATAACAGCTGTATCTTGCCGGTACTTAGCTACGGAGCAGAAACCTGGAGACTTACAAAGAGGGTTCAGCTTAAATTGAGGACGACGCAGCGAGCAATGGAAAGAAAAATGGTAGGTGTAACCTTAAGAGACAAGAAGAGAGCAGAGTGGATTGGAGAACAAACGGGAGTTAAGGATATCATAGCTGAAATCAAGATGAAGAAATGGACATGGGCAGGGCATGTAGCGCGTAGACAGGATAACCGCTGGTCATTAAGGGTAACTGACTGGATTCCCAGAGAAGGGAAGCGGGTTAGAGGGAGACAGAAGGTTAGGTGGGAAGATGAGATTAAGAAGTTTGCGGGTATAAAGTGGCAGCAGCAAGCGCAGGACCGGGTTAACTGGCGGAACATGGGAGAGGCCTTTGTCCTGCAGTGGACGTAGTCAGGCTGATGATGATGATGATGATGATGATGATGATGATGATGATGATGATGATGATGATGATGATGATGATGATGAAAGAACCCCAGGTGGTCTAAATTTCCGGAGCCCTTCACTACGGCGTCTCTCATAATCATATAGTGGTTTCGGGACGTTAAACTCCACATATCTATCTATCTATTTTTATCAACGCTGCTATCTCGCACTCCGCACTGTCTTCATGCCACAGCCACCGCAAGCGAGCTCGGAGCAAACTCGGCCGCCCGAGAAGCTCGGACCATTCTGCATAGCACCTCGGGTAGAAATAATTCATTCTGTGCCCCTCGAATCACTCCTTTGGGTTAGAATCCACGTGTTTACCTACACTGTGCGCCCCGATTCAGATAATTTTTTCACGACCATGTTCACCAACTATGCATATTCTGTGAAGCCACTTCAAAAAAAACTTGCTGATAAAGCACGTCTAGTTGTCAAGCTGAAGAAGTCCTGCGAAATCATTTGGCTGCCGTATAACAAGGGGTTCTTTTGTTTACTGTACGGCATCAACCAGTATCATGTTTCCCTTTCTCCTATGGAAAAGGTACAGTAAAAGCTCAGACCCCTGAATCCCATTACGCTTTCACTTATGACCCCACGACATGTGAATATACGCAATACATCACTACAATGCGGTGTATAACAGTCCGCGTATTCAAGATAGTGGCACGTATCTGTTATCCATATGCCAGCTGAGAAGAAAAATAAAACTAACTTTTTTGCGTATTCTTTTGCGCATTTCTTGTTTGTTTGTTTCTTCTCTCTTCATATGTACTATTCCTTGCCTATAGAATCATTTAATTATATTTCCCATCCCTATACAGAGTAGCATGCCAATGAATATGCACGCCGGCAAAAAAATGTTTTTCCAATAACGAACGCTTCTCTCTCTCTGTCTCTCATATGCAAGATAACTGTATGATTCAGAATAACACTTATGCCAGCTACTATTATTGCTATTATAATAGTATCTTACTAATATTTCCACATACACTTCCATGTCGGTGCGTGCTTGAGCCAATTTCTTAAAACAGCAGAAGAAGACCGTGAAGGTGCTCCTGAGCTTCCTGCGTTCAACCGGTCTCTCCAAACGATTGTGATTGGAACGCCTGCATGTGTGTGCAGATGTATTTTTTTTGCAAATTTTTTGTCGCTTTCTATGTCTATTCCTTTTCTGACCTTTATTTCTCCACCCCGGTACTGGGTAGCCAACTAGTTCTTCTATACGTTAACCTGCCTGTCTCTTGCTTTTATTTATTTTTCTTTTGTGCATTCAACGCACACTCTTAAGGGCTATAGAAATTTTTCAATCTGTTTGAAAGGGCTAAATCCTGTGATAATCCCACACTTGCCTATATAGACATTCCACAGTTTATTGTAACATGTTCAGGTAACACCTCTTGACACGTATCCTTGAACGCTTCTCGCTGCAGGCACGTGTGATGGCAAGCTCCGGTGGTGCCAAAGTGTGCTGGATGCTGATCTGGCTGCTGCTGCTCATCTTCGCCGCCTTTTGGGTCGCCTCGTTTGCTGCCTTTTGGTACATCCTAGTGTATGTGCTGGTGCCCTGCATACCTGCTGCCAAAGACGTGGCCGCGCTGCTTCACCGTGGCGTGCTGTTGCCGTACTTCTGCGCTGACAACATGGTCAACGGCAGGGACATCAACAGCGGCATCCAGTTCATATGCTCTGGAGGCACTGTGCCCACCTGAGCTGTTCGCTTGACGCTCCCACCATTGGCTACAGAACGCCAGCGGCAGGTCGTGTGTGTGGGTGTCTTCATCAACCTCCATATTCTGACGGAGAGCCTCACTCCACGGCGCTGGCCACGCATCTTTAAAAAGGAAAACGGAAAGAGCATGCTCACTTCGTGTGGTTATTTATACCGCAGTCTTCCAATGTGGCGCTTTCTCACTGGCGAGATTCAAGGGCACTCAACCGTGACAGTTGCCTGGAGCGCAAACAAGGGCTTCGCGAAATTGTGAAAGCGAAAACGTCACTGCTTCAAAATATCTGCTCACTCAGCTAATTAGAGACTATATAGTGACGGCTGGTTAGGGTTGACTGTTTCGGGATTGAATTGTCCGGAGCCCAAAATGGAGGGCAGCTCGTGTCCTAGTCAAATAAAGTGCAACAAAATGTTTAATGCATCATGTATTTATTGGGTTTCTCTAAGGGTTTTTTTTATGTTACTTCACCGAAGAAGATGACGAGGAATATGAAGAAAGTAGAATTAACAAGTGCAATCGCTCAAAGTTTGGAGAGTGCCATTTTCATTTTTACCGATGTATGTTATTTTTGCCGGTGAGGGACAGTTCAGTCACAGTTTGGTTCGGTTTCAAGCGAATACACAAGAACCAAAACTAGGGCTTACTAAAAAATTGCTTCAATGTTGTGTAATGGCCTGAGTGATTATCGGTATTCATAAGGGCTGCTTAGACATGCATGTTTATAAGGCCAGCTTAATTTGAGATATAACTGATTCTTTGCTTTTAAAATAAGTTTCTTTCCGTGTATAAACAAAATCTACGTAGATCTCATAATTAACTTTTTATACTCTCTTTTTCTTTTTATGAACGACGAGAGTCACAGTATACTTGCATCCTTCTATTGCATTTGATTGCGTAATAAGAGTGGTCGTGGATACGTAGTTTATTTGTGTCGGGAACGTGCATATATGGCAGGTCTTTTCTTGCTGTGAGTTACTGTAAGACTTATGAATAGTGGCAATACTGGTGTATAGATTGTGGTGTGTAGGCTTTGTTGAGTTTGTGCTGAGTTCATTGTGGTTTGGGACTACCAATGGTGACTATGCTGTGTATGTGTCCATACGTCAACCATGTGTGTCTATCGCTGTTACATGATTAAAAATCCAAAGACTATTAGTGACCACTGTATACTGTTATTAAAATGTTAGTGACAAGTAACTGTAAGATACCGACGTACTTGAAAATCTTTTGAAGTACTTCGAAGGCGTACTTAAACGTCTTTGTTACCTTCGCGATTATAGAAGGAAGGGGGAGTAAAACAGCTTGTTTTGTATCTTCGGTTAAGTGCTGTGTCGCTCCTAGCCGATCCTAGTGTGAACAGATCCACGGCACGTTTTTTTTTTTTTTATTTCCGACGAACGGTCAAAACTGAAGTTCGACAAGGTTCCATTGAAGACATTTAGTGCAGGAATATAGGCATTACGAAAATAGTATTGTGCTTTCAACCCAGCAGGGCTAGTAACTGTTTGATAACCGTATACGAGTGACGAGCCACGTGAAATGATGAATAACGTTATCAGTATAGCCGTGTAAAGTGGTTTGCAATTAGTGAAGTAGCTGTTTTTGTGTCTACCCTACGTTGAACAAACGCAGATTGCTACCACATGACTGCGACGTGGCAAGAGTTGCGGTTGCCTCTTGGTCCTCATATTTCCAAATTGAACTAAAATACGTGCTGCTCTCTCCATGAAGTCATCTTTTTTTGAACACGCAATGGAAGTGGTGCTGTGTAGGGTCAAAATATGGAGCAATTTTTGCGGCGATACTTTGCGCGGAACAACTCGATTGGTTGGAGTGACCTCGCAAGTGCAGAAGAATGAAACCAAGTGCGAATGCGCGCAAACACAATATTCCCTCTGTTTATCCTACCCTCGTCCTGTCTTCGTCAACTTCACTTATTTGACTACACCACATTCCATTTACTTGTACTCTGTTTCTGAACACAAATCGACATTTAGAAGTGGCTACGTTATCACAGCCCCCTATTCTGGCCTCGTGAAACGTTAGAGAGAGTGAGAGATGAATGTTTATTTTTCGAAGCAGTGTTCTGGGCGTTAACTATTTTATTTTTAGGCACATCTTTTTTTCTAGTATCCCAAAATGTCAATACACAGTGTCAATCTCTGAGACGTTCTTTAATCACGAAGACACCTCAAGGCAGCGCCTTGTTTTCAGTTCCTGTGACACGCGACCTCACCCTGCCAATACCTTGTCGCCCATGTGGCCTGTGGACATTCTTTTTCTTTTTTTTCTTATTATATAGGGAGGCGTCTCGTGAAGATAGGTTATTTTCCTACTGCCTTTGCTACCACAAAGTATTCTTAATGGACTTATGCAAGCATATAGACGCGAAAGAGGTGAATATAAAGAACAATGCAGACATGTCCTCGTATGCTTTGAGCCTGGATGTTTACATAACGTAATGTGCGTGTAATAATGCAAAAGGTGTTTTCGAACGTGCATATCTTTAGACAAAAGCAGTTCGACGGACCCACAAGGCTGCAGCAGCTCTATATTAATAGGCACCACAATAATTTTTCCCAATACTAACGCACACACGCACGCACGGACACACAAAACACATAGCACACATGCACAAAGACACGCACAGAAAGAAAAAACACAAAACACGTCTTAATACAGTATGCAACCTTGCACAAACACGAGCATCTCTATCTAACGGCAACGTTAGAATTTAACGCAATGCAATATATTTAGGGTTAAAAAATTGCTAAACTTGACCTTGAAAGCGGCGTGATAGACTTTTAGTCAATACAAAGAAAGGTTATACTGAAGTGAATTTGTCTTGTCTGCTATTGTGAGATGCTAGAAACAAGAAATGGCACATGGGCTGGAGTGGTGCTTTTGTAATTTGTCTTTTTATTTTTCATGTAGTGGAAGCAAACGAAAGACTCCTTTTTTTCTTTGTACATTTTGCAAGGCCGACGCATGAAGGGTTTGGTGTGCCACAGACGATGCGCCTAGAAAACGCCGCATATATTGCTCTTCTTTATATATAGCAGATCCAGCTCATATGGTAAATAAAAAAATCGTGTGGATGTCACAACCATTTTTCGCAGTCCTCTTCTTCGCGCGCAAGTAATCAAATTTCAGTGATCGTAGGACTTCTACTGCCCTCTCTTAGGCAGATTTTGAAGCTCGCTGAGTTTTGGCGCGAACAGCGGAGTCTATTGGAAACAGAATGTCTCTCCTCTTAGCAAGTAAACAGTGCTTTTTTTACAAAATCAGGTACTTCATGAAGCGTTAACCTAGTTTACTACTGTTCGCGTCACTTATGTCGAATTGGCAATAGTTCTTTCTGATTATCTGAGTCCAAGAAGATGCTACTGGCACGTTATTTACCGCCTGCTGCACTTGTGCGCACAACGGCGTGATTGTGTGAAACAAAGGCAAACTACATAGTCACAGTAGTTATAACACCTGCTTCAATGACAACTGCATGGCTGACTGGCTGATACGCTAACCATCTTTCTCACTCCTGGAATTGTGGCAAAGACTTGTCACTAAGAATAAAGCTTCAGAAGGGCTAATAGGCGAGCTATTCGGTATAGATCCATTATGTTAATTTGGCACCTCAAAGAAACGGGACACATAAGAATGGGGGTGCGCTGTCTGGTGTTCCGCTCCTTCCGTGTGATGTTTGTCTGTGCTGCCAAGCTTACACAATGAGATCTGGAGTTTGCATATATACGAACACACAACCTGAGTCCGCAGTATACTAATATCTATGACGTTTGTGCGGATAGAAGTGCGACGTCTCTTCCAAGTCCTCTGAAGTGACGCTCACAGACATTCACATGAGACAGAAAAACATGTGGTCACCCCATTTAACGCAAGAATGCCAGTAAGCGTGAATCTCGAAAAAGCAGAAATTATTTGCACGAACTGCCCGTGATTTCAAGAGTAAAAGCAGTGGTAGAACAACAATACATAGCGAAGAACAAAACCCATCAAAAGTGTTAGGATGTGTTTGTCCTACGCTCTGAATGATTCTTCTAGCACTGTATTCACCCTTGTGAACATCTGAAATCGGCTAGTTCTATGCAGAGTGCACTGATGCGCAAATACTATTTACTTTTGTAAAAGAAAGAAAGAAAGAAAGAAAGAAAGAAAAAAAAGAAAGAAACAAAGAAAGAAAGAAAGTAGAGACGGTCACAAGCTCTTTTTTTATTGGTGCCCACACGCAGACACCTGAAGTCGTTTTCGCGTTTTCGTGTCGTGGCGATATTGAAAAACTCGCTGACAAGTTTTCCACGCTAGTGTTTCCTGTCATTGTGAAGCGATGACTATCCTATTTCGCAATTCGCAAACAACATTTCGCAATTCGAGCAAAAGAAAAAAGAGCACAATGGATAGGCTCAGCTTTACGTTCATCGCGCTACAGTATATTAAAGGCACCCGCAGGTCGTGGGATATAATCCCGGCTTCAGCGGCTGCATTTTCAAAGGAGGCGAGAATGCTGTAGGCCCGTGTGCTCAGATGTCGGAGCACTTTAAGGAACCCCAGGTGGTCGAAATTTCCGACGTCCTCCTCTACGGCATCTCACATAATCTTGTGGTGGTTTCGGAACGTCAAACCTTACGTATCAATCAATCAGTATATTAAAGGCGATGCTGCGTTTTCAGAAACTGGACGAGTTGTGCGAGCGCCTTTCTGTACAAAACATGGTTCCCCGAGTTTGCTGACCAACCACTTCGCGTTATGTGCACCGTGTTACTCTTCTGAGATAAAAGGTGTCTAACTGAAATGCTAAATAGTTAACCTCATTCTCTCTTTTCCTTTGCATGCTCTCAAATCAAGCGGAGGTGATAGATAGAGAGAGAGATGTGAAGATGAAATTCAAGGAGGTCTGTCGGATCTTTGTTGTTCGGTGCGATGGAGCAGTGGTGGAAATCATATTCCGATTGTCACAGGTTCGATCGCGGCCGTGACAGTTGCAATTCGCCGGAGGTGAAATTCTATTGACCCGTGCACTGTGCGATGTCAGTGGACATCGAAAAACACCAAGACATCAACAATTTTAGAGCCTTCCACTACGGTGTTTCTTTCAATAATATCGTAGTTTTAGAATGTAAATCACGAGATACTACATAAGCATCATAAGCATCAAGTACATAACACTTGTATACAAATGAGGGTGCCAGAGTATGCATACTTAAATTCGAATCCTCAGTTAAAAACTACAACAAAAGTGAATTGAAAACAATTGACAGAAGGTGAGCAAATGGTACTAATAGTCTTCTACAAGGAAAAGCGATCAGCAACATGCTAGGATAGTGGAAATAAAAAATGAAATACTACAATAAAATGAAAGTCTCAATGGGACATATAGTAAAAAAAAGCAATGCACTGCAAAGTCGAATACGTTACACAGAATTGATTCGGAATACAAGTATAAGACGTCCACAAAAGATACTGAAATTAAAAAAAACGAATTTTAATGGGGAAACAGGGATAAACACAAAAAATAAGGAAAGGTAAAAAATTATATACCGTAGCTAAACTGAGAAATTCGCAGTTAAAAGAAAATTTTTTATTGAAGTTTTACTAGTGAAAATGGAGCACAGATTTAAGTTCAACTGGCACACTATTCTAAAGATGAATAGTAGAGAGTTTAGATAATTTATAACCGTAGTTGGTGTGAATGGGTGGTAGCAAGCAATTATGATTAGAAGAAAGCCTGGTGAATTAAGTATTCTTGAGGAAGCTACACTCAATACTTTCAAGGGAGAGCTGCGAATTAAGTAGCTTATAAATTACTATACCTATCGTATACGGAATTAACTTGCATGAGTGGCAGCAAAAATTATTATTATTATTAATATCATTATGTTATTATTATTATTATTATTATTATTATTATTATTATTATTATTATTATTATTATTATTATTATTATTATTATTATTATTATTATTATTATTATTATTATTATTAAACTGTCCTTCACCATGCCACCCTAGGTTGAAAAAAAAGCTCAAAAGTAAAACGAAAGAAATAACACCGAAAATACAGTGGTTCATCCAGAAATGTGAATTTCAACTCTGTTGTCACCCGAAGTTGCCTATGACTTTGAAATCGGGCAGTAATGCCTGTATCGTTTCCTAGGTGCTTTTGAGGCATACGTGTTTCGAGTCAGGAACAATTGTAAAAAGAATTATATTCAATTCACGTGATTTAGCCTAGTGCTAACTGTAAGAAACTAATACACACAGCGAGATGGTGTATAGGCGTTGTACTTACAGTGTACGCTGGAACGTTACTAAGCCACAGTGCCATGCAGGATAAAATGATGGCATATGTATGACGCTTCTGAACAGCGGAATACTGAACCTCTGATAGATAACAGAAACACCGGAAAAAAAAAATATATATATATATATATATATATATATATATATATATATATATATATATATATATATATATATATATATATATATATATATATATATATATATATCTATATATATATATATATATATATATATATATATATATATAATCGCGAGGAAACGGGTTAGAGTTTGAGCTTCCATCGGGGCGCAATATCATACACCTGTGTTCTTTTATTTAGGCGCCTGTTAATTGTCCCAGCTTGTCAAAAATAAACCACAGACACTGCTACAGCGTGATTCATTATTGTATTACGTTTATGTGCGCCAAACCGCCTACTTTGATTTGGCACGCACCAAGATGCATCGAGGTAACGACAGAAGTAAATGTGGCTAGAATTAGTGAGTGCCACTTAAACGGGCTTAAGTAAACTTTATGAAAAAGGAGTGGTGATCTTGCGTCTAATTATAAAGTGGAAAGATCGTCTCATGAAGTACCGATCAAGAATGCCTATTATAAAAAGAATTGGCAGATCTCACGTTCTTTGGGAGTCGATGGTGTGCGATGCATGTGCATGCAAGCTGACTGTGTTGTAATTTTTTCATTGTGCGAAACGTTGCGAGATTACGCCTAAGATATGTACATGTGTATGCGCAGACATACGTTAAATAGCTGCATCAGTGTCTATTAACGATTTGATTACATTTATTTACATTTGCGTAACGATGCCAACAGCAACATGGATGTTAGCAACACCAAAAGCGGTAAACTGATATAAAGCGCTGCTACTCGCGAGGATTGTAGCCCTGGGCACTGCTACATCAATAAACTTAAGCGGATGATACCTGACCAGAATTGATGTTAACACGACGAGACGGCTGTATCGTAAGAGTACATATGTAATGTTTTTTATTAGAAAACCAGTACTGCAACAACAATTTATGTTTCACGCGCATTAAGGTCTATCTGAAAGGTAGTAGGGAGATTGCGCGGCTCTTTGATACAATACTTAATTGCTACGCAGCATAATGGGATTCGATTGCTGCTGAGAAAATGGCATTTATTATTTGCCTTCGTCCGGTCAACGTGGCCGATGTTCAATTTTTGCTAACGATCAAGCATTAAAATTAAAAATATTCTTGTGTGTTTTCGCGGTTTCTGGGTAAATACTAACTTCCCGACACTTGGCACATACCCGCATACAAGTGGCACATACCCACCCCGGGTATGTGCCACTGTTTTTTTCGGGGGGGGGGGGGGGACTGTTAGATGACGTACGTGACAGGATTGTGACATTACAGAGATAGATAGATAGATAGATAGATAGATAGATAGATAGATAGATAGATAGATAGATAGATAGATAGATAGATAGATAGATAGATAGATAGATTGCATTTGCTTCCGACAATAAACATCACAATGTAAAGTCGCTTTGCCAAAATTCTTACACAGGAAAGACTGTAAGACAGCATTTGTGTGCTATTCATCCTGAGAGTTGCATTTTGAGTGGGCACTGTATCGCGAAAATGAACTCACTGCGTTTATCACTTCCTTTTTTTTTTTTGGTACGCAAATAATGCCCCCTTCCTCCTACATAAAATTTCCAAACAAGTGCCAGTGAGGGCGAACTAAGAAATCAACAAACAAGATTCTAACCTCACATTTACTTTTTTTTGCATCGTTGCATCAGTACTGTGACATTCTACAGTGATTTTTTGGCATTTTGGCGTCAACTTATTGCAGTATTCCTCCCACTTTAAGCTGTGCTTTCGTGTTTTACGGATAAGTAGGAGGCTATATGTAGGAGGCTCACTATTCAGGAGCTAGGCTATGTTATACTTGCACGCACAGTGTCACTCGTTAAAATTATCTTCTTGGAAACGAGCAGGCTCCATGGCCGTAAGAAGGACAAGAACGCAGCTTTCCTCCTGAGAAGCTGGCACCAAGCAACGGACTCTTGCAGGCACCTAGCTTGTTGTTTTGCCCCACAGTAAAAAAAAAAGTGAGCTAAAAATGCAAAATTTCATCAGGGCAATTGATATGCCCAAAAAGCCGAGCAAACCTTGAATCACAACAGGTGCGTAGAGTGCAGTCACCCAATGCAAACCGGCTGGTCAAGGCTCTATGTTATTTATACCTCCCATTTGTTTTAGTTCAATATTTATAACTGTATTTCGACTTGAAGTATAAATATTTTTGGCACTTTCGTCATTGTGCTTTTCATTGAATTTATTTGTGTGGCACTAAATTGAAAAACGGGCTAGGCACTTCTCGTCGCAGTACGCAGCCTGATTCAGAGAACTCTTCCGCTAGAAAATTAATCGTTGTAGACAAGAAACTTAAAATATAATAGAGACGTATGTTGTAGAAGAGCCGACTTAATGGCAATTATAATCCGATCAGAGACAATCACCGACGAAAAGCCGCACCTTGCTAATAAAAGGACTTGCCAAATGAAGCAATAAAAGTGCCACAACACTTGAAAAGATTACAGTTACAGCTTTCAAACAGCGTGAAGTGCACCGCTGTGACGTTTTTTTTTCTTTTTTTTTATCTTAGCAGGAGAGAAACTATAGCTGCGCACGAAGCCGGTCAGCGCTATGCCACCCTTAGTTGACACCCCCTTGCTTCCAGCGGCAATTCTGAGTGACCTTGCAGCGAGTAGCATCCGTCCTGGAGCCTTTATTAATCCTATCATTCCACGCGACAGGAGTCTATGAAAACAAGTTGTCAACACTGTGAGAGGAGACGACGATTATACGTCAGTTATGGATCGCCCGGAGCTACCGCAGGGACAGAAATTGGTTTCGCTTCGGCTGAGCTCGCAGCTCTGTTACAGTGAAAGTGCACGTACATTGAACGAAGGAAGCCCTGCTTGCAGATCTCTTAATCGTGTTTGGCAGGTCACTCGTGAGTCAGCAAGTGCTGCCGACCATCTCCGCCTGGGTCTTCTCTAGCACACACGTGCTTCGCGGCCACGAAACGGTTGAGCGGTGTATGAAGGGAACAATCTGCAGTGGTGTAATACATCTTCCCTCGCTGCTCTTGGCCAGGTGTTACCGAGGGTCAAGCGCAAAAATCGGGACTGCCAGAGAAAAGTTTGCGATATTCTGGAAAAAATGAGGTTCGGTAAAAAAGGTGAGCGATTTTCTCGCATAGGGGAAAATTACCATATACTTGATCATTAATTTTTGTTGCACAGTCGCCTTCCCTTTTTCTAGTTTTATTGCGTCTATAAAATATTCGTTGTGGTCTCTAATTGTGCGAAGCGCTGAAATACTGAGTGTTGCAAAAATCTGTAAATCTTTTGTCGCAATCGCAAAGCTCTGAAAAACATCGTGGGCCGCGGCTCCAATAAATTTAGTATTTCCAAGCAATTCAAGCATGGTATTCCATGATTATATTGGTAAAAACTCCTGTTATGAATTTTTCTAGCAAGGGGATATTTCTGCCCAATGACACGCGTGAGTGACGGGTTGTCATGTTTGGGGAAGGTGTTGCAACATAATGCTGTTATTTAGAAGGAAAAAATGATATATTGGGGATTTTAATTCAGACCAGAGGACCGTATACCGGGCCGTATGTCCTGTATTTCTGCGTTCCGGCCTGTCCACTTCGATTTTGTGCTACCAAGTTTTAAGATATATCAGTGCGATGAGAGTAGTCCCAGGCCAAAAAAATGGGATTATAAAAAACGTTTTAAAAACAAACACTATTTTAGGATGAGATCTCCAACGTGTGCATGGGCAGAAAATGAAGCTTATACTATGCGCAAAATATATAGCTATAACACAGGCACCCATCACTATAACTACCTCTCTAGAACCAATCTATATCTACTCGCTGTGATAACAAGAAAACCTGACTAACCTCTCCGTCTTAAGAATCAGTATAACAGGAAAGTGATACGTGTTTTAACAGAGGTATACATTTGAGTATTTATTGTGCATTGATACAAGAGAGCTCGCAGAATGTCTATTGGTGTGTGGAATCTGACACCGTTTAACATGGACGCACCCACGTATACGGCTATAGTGGTACATTTGCCCCGCCGCGGTGGTCTAGTGGCTAGGTACTCGGCTGCTGACCCGCAGGTCACGGGATCGAATCCCGGCTGCAGCGGCTGCATTTCTGATGGAGGTGGAAAAGCTGTATGCCCGTATGCTCAGATAAAGGTGCACATTAGAGAACCCCAGGTGGTCAAAGTTCCCGGAGCCCTCCACTACGGCGTCTCTCATAATCACGTGGTGGTTTTGAAACGTTAAACCCCACATATGAAAAATCATACTGGTACATCTCCATTTCCATGACTAACGTTCACGATCATAATTTATTCCTTGTTTAAGGTATGTGCTAGAGTTGTTACCATATATCTGGACTCAGCATATTGCGAGTCACACGCAAAGGCGGCCCCAACAAGCCCATTAAAAAGCCACAGTTTTGCTACAAGGGCCAAGAAATGATTCGAAAAGCTACCGATTGCAATTCGTGCGAAGAACGACAAGTATCTCAGAACTTGCAGCGCGCGGCTCAAGCACAAAGAACGCTTCAGAAGTACACACAAGACGAGCGCGAATTAACAACGGTCATATTTGTTACTTCTTTATGTTTGAGCAGCACGCTCCTTTTGCAAACGCGTCCGCCTCATCGAGCTAAGTGCCCTTGCACGCTCTGTAACTTTCACTTTAGGGTGAAAGCAAAACACGCAGAAACCACCCCAATCACGGGATAAGTGCGAGCGCATGGGTGACCCTGTTCTGTGAGACAAAATGCAGATGCGTAAACGAGCGGAGCGATGGTACTTAAAGCTCACCGTCTTTCTATAGTGATAACAAGAGCACGCTTAAGTGCAACGGCACCCTGAGTACCACCAATGGTAATTGCTGCATACAAATAGCTCTTCCTTGGTACGATGGAGAACAAACGCTTTGTGGCGGAGTCATTCAGCGCCACCTAATAGCCCCGAGAAGTTGGAGTGGCGCCGCCTGTTGGGAGGTTTGCATGACGTCATGACACGGCCTCTTCAGATCTTGTGGTCGCGCGTATACATAACACGCTCTCGCTTCGAACGCCATTGCGCTGCCAGCGTTTACTTTTTGCTTGTCTCACGCTCAATATATATGACAAAAGCATCACCGTTGATTTTCCTGTTAAATCAATGAAAAACTCAACTTTTTTTTTTCAGTAGAATCACCAACAGTGGCTGCGTTCCAGCGTACACGCTTCAGTGAGGTTCGTTATGGTGTTGCGCTGCTTACTTCGAAGATGGGTTCGATTCACGGCCACGGTAGACGCACTCCGACGGGGGTGAGCAGCAAGACAATGTATATGCAGCTGGTTAAGAAAATGCGAGGTGACCACGATTACTCTGCAGTGTGCCTCGCAATCACGTCACGCTTCCGATACGTAAACGACAGCGTACTTGCATTTCAGGTGGCATTGTTCATGGGTGATTCCTTTAAAAAGATGCGAGTGTTTCGGCTCCACAATATGTATCAGTAACTGACGCATCAAGGTAACTGCTGGCAGCGTTTTTTTTTTTTTCCTGTGGGCGCATGCCTAAGCTAGTATTGAGCGTTACAAAATATCTCGAGTGCTGCTAGCCCGAGAATACCATCGCAGCTGTCGCCTTGGATTTCCTTGTTTGTAATTGCTCATATTGAATCACGTTATTTAGCTTCACATTTTTTGGGAAGAATAATTTCGGTGCTCCATTTCACTAGAAAAACAAGTTGAAGGTTAGTTCCAGAAACTGCGTCTGATTTCGCTTGTAAGTCCGAGCTTAGATAACCACCTGATGAATAAATTTTTCCCACGGTTGATTATTCCAAAACAGAGTCAATATGTGTATGAACATGACGTGCGAAATCAGTGGTTGCTTCACGGAGGCAAATAACGTTTCATTATCACGTGGGTCACGAAGCGGCGCGCGCCATCAAAACAGCTCATTTTGACCTTCTGGTGTTTGTTTTGCAAACGATTGCTATCAGTTGTGCTTATAGGTGAAGTGTACATTACCGTTTATGACTTAATAGTAGATCGAATCACCTGTTCGCGTAAATCAAGGAATGCAACTACGTAATCCTGACGACTGTTTAGAATAAATCTGTACATGAGATACGAGTATACCGACTTCTCATATTTCCGGCAGCCACTCAGTGGTTTGCAGCGTTACTTTTTTTCTCGCTATTATAAGTGATTGTGTATGAAAGACAGATCCATCTAAAGCCTCCTGCATCCCAAAGGGGAATTCTGTCTAATGAGATACATTATTTGCAGAGGCAGACATAACTCGCACGGTAAGTTGCAATTTTGTGAGCAAGCTGTAAACATCCCAATTTCATTTGTAATACTTCGACACAAATGTTAAATCGTGTAGTCTATGCCAAGTTATTATGAAGTCAAACCCATTTAGCACGAAAAATTTCTTAGCATTGATTGCGTCGAGTACGTGCATGGTGGAAACAACTAATGTCTCGCTGTCCTGCACCTTAATTTTCAAAGTGGATCCATAGTTTCTGCAGCTTAGTTAACTTGTAACAGTAATAAATACCTTTAATTTGTACCTTTAGAAACCTACAATTTGAAATTGAGAATACATCACCGCCGTATCGCTGAAGAGCGGGTACTCGGTGAGCTCGAAAAGCAGCGACCGTCGGTGGCCGAGCAGGCGAGTCCGTGCCGTGACGTCACTTTGCCGCGACTGCAGCGACGCCAGTGTTCGTGCTTGGGGCTAATACTGCAGAGAACAAGTTCGTATGTTCGTTTCCCGGCAACGGAACACTTTGCTCTAATTTTTTTTTTGTTAGCTGCTAGTGCACTTTTTACAACGCCATAACCGTGATGAAAATACGTCCGTGAAGTCTTGTTGGACTCCGGCATAAAACAATTTTGTGTTAAAAAAGTTTTTCAACCTTCATCTGCAGAGCTAACCCTTATTACTACCCATTTTTTCCTAAATAAGCATATGATCGGAATAGTTAAACACATGTCTTTGAAAATGTATCGATAATGGTTTGTTTTTTCTATGTTATCAAATCACTCCTGAAATAACAAATATATGTGCTAAATGCTTTAAACATCTATTTTTTGTTTCAATTTTCAATAACGTTTGCTATTCATATTATAGTGATATAGATATGTGCAAAATGCTTTCATGTTTTCACTTCTCGCTAGTTATGTTCGTCCCCTTTCCACTGCGCGATAACTCTATGGATATGTATTCGTAAGGGAAAATGAATAAGTAAAATCAAGCGCAACCAAGAAAACATCACATGATAGAATAAGGAAGGGGACGAAGGTAGGAAAAGGTATGGAAGGCGGGAATGTCAACCAGACGCTCGTGCAGTTCAATACCCTACACTAAGGAGAAGGTATGAAGGGATTGAAAGAAATGAAAGAAGAGGTAAGAAAGCACCATCAGGGGACATTTGGGCACGTGTCCATCACACGCCTACAAGAGTGCCTTAACCTTGTCGATTTTAAAAACAGTAGCAATTCTCGCGTTGCTTTGTGGGCCTGCGACACATACAGCCGTGATATGAGAATCTTCTCTTTGGAAAACAGTTTGTCGACAAATTTGTTCCATGCAATGCATAAAACATTGCGCTCGCTCACGACGCAATCACAGTAACACGGCATATGTTCTATTATTTCATAACTGTTGCATGAGTCACATATGGAGGTGTCTGTCATTCCCATGCAAAAAAAAAAGTGCGGCTTCATGAAAGCTACTTCTTACCACAGATGACACAGTAAAGATGCGTCACGGCGGGAGAGGTGCGATGGAGCTTCAAGCGTTTTCGATGGATCAAGTTTGTGTGGGTGGCGGTTTCTTACACTGGGGTCGCTTAACCAAGTTTGCGACACTGTGACAGCGAATCACCGAAGGCCTCTTGCCGCGTCTGTTCTTGAAAAGAGTATAGGGGCTGTCTGGTCGTCCTCGTGGGTGGACCGGGCAGCATCATCAGCGAGGTCATTCTCGACAATATCTCAATGTCCCGGCAGTTATTGGAACACAGCGTCATGCCCCTTTGATAAAAACTTGAGGAAGGACTTCTATCATTTCGTTCACTAACTGGTTGTCCACCCTTCAACGGAAGGCTGATTGTAAACTCTGAAGGGATGCTTTAGAGTCGCAAAAGACCGTGAACTTTGGAGGCTGCACTTCAGCGGCAGAAAGGATAACAGTATATACGTAAGGCGGCAAGCTCCACTGCTGTTCATTCGTTCTGTGGGACACCTTGAACTTGATAACTACTTCGTATGTCGGCATAACAACAGCGGAGACCGAACAATTTTCGGAGATGCGGGTAGTTTGGCCATATTTCTCTTTCAGTGCAGTGACAATGTCGCCTGTCGTCAATGTTTAATTACGTGTCTTCTCCATACTTCCCAGAATAGTGAGGCATACATGTGGTTGTCGTAGGAAACAAGGGGGCGACGGAGGTCTTGCTGCTGGACTAAAACCAGATGTAAAAAATTGTATTTGTGAAAATTTTTTTGGAAAACATGGCTTGCGGTTTCTCAATTGGCAAGGCAGAAATATGCTTACCGAGAACTCAGCAGAGCTGTTTTATGTGTGCTTCCTGAGTTGTAAGTGGTCATGTATGCTGAAATCAGATCTTCTCACGCGATCGTATTTATTCCATGAGTCGAGGGGCAGCGAGCGTGGTAATTTTAAGCACGTGTGTAGTGCCTGATATTAAAAGCTATTGCGGGTGCGGATGTTTGTCCTGCATGTATTTACCAGCAACGACCAGCTCTAACGTAAAAGTTCGAGAAACAGAGCTTTGTATAGATGCATCATGAAACCTATCGATGCGTTGAAGTGTTTTCTCACAGGAACTGAATTATATAAACAAGGGTAAGTGCAGTGAGCGCACCACGAAAGGCCCACGTCAGTAATCACACGAAGCAAGCGAAGGGTCTTGTGGCTTGAGACATTTTGTACTTTGATAGAAACAGGGTACAGTGTCATAGTATTGCGAATAAGAGCCAACAACGCACATTTCTCGGTGGAGAGAGAAATACCTTGTTTGCAGAGATATGAGCAGGCTAAAGTGGCAGCCTGCTGGACGTAAGTGCTTGGAGATGGTTTACAGTCAAAGACCAAAGCCCAACATCGCCGGCATATATTGTTATGTGAACAACATCAATATCATCATCATCAGCCTACTTGCGCCCCCTGCAGGACAAAGACCTCTCCAATGATCCGGCAATCAACCCGGCCTTCTGCTTTATGCTTACACTTTGTACCTGCAAACGTTTCATTCTCACCAGCCCACCAAACTTTCTGTCGGCACCTTGCGCGTTTGCCTTCTCTGGGAATCCAGTCAGTTACTCTTATTGAACAGCGGTTATCCTGCCTACTACGCACTACGTGGTCGGCTTATGTCCATTCCGTCTTCTTGATTTCAACTGTGATATCCTTAACCCTCGTTTGTTCCCTGACCCACTCTGCTCTTTTCTTGTCTTTCAAGGTTACTCCACGCATTTTTCTTTCCATCGCTTGCTTCGTCGTCCTCAATTTAAAAGGGCCCTGCAACACTTTCTGAGCATATTCAGACAACGCTGACAATCAGTAGTAGAGGCTCCCGAGAACACGCGAACCAAATATTACAGCGCAGCACGTGGCGTTGAGTTCACAATAAATTAATAAAGTCAGCTAATAATTGCTTTCTTTTTTTTTCTACAAAGAATGGATTGCGATCAAAAATCACTCGTAAAAAGCCCATGTATTAGACTTTGGCTGATTTGAACATGGTGCGCTCGGTCGTTACGAAGATCGCCGCGGGAGGCCACGACTTGTCCACACGTGCGCGCACGATCACACTGAAAAAGCCGCACAATCAAATAAAGAAAAAAGTCTCATGGTCACGAAGCGTGCGTGACGTATTTTCTGTGATCTTGACATCCCTCCCTCACTAGCTGCCAGCGCTTTCGTCGGGACGAGAGGAGAGAGAATGCGATTGCAGCATGCGATGGATCTTTGTAACTCCACTCACACTGAACAGATTCTTAAAATTTTGGCGGTGTTGAATTCGTGAGGCAATAAGCTCTTCCAGAGAATTCATTCCATGGTTACTTGAAAAAGTTTTTCAGGGCACCTTTAAGCTTCATTCTCTTTGTAAGCCTCCAGGTTCCTGCCCCGCAGGTAACTACGGGCAAGATGACATTGCTATATACCTTCCTCTTCAGGGCTAGTGGCAGATTACCATTCATGATTTCAGAATGCTTACCGAATTTTATCCTCCCCATGTTGATTTTTCTAGTTACTTCACTCTCATGGTTCGACTTCACCATTACTACCTGTCCTAAATAGACATATTCCTTTAGCACTTTTAACGAGTCTCCACTTATTACAAAGCACTGTTTTCTGGCGAGACTGTTGCACATTGCTTTGGTTGTAGGCTTATTATTTTCAGGCCTACTTTTCTGTTCGGCCTGTCCAGTTCGGTAATCATGAGCTGTAGTTCGTCCTCTGAGTTACTAATCAAAGCAATGTCATCCACGAATCGCAGCTTACTAAGATATTCTCCATTAACTACTATCCCTGACTCTTCGCAATCTATGGCCCTGGAAAACTCCTGTAAACACGCGGTGAATATCATTAGACAGATCATGCCTTCCTGCTTTACAACCTTTTATTTCATTTCATATCATTTTATTTATTGTACCCTCAGGGCCGAAGTATTACAGAGGAGAGTGGTTAATAACAGTATTATACAAACAATAATAATAATGAATAACAAAAGTGTATTTTTTTGTATTACACACAGTGTAATACAAAAAAGATTTGGCAGATCCCACGTACTGTTGGAATTGATGACACGATGATGGGCAAGGTTGATATGTTACTTTAAAATGAGCACAACGTTATGCGGCGGACGTAAATATGCCACATGTCATTTACATGTCATGATTATCGTATTTAGACGTGTCATTTACTTTCGTCGTCTATTCACGTCTCGTTATACGAAATTTGGTATATGTGGAGCTAGCAAAACGGCCACGTAGCGTGTAGTCATGTTTAATAGGACACACATATTATACTTGATGTTTAATAGCACGAAAAAATACACGGTGGACAGGAAAAAAATAGGACAAGTGCTGTTGAGCCTTAAGTATGCTAAACCAAGCCTAATCGGCCACTTTGTTAACGCATATCAAGATGGTCATATTTGGACGTGTCATTTACTTTCGTCGTCTATTCATGGCACGTAATACCAAATTGCCTATATGAGGAGCTAGGACAACGACCGCGTACGCATAATGAGCGTGGCATGTAGTCATGTTATTACAAGACACGTGTTGCATGATCATCATGTTTGCATCAGTGGTATATCTTTGTCATCCATTCACGTACGTAATACTAACCACCGTATTCACAAACGCTTCTCGACTCGACTTTTACCCTTCACTTGACAGAGTTAAGCAGTGCGCCACTACTCGGCTGAAAATGAGGCTGCGCTACTCAAGAATCGCAGAAGATTATTCTTGATATGCAGTGACTTGCCGTTCTTAGAGATGACGCTACCGTCGGCTTTCTCAAGTGAAGGTGAAGCGTTGAGTGAAGGGACGTTCTAGAATACGTGGGTAAATTTGGTATATGTGAAGCTAGCGAAACAACCGCGAGCGCATCAGGGGCGTGGCATGTAGCCATGTTTTTACATGACATGCATGTCATGATTATTATGTTTGCACTAGTTGTATACCTTCATTAGTCATTCACGTCACGTAATAAATACCAAGTTTGGTGTATGTAAAGCTAGCAAAACGAGCGTCAGCGCATTATGAGCGTGCCACGTAGTCATGTTCTTACATGACACGCATATCTTGACTTCCACGTGAGGGCCTGTGACTCATGTTAGTCATGAGTCATGTCACACCATACCAGATTTGTGATATGTCATGTGAACGAAACCGTCGCCGGAGCAGCAAGACCATGACAGGAAAATCATGACATTCATGACATACATGTCAAAATTTTCATGTTATGACTAGTTACGTATGCTCGTCATACAGTCCTGCTAAACCAATTTTGGTATGGATCCTATTATCAAAACTACCAGAAGAGCTAAATGTCGTAGTCGGATAGATAGATAGATAGATAGATAGATAGATAGATAGATAGATAGATAGATAGATAGATAGATAGATAGATAGATAGATAGATAGATAGATAGATAGATAGATAGATAGATAGATAGACAGACAGACAGATAGATAGATAGATAGATAGACAGACAGATAGATAGATAGATAGATAGATAGATAGATAGATAGATAGATAGATAGATAGATAGATAGATAGATAGATAGATAGATAGATAGATAGATAGATAGATAGATAGACAGACAGACAGACAGATAGATAGATAGATAGACAGACAGACAGACAGACAGATAGATAGATAGATAGATAGATAGATAGATAGATAGATAGATAGATAGATAGATAGATAGATAGATAGATAGATAGATAGATAGATAGATAGATAGATAGATAGATAGATAGATAGATAGATAGATAGATAGATAGATACGCTCGAAGTTGCCGAAGTTTGCTTAGAAATGATTTGAATTTAGGATAGCGAACAAGAACAACACAATATTTGTCAGCCAATACTCCTAATTGGATTGTACTGTCACCCAAATTCCATTGCCTATTACTTTTGTAAATAGCTTGTATAGAACGGACAGTGAGCTGATCGGCCTGTAATTTTTCAAGACTTTGCCGTAAATGCTTTGTTGTCACTTTTCTTATGGAGAATTATGGTCCAAGTGGATTCACTGCATATTTCTCCCAATAAGTTTATGTCGTGACTCTCATATTCATATGGTGGTGTTGGGACGTTAAACACCACATATCAATCAAATAAATCAATATGTTTACGTAGGGTTCATTGATTCCCTGATTTCATAGTGCCTGCATCACTGCTGATGTCTCGACTCAGTCAAACGCCTTCTCATAATTTCTAAACGCTATGTATGGGGGTTGGTTGTATTCCGTGCATTTCTCTATTACCTGATTGGTAGTATGAATATGGTCTATCGTGGACAGTAGCCTGTATGAAATCCTGCTTGGTATTTCGGTGGATTTAATTATTATGTCGCCCTAACTTTATTAGCTACTATTTTACAGCGAAGGTTGTATTGAGATCAAATCTCACATCACGCACGGCACCGTAGTTGTCCGCCGCCACCGTCGGTGACTGTAACCAGTGTCGGACACACAAAAAAAAACTAGTACCAAGGACACCGTGGGTCTCGAACCCGTGTCCGCTGCGTACAAACATTATTACACCACTGAGCCACGCCGGTGCTCTGTTGCAAACTTGCCTTAGGAAGCCTTAATATTGTGAAAGGAATCGCACTAATATGAGTAAAAAGCATTTTAGAAGAACAAAAAAAAAAAAACCAAGCGTCGCACAATGCAAATAGCGTAAGAAGTGGATCTTCCGATGCTCCAACCCATCATGAAGGCTTGTTCTTGATCACCTATTAACGGTGGCGCATACCTACTGACTGACCGTGCTACGTGTGACCACAGTGGAAATGAGGAAACCATTTCCCAAGTCCTTTGGGACTGTCCTGCATTATAGTTCCCAATACAACAGTATTCGGCTACGTTAGAATGGCTCGAGGACTGGCCGCTTTCAGAGCAGTCAATTCTGGAGAGCCGGAATGTTCTACGTTCCAGCCAGAAAGCGACGAAGGCTGCTGCTGAAGTTTCTGTGGTCAAGCGGACTCGCAAAACGACCGTGGCACTCCCTTGCTTGCGTCTGTGCACATTTTCTATTTTCTTTTATTTAACCACCCATTTGCCTTCTTTTTCCCTCCTTACCTTTTCATGCCAATTTCCTTTTTCCCAGTGCAGCGTAGCAAACCGGATACTTTCTTCTGGTTAACCCCCTGCCTTTCACTCAACTTTATTCGTTCTTTCTACTTTACGCCTTCGTAGAATGGTTCAACTAAATGATCTTCATGACTCGACGTAGGCGCACAGGCCGGTACTATCTTCGTGCTCTACATTTTGTTAACCTATAGTTACAATCTTTGCCCTCCTCTCACTGGTGCTATAGTATCCTTTTATGTTGCCAGCGATATTCTTGTGGATAAGAAACCCCACCCTTATACTTCTCTTTTGTCCACTAATCCATGGTAGCATAGGACGTGTCCGCTCTTCAGCACTGTATAGCCCTCACTTTTTCTCCAAACTTTAATGAGCCTCATTAGATCCCTATAAACACCCTCTAATTTATCGAATGGCACACCTGGACTAGCCTCACTATATAGCGTTCTAGCGTTAAACGTAGCCAAGTTCAAGTTCCAATGGCGGCCTGTCCGGACCAAGACATGCTTAGCACCCTCTGCAGCGTCGTAGTTCTGACCGCCGCCTTGTACAGTTGCTTCGAAGCCGCTGGAAACAGTGGGCCGAGGGCTAATTGGTAACTCCTTGAGAGATAGTGGCCAAGTACTGCACCAGGGAGGTCAATCCTGCTCTGGTGAGGGAGTGCATTGCCGACAGGTGGTCGCCAGTGAGGCCGCACCGCAGACCTTTTTTTTTTAATGGTTCCCTCGTCTCAAGTTATATTTGAATATACAGTTCACGATTGTCGGCCACCGGCATTCAAATTACGGACCTCTTGCTGCTTCTCTGGTGCACTATCTCTTAATAGCATAGGTTCTGTCACCCTTTCTTAGCACTGTCAAATACTACATAACTGCTTATCAGTCCTCAACTTCACACTACTACTTCTCCGTCTCGTTTTCTCCTAATTGTTCTAAACTTCATCTTTCTATTAAAAGGGGGGGAGGGAGGATTTGAACTTCTGATCTTGTGAGCTTAGCATAGCCTAGTGTTCTGAATGACTCTCATTCTCAAGCGCCTATTCTTCGTAGCTTCCTTCTGTCGGGCTCAATTTTTATGTTGTTGGTTACTACTTGGCGATATTTGACGAACTCTTACCATCGCAAGAATAAACAACGGGGGATTCAATACCTCGTCCTGAGGGACGCAACGAGAAGTATAGCAATTCACAGTGGGGCTTTTTTTTCTGTCTGTCCAAAAAAAAAACGATCTTCTCGTCTAGTCGTGGATCCAATACATGCGACCACCAATTTCGGCAGCCTCCAATGGCTCAATAATCGCGTCATGCATGTGTTACGTTATCGTGCGCCCATTTCAAACCAATAAATAGCACCAGTCTCATGCGTTTGAGGCACGTATGTTGCTGGGCCACTGTTGTAGGGTCAATGACGTTGTCAACTGACGACCTACCTCACCGAAAGCCTGTCATGCAGTATAGCTGCACATTGCATCACTTGAGATACCATTCTCGACGAGTAAGTTCCATCCTTTCTATAAATTTTCTTAGGCAGCTTGCTAGGGCAATATGGCGAAAAATTGTCAAATCAAATGTGGACTTTCGTAGTTTTAGTAGTGGCACTACCCGACTTATCTTTCACATCTAATGAACAATGCCCGTATGATATGAGTGGCCGCCACATTCCTCTGGCCGCTTTTTCAAGGTTGGCTAATGTGACATAGGTGATACCATTGGGCAATGGTAATATGATCAAGACGCTGGCAAAGATGCGTGAATTTTTTTAGGAAAATATTTGTCCATTTCATGGATACGTGTTTCAGAGAAAATACTTTGAACAGTGGAAGTGGACATGACACACGAACCAGCTATTCGCGCATCAAAATCATTCTCCACTTGAAGTTGGGGGTGGCCTATAGATGTATACAGCTAACACCATGCAAGGGTGCCTTTGTTGCGTAGCCGAGCACCGGCCACGAATAGTGCTTCAGATGCGTCTCAACGACTTACGAGTATCCAATGATTTGTAGAATGCTTCCGAGTGCTGCTCTTTAAGTTTTTTCACACAACATTATACTTTGTTCTGTATGCGCCGTGCCAGCCTCAACTCACATATTGCCTTCGCACGTCTGTATCTCCTTTCCGCGCGTCGGCGAAGCGCACGTAATTTTTCCAGTTCAACATCAAAATCAGAATGGTTTCTAGGAAATGGGAGGAGACAGAAAACTTCTATTGCTGCTTTTTTGACGACATTCCCTAAGTTATGGCAAGGGTCTTCTTAGCCTGCATTTTCTATGAGAGGTTGAAATTTGGGCCATTCAATTCTTTGTAATGTAGTCCTAAAGGAGGAGTTGGGAAAACCTCTGACTCCCACATAAGTTGGAATATAGTCACTCCCCTGTGCTTCGGTGTCAGAAAACCACTTTAGTTGTGGCCGGAAGTATCTGAATGCCAGGGTGAAATAGAGGCAACTTCTGTACCACGTAGGTATGTAGGACTTCCATCACGTATGAAAGGCAGGTAATGTTTATAGGTGGGTGACACGATTTTTTTCCCTTTAGCTTTGATCGTCGAACTACACCAGATCAAGTAATGTGGGGGAAAGTCCCCAGTTATATTTATAATGGATAAGGCGTGCACATGGACAGGGACACTACAAGTGAAAATGCATCTCAGTGAGTAGACATTAGTGTCCTCACTGTTAGAGGCGCTGTAAAGGCCCGTGCGCTTCCTAGGTGCGGCCGCCGCCGACGCCGGTTGACTTGGCAGACGTCCGTAGAGGTCCACGTCCATCGCCGATGAACACAAAAGCCATATTCGTGACGCGCAAATAAAATTAAGCGAAACAAGGCAGGAGATACTGAAGCAACGCTCTGCCAGGCAGACACTCCATCGTGCGTACGTTCGTCTTACAGTAATTGATTAGGCGACCGTGTTTAGGCAAGCCAACTGATTATCAAGCATGTGCACTAAGGCTGGCTCTAGCGCACTCTCGTCCCGGCCACTGACTAAAGGATGCTTCAATCACATCTCGAGATAATACTTTCTTGGCACGGAATAAAACAAGCGACTGTACCAACAGTGGCTCGCAACCTCACTGTTGGCTAAAATATTATGAGTGAAGGTGGCACCAAAGTACGTGAAAATGTGTTTTTTTTTACGGCCAAGAACAAACCCAGGAAAGTTTGCACGATAACTTATGACTAATAAAAGTCAAAGAAAGGAACGTACGTTATTTAACTTTCATGACATTTCTTCCTTGAGACCAGTCTGTCAAGTTCCATGCTTGGCACCTCGGTGACGTCTTCTTTTGTTTCTGTCTTTCAGGCGCTGGCTTGTTTTACGATATGGATTCAGGGCTTGTCCTGTTTGCTATTCACTCCCTCTGACTTGTTGCTTCTTGCCATTCCTTGTAACTACTCCTACTGTAAACGTTCTTTCCATCTTTTTCTCATAATTATCAAACTCATCGGCTAACACCAACCAGTCGTTAGCTTAACTAGTTAGCCGATAGAGGACACATTACACTGGACTGTTTAGGTTACTTTTAAACATGTCCAAAAATAACTTTTTTGGCAACAACTGCTAAAGCGTCCGTTTGTGTAAAAGTCAATTTATGTTGCGGCAAAGTTGCTGCTAGTCGGAGCATTTTTAATAAACTGGCATAATGTTAACGCTCTTTGGCTGTCTGTCTCGAATGCACACCTACGACATGTGCCCTCAGCATTATGGGAAATTAGAAATAAATACCTTTCTAATAATTGTAATGGAGTCTTGCCCCAATTATTTGTGTGGTCACCTGAGAAGCGAAGCGAGAGAAAGCTTTTTTCTTTCATCACTCTTATCATCTCGACGACATTTTATGCTACTTGAAGTGATGTACATTTGAACTTCTGAGTGCAAAACTTTAAGCAGTAACTATGACGCTTCCTGCAGAGCTCGTGCTGCTCAATCTCGTGTGCATAGCGACAGCGGTTCTGTGGCATCACCTTCGGCGCTGCGAAAACATCCGGATACCACCAGACCCAGAATACGACTACATTGTCGGTATGCGGAGAACCATCATTCATTTTTACCGAATCTGTACTATTCACTTATACTGTAAATCAATTTCGCGGATGCCCTCAAGGTCCACTCTCGAGGTTCATCAAATAAAAAGAAAAGAAAAATCTACGCTCGAGTTTGTTTAGCCCGAAACTTTAAAAGCAAGCCTTGCAGTTGAAGACGAAATTCTTCTGGTTCGAGGATCAAACTCGGATCAATGTATTCTCGCATCGGTCACTTCGTGGCATTAAAAACATTTTTAAAATCCAAATTCTGTTTCTTTTGTATTAAGTTTCGATTCCAAACATAGACAATTTATTGCGACACTTTTTAACACCATGTTTGGCTTTTGCGAGAATCCACCTCACTGACCCAGCAGGAGTCTAAATAGTTAAATTGGTGCTCGACGGCGAATCAGTCCAATACTAGAAATTGATGGTGTACTGTTACGATTAGCCATGGAACACGTCATAGAGAAGTGACAAGAACTGCATCTGGCTAGAGCCGACGTTTCAAACAAGGGGGCTCACGGATGCTTCTTTTTGATGATGACGAGTCGGAGCGTTACCTCCAATCAGACAGGCTTCTTCCCCTAATGCTTCACACTGAAAATGTAATGAATAGCTGCAACGGCCTAACAAAGATGTTACTTCTCTGAACTATTTTGTTCATTTTTTGTTGCTTGGCATGGTTTGGTCTCTCATTCTGTCCTACGTGTACGTCTCGCAGTTGGAGCAGGTACAGCCGGTTCCGTGGTGGCTCGCCGGCTTCTGGACAACGCTGTAGGGGCGGACGGTGAGCCTGCACGCGTGCTGCTTATCGAAGCTGGCCGTGGTGAAGCTCCCTGGTATGCCTCTGTGCCACTCCTTTCTATGGCGCTGCAGGGGACATCCATTGATTGGCACTTCATGACGGCACCACAGAAAGACGGTCTACGGTGCTACAACAACCAGGTAACTCAGGTGCACCAATCGCAATGAAGAAAAAAAATATAATCTTTTTTAGGCGAAGAAAAGCAATGAAATATTCTTAACTGAACGCACTGGTACAACCAAGCTGGGGATCTTTACAGCATTCTAAGCTGTTTCCATGCTCATTTCTTCACTGAAATAGAGTACCAAATTGTACCAGCTAGTTCACATTCATTTTGAATGCCTGTTAACTGCGCTAGTAAACACGGGCAAGATACAAGAAAAGACAGGACGCAGACAACCTGTTTTTTGTGTATTTTGTCCATATTTACTAGCGCAGTTATTAGACAATTACTTCATGTTAATAAAATAGGTTCCAAGTTGTTGATAAGGTTTAAGCGGAATAATTGATGGAAACAGTTTTGATGTTCAATTTCATGCACATGAATGAAGGAAGGGAAGTTTTAGAAGGCTCGTTTTTTTTGACACACAATCCTAATAGAAGCCAGCCGATACTGAAGCCAAAAATTAAAAGGAACGTTAATTCTACTGTTTTTTATTTGATTGTAATAATTGTTGCATGGCTGTTATGGAAGAAAAGTGGACTAAACGACAGCGTGTCACTTTCACCGAGCCCCCGAGCATTAAACGTTCACGTGTTAAGTGACACCATCAGGCAAAAAAAGAGTGTTCCCCATTTGCCATTATGGCTAAGAATGGTGCTGATTAACATAGAGTTTTCTAAATATACAATAGAGGGATCTCGCACTAGTGTCAATGGGAGCTGCAACGCACGGCGCTTCAGCGAGCATGGGAATGATGGGTAGTACACACATTTGTCTAATTTTCGTACTTCTGACTCCGTTTGTGTTAGTGTGGCTTGTACCTATTTTCTTACGAAACGAAATTCTGCAAATGTTTAGCAGTTGCACTTCACCACTTTAATATTTTGGGCTTACCATTTCCAATCTGGTCAGAAAGTTTAGAAGGTTTCATTCTTTCCTTTTAAAAGAAACTGAAACACAGCACTAAACAAAGCCACAAGTGCGATTCGCCGCCCACAAGTACAAAGACTAGGCGAATCGGTGTACTACCAATCATTCCCATGGTCGCTGAACAATCGCAGTGCCTGAGTCCCCTCTTGTTAATTTTAAGAAACTCTATGCTAACACTTCCAGGTTGTGCATGCACATAAATACCCGATAAGATGACGGGGGGATGGCCTATAGCTCAGTTGATTATAGATAGCATCAGGCGGTAATCTGTTGAGGGCAAGTTCGGTTCCTGCCAGCGGCAAGTTGTCTTTTCATCCATTTTATTTCATCAAATCTATACCTCGATCACTACAATACAATTCGAGAAAAACAGTACAATGAACGTTCCCTATACCTTCCTTCGCTTCATTGTCGTCTGGTTTTTATAAAGTTGTTTCATGTACAAAAGAGATGTGAAACTTTTTTATTTAATTATTTCTTAACAACTTTCAGAAGTTTTTCTGGAAGTAACAAAAGAATGGCAACCAACACTGACGGCAATTTGATCCTGATGTCCACCATTCCAATATCGCTTTTTAGATGGGTCAATAGCTACAAGTATAAATTTGTTTATGGAAAGCATGGTAATTTTGCTGACATCTATAAGCCCCATAAAACTAAATGCGCGATGTGTACTGTGTATTCCACTTTTTTAATAAATCCAGAATTTTTAAATAGTACTAGTTATCGGCTCAGAACACATGCGTCAGCCCTGAGAGGTGATAGTAGTTCTTAAGCACATCAAGTAAATGAATAATTGGTTGGTTGGCTAACTAATTAATTATTACAGACGTCGGAATGCACTACACCTCTGAATGTGTTCGGTACACCACTACATAAAAGGGTCTCGCTTGTAAAGAAGACTTATTGTTATTTAGGCTAAACGCAATTGCTGTTGAATACCTTGAGTGGAAGCACTTTGAAATTTTTTAAGGGCATCGTCAAATGGTGTACTAGTAAACATACATAAACCACTTCCTTTGGACATTACACATGCTTCCTGTTTCATCCGCAAGGTCGTGGTTGAGCCCAAACGTTCGATGGTGAAGCTGCCCTCGGCTCCTTTATGCGTCCGCTATAGAGAAAATGGGGTAATGGGTGGCACCAGAAACTGCGTTTAGAGCCATTTTCATTCGCCACACCTATTAGTTATTGGTTTTTTTTTTTGTCGGTGCAAAAAATTATTTTGCATGCAATGGGCCCTGTTGGCGTCCAATAAGTCCACCGTGCTTCTAAAATGCTGAATGTATTTATTTATTTTTAATAATACTGCCGTCTGGAGCAGCGACAGTAGCAAGTGTGAAATATTGATATATGATATTCATAAAAAGTCACAATAGTATATAAAGTAAACACATGAAGTAAAAATATGCAATGCATACGGGTAAAACAACACGGCGAAGAAAATGAACAAGAAACCGAATAAAAAAACAGCAAATAGTAACTGTAAAATGCAAAAATATAACAAGAAGCTGAAATAAACACAAAAGAGAATGAAATTTCAAGAAGATTCGTCGATTAGATAATTGAATTGTACAAGTTTATGCAAGAAATAGGAATGAATAAGAAAACAGAAATATATTCAATGGTGCTAGCGATATACTCCAAGTATTTTTCAAACAAAGAAAATGAGTCTTGTGTTACAATATTATCGGTTAGGTTATTCCAATCAACAATCTAGGGAAAAATATTTAAAGCAGTTATTTCCTAGAAGTAAAGACGTTATCGTGAAAGAATGTCTTTGCCTGATTGCGTAAGCCTGAGAATAAGGGACAATATGAGAACTCTATGTCAAAATATCCTTTAACTATTTGGCAAAATAATTTTAGTCGGTCAACTCTATCTGTATTGGTAACGGAGGGCAACGTACCCAGATCGTTTGATAAGTTCAGTAATTGAGGAATAATCATATGAGTTATATATGTAACGAACAACTTTTGTCTGTATTCTTTCGAGTTTACAGATAACTTGGGGAGGGGGGGGGGGGGCATGGGTCTCAAATTGGCACTGTATATTCAAGCGTGGGAGAAATAATGATCTCGCATGCAAAGAAATGAACGGAAGTAGTTGAAAATATTTAGGATCATCTCAAAAAGACTAATTTGCGTAATATATATATAGATGTCGGTAATTTGATGTATTTACAAAACACCATTTATATGATTCGAACATGATAAATTATTTGTGAACCATAAACCCAGGTATTTATATTCGTTGACCTTCGAGAAAGTAATTCCATTAGCCCCACAATAAAATAAAAGTGGTTTCTTTTTGTGAGTTATTCACATAAAGACCGTTTTGTCGTATTTAATAGTTATCTACCACCGCTCACATTATATGATTGTTTGGAAGTTTTCATTTAACTTAATTAGGTCCTCTATTGAACTTACTGTTCCATAAATAACGCAGTCGTCTGCAACGAGTTTACCCGTTATAAGTAAGTTCAATTCTTTTAAACATCTCGTTCAAGTGAGATGGTGCCGTATTGTAAGCATACGTTATGTTTGCTTCCTTATGACAAGAAAGTGTACGTCGAAGGGTGGGGGAAGCCGCCCATGTGGTGCTGAGAATGAGGCGCTCGGCTGCTAACCAGAACACCGTGGGTTCGACCAAGGCCGGTCTTATTCTCTATAGAGGCTAATATTCTAGAGGCCCGTAAACTTAGCTTTAAGTGCACGCTAAAGAACATCTGGTTGTAAAAATCTCCGGAGTCCTCGACAACGGTGTGCCTCATAATCAAATGATGGTTTTGGCTCGTACAACTTCTGAAATGATGAAAAGTTAATAGGAGGAGTGGAAAGTGGGAGTGTTAAAGGTTGTATGGTGTCTGCTTGCTTGTTCTCGCCTCTCAATGGGCCTAAACAGTTTCATAATTCTATATGAACCAGGTCTAATATCGAAACACCTCAGCGGTCTATATACGCAATTGAATGCAGAGTTTGCGGTTGCCCCGGGGGAAAGCGTTGGGTGGCAGCTCCAACCTCTACTGCATGATTCACTCCAGACCTACCGCTGAAGACTGGGAAGAGTGGAACCGGCGGTGCCAGACGTGCGGACTACAGGCTGAACGCGTGGCCGCCCTCTACCGCAAGTTGGAGTTCCTAGTCTCCGATGAGCATGGTATGGCACATTCCTACACGGTGGATAAAAAATGGCTGGACTAAGTTTAGCATGTTAACTAATCAATCTGACTGTAAATGCTGTAAATATATGTATTTTTTCATATACAAAATGGAATAAAATTGCCCGCAGAACATATAATATGATTGATTACAACGTAAAAGCATTAGCATTAAAACAATAAATTGACACGTTTTATTGACAAATCCCTCACTTTTGTAAGTGCACTTTTTCAATTTTCTCCTGCCAATATCTTCGCTTCTCTAAAGCTTAACTCACCTGTCTTAATGAACGTCCTGAAGGGTGTGCTTAATTGTTTCCAATAATATTGAAACAAAAGAAAATGTAACACTGGTGTTCTAGCCGTATAGCAACCAAAGCTGCTCCTTTTCACTTAGCTATTGGGCAATAAATGTAAAAACATGAACTTTTCATTCCACGAACTGGAGTTCACAAAGACTCATTCTAACAACTCCCGCAAATGCCTGGCACACACGAGCACGATGCGCATTCACGATGCTGTTTTGTCAACACCAATCGCAGTGCTTCTTTTCAAAAGCAGTGTTGAAAGGTATTCATGTCTTTCTGATGAATATTTGAGGCTCAGGGATCTAATGCTTTGGCAGGTGAGGATATTCTATTTGAGCCTATTCGACGGAACTTTTGTTGAAGTCGCTGTCTATGTGTGATGTGCCTGAGACAACTGAGCAACGGGCGGTGTGGTGTGGTAAGCATTGCCAAAAGCGTTACACGCGATACGCTTCGATATGATTGCATTCTCAATAAATACTAACTGGATAACAGATGAAAGAAGGAAAAAAAACTTGACGAGAGCTTTTCACAAAGCTATCAGTTCATAAGTCATTTTTTTTTCATTGCCCAGACGCACGGCGACATTTATTTTATGCTCAGCATCACGAATGAGTGAAACTTTTTTCCTACGAGCAGTTCAAGCGTAAGGCGTTTATATAAATATGAACAGCGATGTGAAATTCTCAAATATTTATGTTCGTCAGCAAGATAAAGCAAAAAAAAAACAACAGACAGGTCAACCTAATACTATAGCAACCGGGTTTGCCACCCTAAACGGGAGTGGTGACATAGGAGATGGAATGTACAGAGTGTCACAAAATAAGAAAAACGCATTGACGCCCACATATGTGCAATGCCAGGGCTCTCGACTGAGATAGTTGGTACATTCATTGTCAAAATTGACAAAAACACATGAGAAACAGAAGACACAGTGAACAGGAAAGATTTACACGCGGTGGTTGCTGTTGGGTATAAGTTAGACTTTTATGAGGAATTGTTATTGATTCGTAAGTGTCCGCCTGTCTGCGTTTCCCAACGAGTTGTGTTTTCCGCTGTCCTTTATACGTTATGACGCATTATTGTCATTAAACGGCCGTCTGCGATAATATGATATGTTCCGCTTCGCTATTGTCTAAATCGTTCTCTTGAGAACGGCTGATAGCTAAGAACATTTTTATGGTAACGAGGACATTATTGTCGAACTCCAGCTAAACGCTGTAGTTAGGCATACTTGAAGTTATTTTTTTATCTAGTATAGAGGTCAACGGGTATACGTTTCGAGCTCGCCGGTCGTACGTTGCAATGAGCGCCGCGCGCCGCGCAGATGTCGCGAAATGTAACCTTGACTCCACGTTTAGGTCACACGTTAGCTTAACCCGTTCTGTCAAGTTGGAGTGCAGACAAATTCGGTGAACACGCTCGTGATTCTTGGCTTGTCACGCGTGGGCCCAAACACTCCCTCTGCAACTTTTAGTCGCATGTGAGATATCAGGGCCGGCCGCCATGGAGCCATGAGAGGCAAACCCTAAACATCTATCTTTGTCGCCTGTTAGGCCATACCAGTGCTACGTGGTTGCGTGCTTGTCGCCAGAAATCGGGGGATCCTTAAGCTTTGCCTTTAAACTTGAACGCAATGGTAACATCCAGCACCTAGGGTGTACTGAGTTCATAGTGACTTTTATCAGAGAAGCTTTCGCATACGGCTGCATTCTGTGTAATGGGTAGCATACATTAAGCTTAGGGAAATAGTGCGCGTGGACTTCTTATGCCCGGGCCTCACTACGCGGCTTTAATAAACAAGGTGCTGTAACGTGTGTGCCTTTTGTAGTGGGTGGCCGGCTTTAAACAATGAAGTCAGCATATTTGCATTTTCTGACGCCCAATATCAATGTACGCTTGCACCATGCACTATTACTGCGATATTACATGCTCGGTAGTGAAGCATGTATACAGGTTAGGTCTGTTTGTAAAACATGCAATTTGCTTTCACTGCATTTCCAAGCAGAGTACATTATTTGTATTTCAAATCGGACGCGTAGCTCTGTGCTACAGCACTTAGCTGGCACGCAAACGACGTGGTTTCAATCCTTGCTTGGGCCCAGAATTGTTTATTATTTATTTTGATAGGACCTTTTTCGAATTTCGCCCACGCACAAGATGATTTTTCTCTTACTACCAACGGCACCGCAATATGAGCGAAACGAGCTTTTTAACGCTTTAGAGTTAAAAGTACCAGTCTCGCGCTGGGTTTACGCCTATCCGGGCTTGTATTCATAAGAACCTCTTACTATACAAATGTTCGGAAGAAAAGATTTCACCCAATCCGCCGCTTCCTTGACGTATGATCCATGTCTTCCCTGACAAAGGAGCCCGCAACACTTTTCCAGCATGATGAGAAAACGCTGACGCTCTATACTCGAGGCTTCTGAGAGCACGAGAGCCAAACATTGAAGCGCAGCTAGTGGCCTGAAACTAGAAAAGTAATTATCAAGGTCATCCAGAAAAATTTCCTTCTCTCTACAAATCATGTCATGAACCCAAACAATGGTGCCATAAACGCAAGGTTCAAGACCATTGGCTTATTTGAGCATCATGCCTCATCGAATGGGCAGACAGTGCTGCGTGTGAACATTGTGGCACTGGCGAGATCACCGAACAAGTTTTATGTCAGGGCTCTCGGTACAGCTCTCAGAGACAGTCTCTCGTTAAGGTGTTTGCGCGACTCGACGACTATCTGCTTTCTGAGAAATCAATCTTGGAGCAGGAAAAATCAAGCTGCACGCTTGAAAGCGATGAAAGCATTGTTGAAGTTCCTGCGAGCGAACCGCCTCGTTGAACGATGGTGACACTCCTGCGTTTTAGTACGTGCTTCTACTTACACCCTTTCTTCTTCATAGGCTGCACAGTCACTCACGATCACACTAAACGCAAGCTGCTGGTACAAAAAAAAAAAGGTGCTCAAAGTCACAATGTGCACTGACGCACCTTCTTAACTCTGTGTCATCCCCTCCCCGTATGTAGCTTTCAGCGCCTTCGCTGGTACAAGAGGCGGAGAAAAGCGCTTGAAATCTGCGAAAAATTTCCGTAACTCCTTTCGTACTTGATGGTTTAAAAAATTCTGGCAGTCCATTCGTTAGGCATGAGTCTCTTTTAGTGAAACCATTCGATGTTTATCAGAAGAAGAGTGTCAGGACACATGTAAAGAGATGTATTTATTCTCTTTTGTGCCCCACGACTCTCCTATGAGAGTCAATGACGCCTAAGAGTATCCACCTATCTTTTTAAAAGGGCACTCACCACCCCGCGTCCAAAGACGAGGGGTTCCTTTCTCCTCTTCTTCACTACCTTTCACACATGCGATGCACTGTCTCTGTACTGGTCCCCTCCATTTTATAAATTTTTTTCTGGGAGAAATAGACATACCACCACCACCTCCTTGCCCTTAAGTTTTTAAAAGACCATGAACATTGTCAGCACTATAAGCTTTGGAGTCAATCAGGACTTCACGCTTCTCGGCTACATGCATGCGTAGTTGTAAACACGCAAAATCAAGTGTGATCGATTGATCGGGCTTAATATTCACGCGAGACAAGGAAGAACGGATGGGTGTCTGCATGGTAAAGCTATGCAGGAGACAAATCACATTTGATATTTTGCGTATAGACTAATCGAGATCATGTACACCATCTACATCACGGGAAATACTGTCTGCGTCACATCAGTGCGCAAGAAGGACGAGAAATGTGAGAAGAGAGTATTGCGCTCGGTTTTTTCTGTGTGTGTGTGTGTATCTTGAGAGCCTGGTGAATGGCCCTTCAAAGAGAGTCATATACCTCACAAGTCTGGGCTCTTAAATAAGAATCAAAGAACACTTTTTTAGAGGGCAGCAGGTTCTGAAATCAAGTGATTGACCCCATAATTGGCAACAGTAAAGAAAGTTATGAATTTAGTATTTATAAAAAGCACAATCTTTCCACAGAACATGAAGACAACTACAGGAGACACTCTAACAATGCACCGACTTGCCTAGCAACACATTTTGTAAATAAAACTTTTCATCTTTGGCTTCACTCAAACAAGAGCCGTGCAAAGAGCAATGCGACTTGCTTATCAATACCGAAACTTTTAATTTTGCCTGTTTTAAACTTTATATCTGGTCGCATGGAATACTTCTTAAGTTCCACACAGTGAAATTCGAACCAAAAGTAATAATAAATAGCCTAATATTTTATATATTACCAGAATTCAATGTCCGCACGTACTTAGTTTGCAGAGTGCGTAAAGTTATTACAATTACGAGAAAAGGTCTTGGAAAAGATGTTACGAGTAAAGTAAGTTATTGAATTTTTACACCCAAGATCTTTGAATAGGCGCAACTTAGACAATTGTTATTTACAGAGTTTCAAACTTGGTAGTGGATCAAGCTTCAGTATTAAATTTAGCACAAGAATTGTGAACGAAAGAATAGTAGGAATAAAATGCGTCCTTTCTACAGCCACGTGCCTTTCACTTTTTATGAAGAGCAATTTGGAATGAACATGAGGTTTGGCAAAATTATTTATAATTGATAGGGTTATATATTTCAAAACCAAAGTTTGTATAGGCCATCACGTCCCCATTACAATTCACCAAGCAGATACAGAGACGTGCAGAGCTGAGAGACAAAATGTATTTTGAGGAAAAATGGGCTGAGTTCACTTTAAATAAAACCATGATCAGTTATTACTAAATATACACTATTATTTTAGTATGAGTACAGAACACTAACCAATATCTTGATAGAACTTTAAAGAGTCAGCAAAGAAAAGAAAACAGAGAGAGAGAGAGAGAGAGAGAGAAGAGAAAGTTGGCGGCCCTCTTTTAAGAACGTCTATAGGCCAGGTGGTCCTTGCCTTCTACGCCACCAAGCTTTGCTATGCGAAGCCTGCTGGGGTGTTCTTGGCGGAGGGTTGAGTGGTTTTAGCTTTACAGTCTTCGTCTATGAGTCTCTAGTTTGTCTGTTTTGAAATCTACCCCGATCTCCGGTACTCATGTCGACTAATTCTCCTGGCCAGGCACGATCCACTTAGTCTACGTCCCTTCTGTCTATTGAATTGCCACTAGACTTTTTTTTCCGTATCAGTGTCCACAGCATTCCCGTTGCGCTGGTATCAACAAATGGAGGCTTCAACAGACTTAAAAAACCTTAAGGCGGTCCAAAAGGAACTTAAAGCCACATCGAAACATTTCCAGACCATCACAGATGTGTGCCCATTTGGGCGAGGAGGTATCGTGTGTAGGTCGCCGGACCAGACCTGCGTGCAGAATCTACTCAAATGCACCTCGTTTTCTGCGACCCGGTGAGTGCTTTCATTCCGCTTCACCTTGCATGGGTCAAAGGTTTTCTTCGGGGAATCGATTCCAAGTTATGTCCAGCTGAGACCCTAGACAGGCTTTCTGGAGCAGGTGTGATTTTGACATACCGATGTAATTGCCAGGTGAACAACGAGAGGGTCCCAACCGAACCTGTCATCATGATATTTGTGGGCACAGCATGCCCGTCAGAAATTAAGTTATGGTCCTTAATCTTTCGCGTAGAGCCCCTAGCTTCTCGTCCACTTCAAAGCAAAAACTGCTGGAGATTCGGCTGCAATGTGGGAGAATGTAAGTCTAACCTTCGAGGCCGTATCTGCATAGAGAGCCATTCTTCAAGCGAATGTACTGAAACAGTGGAAAAGTGTTGTCTTTGTGGGAGGGAGTCACTGCGCCGGCAACTCTGACTGTTCTGCTCGTTCTAAGGAGGTTCAAATCCTAGATAATATTGACTGCCTTCACTGTTCTCAAACAGAAGTCATTGACATGGTAGGAGACAGGGTTTTTGGATTTTCTGGCATTGCAGCGCACTACATTTCCAGTATGGATTCAAATCTATATCAGGGTATGGAAATTGCTGTGGAAAAGACAATGAGTATGGCTATGGATAAACTCATATCTAACCTTTCTCACTTCTTGGTGCAAATTCTTTCAAACCAGATGGTGCAACAGTACAGACTAGTGAAAAACCTGTACTATCAGACAATACCAGCGATGCCACTCAGCTACACAATGTAGTGTGGGACGAACTTTCTGCATATGCAGGCAAGGCTCATCAGTCAGGGTAACATGTACACTTCGACCGACATACGCCTCAGCCGAACACAAGTGCTACAACGAATATGGAACTCGATATATCGAGTATGACAATGATATGACGCTTGAGAAAGCATTTTAGTCTCGGTGATGTCGTATCTGTCAAAAGGACTCGATATATCTCAGAAATACGACATGCTATCGATCGCATTTCAGAGAGGCCATGAAAATGCTATTTACTGAGGCGCAAGGAGTACCCCAATAGGAACTTGTATGCGTTCTCTTAATCGTCTTGTTTCAGCGGATATATTACGAGCGCAATGTTCTCCTCTCCTATGTCCTCTGAACATTCCCTGTTACGAGGGACGCTGATCTTTATTCAGAAGCGCTGAACTGTTATCAAATAAATTATTATTATTATTATTATTATTATTATTATTATTATTATTATTATTATTATTATTATTATTATTATTATTATTATTATTATTATTATTATTATTGATGCTGCTGCTGATGATGATGATCCTGATGTTAGCTATTTTCAATCGCACTCTCTATTTTTAGTTAGCTGGGGCAGTTTTAGATGGACTATCATTTGCAAAAAGCGCTCTGATTCAAAAGACCTCATTGTTTATTCTCACATAATACCGGGGGAAGGTTATGGTGGAGCTTTCCAAAAACATACTCGCTTAATTAAAGGTTTCATTTATACACGGGCTCAGATATGAACCTTGTGACTAAGTTTTCAGGTATTATTCTAATTCGAGTATGCTTTGTCTATTTTTGGCAAGATCGGCCCAGTGAAAAGTTAGAGTGCACAATCGAAAATGTTTTAGGCTATAAGTTGTTCGAAAGGGAAAATTTCAATTACTCCTCATGTTGCACGTACAAGGTTAAGAAATCTAGGAACGTAAATAAATAAATAATTGAATAAATAAATAAATAAATAAATAAATAAATAAATAAATAAATCTTGTATGTTGACATTGAAGACGTTTGATGAAAACTCTGTTGTTCACAGAAGCGTACGTCAGGTCGGCCTCAGTTAGGACTTGTCATACATTTTTTTTAAAACTCCCTGGTATGAGTAGTTGGCCAAAACTTAATTCCGTTAGAACAAATTCCATCCCTAATATCAGTCAAAGGGGCCGACCACTTACAGAAAGCACTTGCTAAAAAATGCTTGAATATTTAGTGATATTAGCCGCATTCACAGATAAATACACACATGCATACGTCCGCACACACACACACACGCACGCGCATACACATACATACATACAAACGCAAACACACATGTGCGCGTGCACGCACGCACTCATACACGCACACACAACTCATTAAATAGAATTATTCCTTTGTAAAAAACCTGCGGGCGCCTGAGCAATCTTAAATGCGAAGCATTTTTTTGCGTACTGCGTGCACTTTCAGCATCTATCTATCTATCTATCTATCTATCTATCTATCTATCTATCTATCTATCTATCTATCTATCTATCTATCTATCTATCTATCTATCTATCTATCTATCTATCTATCTATCTATCTATCTATCTATCTATCTATCTATACACCTACGTCTGGGTGCTCTCGTGAACTTGGGAGGAACCAATATTAGTATGATGTGGGGGATTAAATGGTTCGATGAAGATGACCTGCTTGTCATGACATGAATAACACCACCATCCCGCGACGTTAACGTCGTCAAACACTTTCCGCCAAACAGTGCCGCATGCCCATAGACAGGTATGCTCCACTGGGTGGCACATACAAGTGGGACGTACCAGTAAACAGTGGCATATACCAGCGGCACATACTCGGCCACGAGTATATGCTCCTAATATGCAGGTATGTGCCACAGGCGTAGGTCAGCAAAACTTGTGGACATCACTCAGGCTCATTCATGAACTAATATTGAGCTTCGGACTCACTCGGACTGAAACTCGCGAAAGTGTTTCTGAGCCGGACTCAATCGGACTCAAACACACCAAAACATAACTCACCTTGACTCACTCAGGCTCAGACTCGCCGCTCAATCTGAGTCTGAGTAAGTCCGTCAGCCTAAGATTAGCTTCTTCGATCGTGGGGTCAATGCTCTTTACCACCAATATCTCACGTAGTCGGTGCTCATCTTCGGGCCGTTTGACATGATGTCTTCGAAAACAAGTTATGAGTGCTTTCAAACCAGTAATGTCATCTTTCTTAGAAGAAATGACAGCATAAGATTTCCTGTAGGAATATTTTACAGGAGCGGAAAGGGGGGGTGATCAAGGTACCCTATACGTAGTTAACGCCTCTAATTAATAAATATTGCAACGCTGTATGAACTACACTATTTTGCATACCTGTGTGAAGATGTGAGTATTAACTTCAATCCAGGTAAGACTGACAGTAATGCTGAAAATGACTAGATAAGAATTCAGGTCGGCAAAATAAAGTAGAACTCACTCACACTCACTTAGGAAATATATCTTGTGCTTTGAACTGACTTGGACTCACGCTCACAAAAATTTTATTCATCTGGACTCCCATTGACTCTGACTCACAAAAAATATTACTCACCGGGACTCACTCACTCAGGCTCACATTCACGGTTCCATCTGAGTCTCAGTGAGTCCGAGTGAGTTGACTCATGAGTGAGTTCACCGACATATGGCCACAAGGGACAGACACTTCATATCAGCCCAGGAACAGCGAGAACACGTGGATAATTATGACGCGTGACCGTTAAGAAAAACCAGTTATCCGCAGCGTTGACCCGGCGAATGTGAAAAATAAATGCCAGGATCCTAGCAATAATCAAAACCCAGAATTCTGCGTGGCAATCAAGTATTCCACCACAGAGCCACTGAAGGTCTCGGAACTAATTTTAAAGTAGACCCTAATGTTCATGAAAGGTCAATTGTGGTTTAAAGGCTGGCTGTCCAGTTTTATAAACATTGCATGTGTACAGTCACGCACGATATTAAGGTGACCGCTCGTGCGTCGACCAGCCTATTGTTCCAAAGTCTTAGCGGCATGTTTCTGAACAATGAAAATCTCAATTCCGCCTTCTTCTCTCCCTCGTTGGCTGTTTCATGCTACAACAATCACCCCTAAGACGAACTCTACGTGTTTCTCTCAATGTTTAGCCCCCCATTCCTTCGCGATCAAGGGTATTCTTCGGGGGGCTCTTACCTCCGCAGTCGGTTACAGAAATGCTTGAACAGCTGTGTTACCGCTGGTGTTAGCTATAAGCGCTGCTTCGATTAAACAGGGTCCTACGACGGGAGTTATCGCTGCTTAGAGAACAGCGAAAAAAGTGGGTGAAGCTAGCGGGATAATACCCTCTTTTTGAAAGTGTATTCTGGGACGCGCAACAACCTGCAAATCACATTCGACTGTACTCTTTTGATACAGCCGTCACGTCGGGTTAAAGTTAATTGTAGTTATGCGCCATCTGCAGATGAAGATTTATGTAGCAGTGTCCAGGGCTACTATCCTCGCGAGCTCCAGCGCATCTTATCAACTTACCCCTTTTAGTGTTACTAATATTCATAATTCTGCTGACGTCATTGCGCAACTGTAAACAACTCGCTATATAAAATATATACGGCTGTTTAACGTAAATGTGTTAATGCATTTGGAAATATGTTTAGCATTGCTTTGTAATGCTCTGATTATTAAAATGGTACAACGCATTCTCATTCAATCCGCCTACATTGCATGACATCAATTCTCAAGGTACGAGGAATATGGAAATATTTTTTTTATGATTGGCAGGACGTTAGTTCTGCTTATTGTGCCACTGAGATTAGTGCTGCGGTGAAATGTTCTTGACCTCACAGATGGTCAAGGTTGAATTTTTTTTCTTTTGTGGCTTTTATGTTGCAATGACTTTCTAATGGTGGCGGCGGCCGCAATATTAGTCAAGTGGTGTTCTTGCATTATATAATAACAGCACGGGCTATGTCGGGCGTATTAGAGAATGTAGTCCGCCAGTGCCAAAGAGGCTTTACACACGCCTTGCACTTTCACGCATTCATCTCGTTTGTTTCAGTCCTTTTAGCACAAGCGGTTTCCTGTGCTGTTCTTTGATTACTAGCCAGTACCGGAACGTTCGCACCCACCCGCAAAGAAATACTAAGAAATATCCGGGTATTTCGCCACAGCGGACAGGATGCCAGATGCGAAAATTCCGGTGATGGAAAACCTGTGCAACACTTCCGAGATTTGTTCGGCACTAAGACAAGCGGCTGCAGAAGTCGGCCTCGGCCTCGAGAAGGAAGAAAATTGGATGCAACAAAGTAAGATGTTAGTGATTACACAGCTACTAGCGCTTCCCATTAGTGTTCATAAGCACTCTCAAAGAGATGCTGAACCTTGTAAGAAGTCCTGGCTTTTGATTTTTCAAGATTTTTCCAAAACATTCTCATATAAATACTATACTGAGAGATTGCAACGCGGATTGATCATGCTTTCTCAATTTTTGTTTCTTGTTACATTGACGACGTGCTATATTCATATATAACAGGAGAAAAACAGCGCGAAACTCTGACAGGACACACAAGTAGAAGAAGGCACAATAACAGGACACTGAATCTCGAACGATTTTATTTTTCAACATGCGGACACATATATACCTTGACATTAAAAAAAATACCAGGAAAAATACCATAACTATGGTGCCCCTATATCTCGTCATGAGGCATCACCAATTCTGTGCTGTTATTTTCCTGTTACAAGCATTAATTATAGGCCAAGCCCCAACACTAGCAGGTGCTATATGCTCACTGTGCAATTCAATGCAAGGTAATGAAACATCCCCATTGTATCGGTGAAAATGAAAATCAGCACGCCATGTCTATCTCTGTATGTAAGTGGAGTAGAAAAGCAATCTTGAAGCAGAACTTTTTTCTGATACTTCTGCAGTTACTCTACGTGATTTTCTTTCGGACGGCTCACTGCAGCTTCTCAAAATCTCTGTCTGCTCGCAGGACCCATTTTCACATATCGTCATTGCATAAATCACATTTGCCGTAAAGAGGTGCTGGTAGTAATCTCGACGCAACCTCATTGCATAGGGCATAATCTTGACGTATCTTTGCATAGGGCATTAAGTCAAGACAGGCTAAATGCTCTTATGATGTTGATGTCGTAACCTCTTCTGGTAAGGACTTACCATAGTAGGCGCCCGAAAATGATTAGAACGTGTTAGCACTATTATTATTATTATTATTATTATTATTATTATTATTATTATTATTATTATTATTATTATTATTATTATTATTATAGGAAGAAGAAAAAGAAGGATAACAGCAACATTTAGTGGAATGCAAGCGTTTCATTTTCACAAGAAAGAGAAGTTTTCGATCATTACCATATATTTAAACGTTTTTTTTTATTTCAGGTAATGTGTACAAGGGTAGAAAATGGACCACTTATGACCTATACATTAAACCTGTGCTAACCAACCCAAGATTGAGGATTATGACCGGGGCACATGTCAGCAAGGTGAGACCTGTCAGTGGCAATGGTAGTATGGCAAGTTGCCATAAAGGTTGCTTTATTAATTGTTCTATGGCCAGGGATTGCCATAGTGCTTCATTACAAACATGGCACCGAATTCACAAACCTTATGGTTCGAAAACGCATTTGGGGATTGGCCGGCTGTCATCGTGTATATATATATATATATATATATATATATATATATATATATATATATATATATATATATATATATATATATATATATATATATATATATATATACATATATATATATATATATATATATATATATATATATATATATATATATATATATATATATATATATATATATATATATATATATATATATATAAATTAATCCGGAACCCTCTGCATTAGCGTCTATTGTAACCCACTGGCCAATTTTCGCACACCAGTCTACAGAAATTGGGAGTGCAAGCCAACGAGGGTCGTTATTTGGACACCTTAACATTTCCCAGGCGTCATAATCAAGGGAATAAAAATTAACATCTTTCTAAAAAGTACCCTCATGGGATGCAAAGCAGCAGCGTTGCGCACGTATGCGATCAGCGTTTTAGACTCGCGCCTCGTCGGTGTAGTTGGTCTTCCGCTGCCGACGTTTGCGTTCGGCTTCCCTGGCTATATATATATATATATATATATATATATATATATATATATATATATATATATATATATATATATATGATCCACTAGTATTACCGCTTGTAATTTTTTATGAAGAGTTCCTAGCGCAAGAGCTTATGAGGGATGTTTCAATGTTGTAATTGCATATCACTCATGGGCAAGGTTGTTAACGAGGTTGGTCTTCCTTCTTGTTTCTTCGTGCACCCAGCATATATTCTCATTTGGTAATAATGCTTCAGGTGTATAATCATAACTCGGTGCACAGGAAATGAACCAGACGACGTTAACCCTGCTTGTGCATTGCTGCTGAAGTGAGTTCATGTGTGGCCCACTCAGAAATTTTGTCCGCAGTCGCAATCAAGGAACAAAGCTTACAAAGCCTCTGGTATCTTCCATGGGCCTTTGCTAAGACTGTCATAGGTATCAAAGTGGTCTCGCATTTTCCTTAAGGAATGATTTTATAGTATGATCGCAGCCGGGAGAGAGAGGGGGATGCGGGTGTTCATATTATGCCTTTTAAAAAATTTCAATTTTACTTGTGTACGTGAACATGCACATACAAAAAAAAACCCGAACATACATAAAATATGGTTGCCCCCCCCCCCCCCATCCCTGAAAAACATTGCTGGCTACGCCCCTGTTTAGAGTGTAAGCGTTTTCTGTGAATACTGGCCGGGGCTACTGAAAATAAAAAAGATGCGTTATAACACGACTGATCCGACCATGTTAAAAAAGAAGGTGGTAAAATTAATCCGGAACCCTCTGCATTAGCGTCTATTGTAACCCACTGGCCAATTTTCGCACACCAGTCTACAGAAATTGGGAGTGCAAGCCAACGAGGGTCGTTATTTGGACACCTTAACATTTCCCAGGCGTCATAATCAAGGGAATAAAAATTAACATCTTTCTAAAAAGTACCCTCATGGGATGCAAAGCAGCAGCGTTGCGCACGTATGCGATCAGCGTTTTAGACTCGCGCCTCGTCGGTGTAGTTGGTCTTCCGCTGCCGACGTTTGCGTTCGGCTTCCCTGGCTCATGCCTCATCGGTGCTGCAAGTGCGACGTCGCCATTCGCGAACGCGATCGGCTCTGCTAACCTTCGCAACGCCAGCAACGGTGGGGTTAGGCCAAATCGCTTCGGTGCATGTTTCGGCGGCTGGAGGAGGTTCGCTTACCGGCGTCCCCTACATCGCAGATAAACTAGCCGAAAGAGTGTTCACTCGATGAGTGCTTGAACGTTGTGAGTGGTGAAGAGCGTGAAGTGAGAGAGATGTGACACGCGGTGAGCGCGTGGCAGGCGAGAGACAGAATGACGTCACCGCGCGCTAAGAGGGAAGGCCTGATCTACTTTGCACTGCCCCAACACCTGCGGAGAGGGAAGTGTGGTGTAGCGCGTTGGCATGGAGACTCGGACAGAAGAGTTGCACAGGATAGTCAAAGAACTACTTCACATCTAATATGTATCATCATACTGAGCCTGGTGCTAATCGTAGAAGCTATATGAGGACACATATAAGATGCTTGGCATGTATTATGTGTTCTCATACCGAGCACTATGAGGCAGTGCTTGCTATCGACGGGAATTTCACATGATGTATTTTAGTGTGCGTGGTGCGCTGCGATTCACTTCTGATGGCCTGACCAACTGCTCTCGCCTATAGGTCACAGTCACGGGATTGAATCCTGGCCATTGTTACGACTCGCCAAGGCTGTTGGTAGGGCGTTTCTCAGCTAGTGGCTGCTTCTGCGCAGAGCTGATAGACGAGCGGACAAGACGATGGTGAATGAAGGCAAAATTTATGTACAGCATGGAATAGAGGCGTTACATATTCGGCACTGGGACCGACAGCTTAAGGAATCGAAGAGCCAAGGTGTCATCGGACGCTCTGGCGCTGTCGTCTTCTCTTTAACGCATAGGTCGGCTGCTTGACATCGCACCGCTTCGCTCTTTATAGGCCCCGGGTTATCCTTTACGTCAGCAACGTCCAACCAGAACGGCCGCTGGAGGCGTCAGCATCCTCCAATGGGGAACCGCCACTTGGTTGCGTCGGAATCCCCCAATTCGGAACCACCTCAATGGATTGCATCCAAGAGTGAGTGGTATTGTCACGTGCTGCGTAAGACTCGCCTGACTGGATGGCGCCGATTGCATCATCGGGCTCCCATGGAGCCCGTGGGTTGTGAGAGCTTGCCGTGCGTTGCGAAAAACACACTGGCGCCGCCGGGCTAGATGACGTCGATCAGGTGATGGTGTCAGGCGGGCTCGCTCGCTGACCTTGACACTGGTTGCCTTTGCAGAAGCAATGATGGTCGGTCTGGACTCCCAGGCATAACAGCACCCCTGCCGCCAGACAATGCGCCTGAAAGACGAGCTGCTTCCACGTGGCTTGGATGTCGGGTGCACTCGTTCGCCAGGTCCCTCCAGGTTCACCTCCAGGTTCATGGGGAGGATGTGACTCCGGGCTCAGTTCCATGAACAAATTCCATTCTTGAGGACGGATGTCCGCTCCACTGGCTTGTCGCCAAAACTTGTCGACTAGCTTCGCTCGTCTCTTCTGACGATTTCTGGCTTCAGCACTTGTCGATGATTCTGCAACTCGTCAAGAACAGTTGGACAACAGACAACACATGACACAGGCAAGTGCTCTCGGTTGCACGACATAATACCAGACACAATTTAGTACAGTACATACCTAGCTACGTGTCTAGCCTAATTTCGTTCCCTCTACATCAAGAGGCACATGCGGGACACAAGACTCTTAAAATGAGAACTCAAAATTTTACACGTACAACAACGTAATGAAATAGAATACAACATAAAGTCGGCCCCTTGAGATCACTCTGGGTGAGAGCGCTCAGTTAAAGACGTGATCAGGAAAGAATTTTGCCCTGACTTGCGGGCGAAAGACCTAAAGTTGTAGAAGGGGCGATAAACAACAAGAGGGAAGGCAGGGAGTTTAACCAGGCACATGCCCGGTTTGCTACCCTACGCTGGGGGAATAGGAAGGGGGCATAAAGATGAGAGAGAGAGAGAGCAAAGAGAAGAAAAAGAGAGAGAGAGAAAAAAAGGAGGATTGTCAGTCAATCGGCTGGCGCGTATGCAGCGATGGCACTACACAAAAATTAAAGGTGGTCACATAGGCCTGTAGTCCTCAAAAAGCACAAGACAGCTTTGACTGCTTTTTGAGCCGACGAAAGGCGATGACAGTGTTCCAGTAGCATCTGCACAGAAAGTGGCCGATCGTCCAATTGTCGCAATGCGTCCGAAGGCTTCTGTCTTTCAGAGGCAAATCGAGGGCAATGGCATATCAGATGGTCGATGTCTTCTTTGGTGCAGCAGACGTCGCATTACGCATTGTCGGTCAATCCGATGAGGGTTCTATATGCTTTTGTGAAGGCAACCCCCAACCAAAGGCGACAAAGAAGTGAAGCTTCACGTCGACGAAGTCCGGATGGAGGTCGAAGTTCCAGTCGAGGGTTTATTTGGTATAGTCTCGTATGTCTTATGCTTGGGGTGTTCCACTCCTGCAGACTCAGACTACGTGCCAGGTGACGAAGTTGCTTTGCAGCGTCAGTCCTTGACAAAGGAATCGGAAGGGTGTGTTCTTCTTTGTGCGATGTGCGAGCCGCGTTGTCTGCGGAATAATTGCCACTGATCCCACAATGGCCAGGAAGCCACTGAAACTCGACCTCGTGGCCTATTTCTGTAACGTGGTGAACAAGCTTGACAACTTCGTAAGTTAATTGTTCATGGCAACCTCGTCGAAGGAACATTATTAAAGACCGAGTAATAAAGTTGTAGAAGGTACTAACTAAAAAGCATGGCTAAATGCGCCTGCATTAGCGTCTAGCTTTCTTTTTTTGTAGCGGACGTCTAAGTTGTGCTGTTGTAGTATCATGCTCCACCTCAGTAACCAGCCACTTTTAGGTGGCAAGTTACTTAACCAGGTTAGAGGACAGTGGTCCGTTCCAACCACAAGCCTCGAACCAGAGACATAACAGGCTAGCTTTTGAACGGCCCACACGAGGACTAAGGTGTAAATATAACATACTGTGGCCTAGTTTCTACCCACTCCTCTAGATTTAGTATCGGGTAAGTTTCGTTTCTAGTTATGACGTTAAGACGCCGATAATCTATGCATGGCCTAGGATCTTTTCCCGGCACTTGAACCAATATTAGAGGGGATGTATAGTCACTCTCACCTGGTACTATGGCTCTCAACTCCAGCATTTTATCGATCTCCTCTTTCATGATGTGCTTTTGCACAGGGGAACATCGATACGGCTTGCTACGGATTGGCAACTCAAAAGATAGCTTGATATCATGTTCAAGCCTCGTCGTGTTTCCGGGATGGTACAAAAGCACGTCTTTAAACTCGAAAACAATCCTCCTCAAGTCCTCCTTCAGGACTTTCCTTAACCTAGGCTCCAGGCTCAACTGCTCCAAGATTACATCTGATCCCCTTTCGAATACATCACTTGAAGTCAAAATTTCTGCTCCTTCTTCCTCTGAAGCATTCAAAAGCAGATTTAGGACCGCTTGACGTTGAACGTATGGTTTCATCAAGTTACTGTGGTACATTTTTTCGGCCGCCTTCCTAATTTCATTTCATAATGGGTACCAGAAAGCTTCGATATTACTTTGGCGGGCCCTTCCCAATGAACCTCAAGCGTGTTCTTTTTGGACGGCCACCGCAGCATTACCTGACTACTCCATTCAAAGCTGCGTTTCTTCGTCGATTTGTCGTAGTACTCCTTCGACAACACTTGTGCATCCTTCATGTGGCTTTCCACAAGATCTTTCGTTTTTCGAAGCGTCTGAGGGAGGTTGATTGATTGATTTGTGGGGTTGAACGTCCCAAAACCACCATTTAATTATGAGAGACGCCGTAGTGGAGGGCTCCGGAAATTTTGACCACCTGGGGTTCTTTAACGTGTGCCCAAATCTGAGTACATGGGCCTACAACATTTCCACCTCCATCGAAAATGCAGCCGCCACAGCCGGGATTTGATCCCGCGACCTGCGGGTCAGCAGCCGAGTACCTTAGCCACTAGACCACCGTGGCGGGGCCGTCTGAAGGAGGTCGAGAACATACGCAACTACATTATCGTTCTCCTCAAATCCCTCCCAGGACTCACGTATCATTCGAAATGGTGTTCTCAAACTCCTGCATCCTTCCTGATCTCAAGGATCACTACCTTTCGTTTCGTACGGCCTTAAGTAAGGCCAAGTTTCTCACAAATTTCTTTGAGTTTCTTCCATTTAGGGTTCTCCATCGTTCACACTAGCCTCTAGCTGTTTGCCCAGGTAAAGAATGTGCTTGCCGTACCCACTATAAGTCTACTAGCAAGACGCGCAAGAAATTTTTAACGCTGCCATGTTTACACTCTCCACATTAGGTTTGGTTTCAAAGCACTCCGACTTGGCTTGAAACGATCAAAGCTCACTCATATGCTTCACAAAGCCCTTCTCTAAACTTCTATTCGCAACGTTCATAGACTGTCACGCCGCCTCGCGAAATTGAGGAGCGTCCTCTCGTGAATGATCACTAGGCAGGCGCTCCCAATGCTGCCTTGTTCGGTGGTGATAGCCGCAGTGTTAACGAGTCAGCAAGAAAGAATTTGATTGATTGATTTGTGGGGTGTAACGTCCCAAAACCACCATATGATTATGAGAGACGCCGTAGTGGAGGGCTCCGGAAATTTAGACCACCTGGGGTTCTTTACCGTGCACCCAAATCTGAGCACACGGGCCTACGACATTTCCGCCTCCACCAGCAAGAAAGGAGCACAAACCACTTCGTATGTTTCGTGAATCAGTGAATATACTGCACCGTCCGTGATACGACAAATCTAAATTGTTCTTGCGAGACGCGAAGTTTTCGTGATAACACGTGGCAACTCACGATTTCGATTATAGCCCGCAGAGTACACATATCAGCTTCGCGAGATTTCCTGCAGCCACTTCGGATAAATAAATGCTATCGTCTGACCATTTCGGTTAAAACTCGCCTTGTTTTACGTGCGTAGAGCATTCGTCAGTGCTTTTGTAGTGCATGAATCCCATAACATTACTTGTACTCGGAAAGTAGCCCAGGCTCGCGATTTGCGTTTCTAAACCTTGGCCTACGCTGCGCCACTTTTTTTTTCTACGTTCATTGATAGATGGCAGCACACTGCAACTGATTCCTTTTTTGCCGGGTATCGGAGCGAAATGATGTTGGCACCCTCAGATAAACGTAAACGTGGTGAGTGACGTCGTGTGGGTGTTGTGCGTGGTGAATGGTGCGTTGTTGGTGCTATCGAGGTCGTTTGGCGGAGAGAACTCCTCAGTATACTTTCAGCAGCGATGGTCAAAGAAATCGCCTTGATGTCAAGGATTTTTCACTGAACGTAGATGGTTGTCAACGCGCTGAGAGTAACAGCGGCGATGAACGATCAGCTGCTAGCTCACAAGCAGAGTTGGACTCCATGTCTTATCGTGAATTAATGTTTCTTCACGCTCGTAAGTCACTTTGAATCTATTTATTGTATATTATCCTTCAGCTAGCTCAAATAAAAGTATACTTTTTCTTGTGCATTGAATGTATCCCATTTACAGTGGATATTACAAAGTGCCGCATGCCGCCAACACTCTCGAGCTCGACCAGCGAAGCGAAATAGAGCAATGAAATATGCAGTTACGACTACAATCCGCGCTAACTTCTCCCTCACTTAACGGTGCCACCCGAACGACATTCTTGTTCGAAAAATTTTCGCAATTTTGACGTTGCAGAAAGCGGGCGCGTGTCGATATCCTTCTCTCGATCGCGCCGATGGAACCTGTAACATACGAGTGCAGGGAATTGCGCACCTGTTAGTTTGATCATGGCAGTGACAAAATTGCTACCTAATGGGAAGGTAAAATGCTTGTGTTCCGTTGAAGAAGCAGCTGCATGAAGCTTACAGAGCTAGTAATGACGACGGCATAATATGTTTGCAAACCATCGCTACGTGAAACATTCGGTCGTGTGCAGCTGCGACAGCTCGCTACTCGCTAGTGGCCTACTACTGCAAGAAATCCGCCAGAAAGGCTCGGCACTATTGATCTCGGAGTGCCGTTCAATTCATACATGAGTTTTAGTTTGCGCAGTTTTCTGTACCAGGTGCAGAATTACGCAAAGCATCGTTGATACACGGTTGATAACCGCGAATTGGTTGCGTCATAATTCTCTAATCCAGAACCGCCGCGCTGAATTGCATCCACGAGCGAGTGGTATTGTCACGTGTTGCGTCAGACCCACCAGACTGGATGGCGCCGATTGTATGCTCGGACTGCCGTGGGGCTCGTGCGTTGAGGGAGCCCGGCCCGCGTTGCGAAAGACACACCGGCACTACCGGGCTAAATGACGTCATTAAGGTGATAGTGTCAGGCGGGCTCACTCGCTGGCCTTGAAACAGGTTTCCTTTGCAGAAGCAATGACGTTCGGTCTGGACTCCCTGGTAAAACACCATGGCGGCGACATTTCAGTGGAGGCCCGTGTACGAAGAATTTAGGTACACAATAAAAAATCCAAATGATCGTACTGGCTCAGCCTTCCACTACATCGTCTCTCATAATCATTGTTTTGGGGACGCAAAATCTCAGCGATTATCATTATTACTTTGGCTACTGGGCTCCTTAACGGGTGCTCAGAATTTGGTACTGGAGCGCGTTCGCGTAGCGGCCTGTTGCAGTGCGGAAGTAAAAACATAGGCCGCGACATCTTGCCCACCAGCAGGATGCCATCGGTTCTGATATGCAAGTCATTTAAATGTGTACCCGCGATAACTACGGGCGAAGCTAAAACAACTATGAGTTCCAGGAAAAATGTACCAGCAGCTATTAGGGGTATACGTATGTAGTATGCGCAGTATTTTTTTTAGTCACTTAGTATTAAGAAGATAATTTTTTACAGCGAAGATGTACAACTCTCGTTGGTCGGAAAAATTGGTGGTGTAAACACAAAACGCTAAGTAACAAGCCGCTAAACCACCAACATACACTCGTATGCTATTCTGCGAGCACATTCCCGTGTATTTCGCGTTTTCACCTCGAACGCTCAAGAAGGGCATTCGAAGAAGTAGACTGCTAAACTAACCTGTGGGTTCGCTGTAGACGTGTTCACATCTGAAACGCCACTGCGTAATTTTGACTTCTGGGAGGTTTAGGGCCCCTTCAACAAAATAATTTAAGGCAAATGACCTATCTTATTTGCAAAGAAGAATAGATCCCAAAGCTGAGTTTTCATTTCAGTGAGGAAAACCCCAACACATGAATTAAACCTCATGATGGCAGATAAGGTGCCCTTAAGTAATGGTAATACCCTTTTACGTGTTCCCGGTAAAGATTCGGTTGCAGCTACTTCATTTGACACGAGGGCTTCGAATGACGTCAAACGGCCCTTCCTTCTACTCGCGTGTGCTTCCACTTTTCAACATGTGTGGTATTTTGTATACAGTTTGTTAGACGTTCACGGCACAGAGTAGGATGGCGGTCATTTTTTTTAATTGGTCAGCTTTTTACGTATTTCTTGGTACCCTAACGTGTCAAGATTGAAGTTGCAGGCCATCTGAATTTTTTATTCTTGATTTTGATTGAAATCTTCATTCCTGAACCAAGGATTCAGTCGGCGAATCAAGACTCAAGAGCCCGCGAAGTCGCAAATGCCCACGAAATACTTCGAAGTGAAGTTTTATGGATACATGCCTGCATTCGTCTATCGCCGCATGGTACAAAGCCTCATCTTTTTTGATGGTTATCGCATGAAACTTCTGGCCCGTTTACTGAGGTCCGTTCCACTTGTCAATATTTATTTATGCTTTATATCTATGGAGTTTTTACGTTATTGTATAAGTAACAAAGTCAGTGCATGAACTTCAAAAAATATATATATTTTTTGTACTATACTTGTTTGAAAGAACAACGAATTGCCATGTTGGACATGCTATCGAATGCCTTAAGCAAATAGCAAGAAGCTCAATCGAAACAAAGCTTTGCGCATTGACCTACAGACCGCAATTTTGTCAGTGTATCTAGGGGCTCTTTTAAGCCGCAATATTAGTGATGCTTAAGTTGCAACTTCGAAATACACCCTCGCATTTCTCAAACCTAATGAGTGGATGTGCTATTTTAATTATTCCTGACTATACGAATACGAACATTAGCGCGCTGTGTGTCCCACAAGACTTCAAGCAACAAGCGCCACCTATTTAACTAATTGCGAACTAGAAACTTTACAGAATGCTTGAAGTTGGCAGCTACAACCGATACGTGGGGCCACATGTTCCATTGTGGAGAGCTAGTCGTGGTTTTGTAGTTGTCAAACCACTAGCTTAAGCAAAACTTTAAAATTTCTTTCATAGCACAGATGGTTAAGTCGTAAAGACTAGCGTTCTTAACTGCGGCTGCACTTTTAGTCTCCATTATTAACATTTAAGGTGCACGATTGTCAGGCTGCTACTCTTACAAACATTTTCAGCGTATTATTGTTTCGCTAAATCCATGCCGAGCTGCTCAACGAGACTAAAACTGCTTCAGTATATTGCATTAACTAAATATGCCAACATATATTGAACCACTTCATAACGCACACGCCTAAAGGCCCACACCAGTTGTCGCCAAACACCCCCTCGCGACGGCACGTTGTCTTACAAGAATCAGGGCCCGCATTCATATACATGTTTCTTGCTTAAAATTTTCGTAAGAAAATATTTTAGCTTATCACTTTATAGATAATAAAATGTCACCACCACCAATCACTACATGGCCCATATCATTAACGAAACAGGCTCACCAATCCGAAAACCTGTTTAAGATAGAAAACTTTTGTGAATCCGTCCCCGTATGATGTTCCTTTTAAAAGCTGCAACTATTCAAAAGTCAGGAAGAATTCGATAATAGTAAGTTATTGATTCTCTGATAAATTCTTGATGAGGTCACCACGGCTAGTATTTTTTTAACTGTGCATGCTATTGGATATCATAATTTTGGACGCCTTTGAAGTGATGGTATAAATATTCATATACATAAGCATTTCCTCCGCCTCAACACTCTGACCGTAACGCAATATTTATTCAAAAAGAAATGTCGCGATAAAAAAATCTACATCCAAGCACATACTTCTGCTCTTTTGTGCTATCTCCTGCCGTTGCTTTACGACGAAGAAATAACACAAGGACTTTGTTCGTACCGATAATCACTGGCCAGCCGTCTTCGCTAATGACAATGGCGTCAAATGCAAGAAGGTTTTGGGCATCATAGCAGCTGTTTTCATTGGCTGACCGCCTATGTTAAAACCATATACACTTTTGGTGAACATATATTTCTGCAAACATTTATTCGCATAGATCTTCTAAATACGAGCCGTGTTCGTTGGTGTTTAGTATCACCAACAGGGTAGAGCACATCATTGGCGTAGCCATGCAAGAGAGGAAGGGGGTTCAACCCCCTCTGAAAATTTTTCTAATTTTGGATTTTTATATATTAACGCACACACAACAGCACGCAAGAACATATATAAACTATGCTTATGCCCCTCAACTACCTCCCCTCTAAAAATTGTGGCTGCCGTAGTGCAATACATACTGGTCTTTCACTCGTGTCCTGTCTCTTGTACGGTTTTAAAGTTTTAATACTTGATAAACAATATAAAATCCGCAGCATCCTCTTTACCGGCATTTATTTTAGGGTATGAACGGAGACACATAAAGAAATCGCTTTGCTTTAGGGCGTTTCTCGCATAAGCGCTATTAAATGCGAATCATTGCTTAGGGAGCTTCGGAAACTTTGACCATATCTATTGATCTATCTATGTAGCCGCCTACGACTTTTAGCTCTCCTGGCCGTTTCGATGAAGTTATTTATGCCAAAAATGGTATGGCATCACATGACCGTATGACGAGCATTAGTGACTACTCATAACATGAAAATAATGCTATGTATCTCATGAATGTCATGATTTACATCTCGTGGTCTTGCTGCTTGTGCGGTGGTTTCGTTCACATGACTTATGACAAAACTGGTATGGAATGATGTGAACGCACGGTGAACATAAGTGACAGGCCCTCACGGGGACATCATGACATGCGTGTCATCTAAGAACATGACTTCATAACACGCTCATGATGCTTCCGCCACCGTCTCGCTAGTTTCACATACACTAAATTCGGTGTAACGTGACGTGAATAAATGACGAAGGTATAGGACTGGTACAAACGGTAATCAGACATGCGTGCCATGTAGAAACATGACTACATGCCACGCTAATAATTTACTCGGGGTCGTTTCGCTATCTTTACATATACCAAATATGGCATTACGTGACGTGACTGGATGACGAAGGTATATGTCTGGTGCAAACATGACAATCATGACATTTGTGTCACTTAACAACATGTCTACATGCCACGCTCATGATGCTCTCGCGACCGTCTTGCTAGCTTCATATATACCAAATTTGGTACTAAGTGACGTGAATATGTGTACTTTTGACGTATGCATGTGGGAGGTAGTGGCCAGATGCTGCACCAGGGGGGCCAATCCTTCTCTGGTGAGGGAGTGCGTTCCCGGCGGTGGTTACCGGTGAGGCCGCACCACAGGCCTCTTAATGCAGTTCCATCACCACGCGGATTTTTTTTATCCGGTTGGGAACTGCGTGGCACCGGGATTTGAACCACGGACCTTTTGCATGCGAGACGGATGCTGCGGCGATGACGTAGTGGTTAGAGCATCCGCCTCGCATGCAAGAGGTCCGTGGTTCAAATCCCGGTGCCGCGCAGTTCCCAACCGGATTAAAAAAAATCCGCGTGGTGATGGAACTGCAGTAAGAGGCCTGGGGTGCGGCCTCACCAGTAACCACCGCCGGGAATGCACTCCCTCACCAGAGAAGGATTGGCCACCCTGGTGCAGCACCTGGCCACTACCTCCCACATGCATACGTCAAATAACTCACGGCCCTCAGTCCCCAGAAGCTGCGAAGCAACTGACCACGGTGGCGGTCAGATCAGCAACGCAGCAGAGGGGGCTAAGAATATCTAGATCCGGACAGGCCGCCATTGGAACCTGAACTTGGCAACGTTTAACACTAGAACATTATCTAGTGAGGGAAATCTAGCTGTACTATTTGAGGAGCTAGAGGGTGCTAAATGGGATATAATAGGGCTCAGTGAGGTTAGGAGGACAGATGAGGCCTATACAGTGCTACAGAATGGGCCCGTCCTTTGCTATCGGGGCTTGTCAGACAGAAGAGCACTGGGAGTGGGGCTCCTAATTCACAGAAACATAGCTGGCAACATAGAGGAATACTATAGCCTTAATGAAAGGGTGGTAGGTATCGTAATTAATCTGAATAAAAGATACAAGATGACAGTAGTACAGGCTTACGCGCCTACATCCAGCCATGTTGACGCTTCAGTTGAAAGCTTCTATGAAGACGTGGAATCGGCAATGAGTAAGGTAAAAACACAGTATACTATAGTGATGGGCGACTTTAATGCAAAGGTAGGGAAGAAGCAGGCTGGAGACCAGGCAGTAGGAGATTATGGCATCGGTACTAGAAACGCCAGAGGAGAGCTACTAGTAGAATTCGCAGAACGCAATGATGTACGGATTTTGAATACCTTCTACCGAAAACGAGAAAACCGCAAGTGGAGGTGGAGGAGCCCTAAGGGCGAAAATAAGAACAAAATAGACTTTATAATGAGTGCACACCCAGGAATCGTTCAGGATGTGGAAGTGGTTGGCAAGGTACGATGCAGTGACCATAGAATGGTACGGTCTCGAATTCACCTAGACTTGAAGAAGGAACGACAGAAACTGATACGCAAGAAGCCAATCAATGAGCTAGCACTGAGTGGGAAAGTACAGGATTTCAGAGTGTCGCTGCAGAACAGGTACTCGGCTCTTAGTGAGGAAACCAACCTTAGCGTAGATACAATCAATGATAATCTGACGAGTACCATTACGGAGTGTGCAGTGGAAGTTGGGGGCAGGGTAGTTAGACAGGACACTGGCAAGCTTTTCCAGGAAACGAAGAACCTAATTAAGCAGCGTCAAATCATGATTGTGTCAAGTACAACTGACAAAATAGAACTGGCAGAGCCTTCGAAGTTGATTATTAGACATAAGGTATGCGATGTAAGAAGGTATAACATGGAGAGAATTGAACACGCTCTGAAAAACGGAGGAAGCGTCAAAGCAGTGAAGAGGAAACTTGGGATAGGCAAAAGTCGGATGTATGCACTAAGGGACATAGAAGGCAAAATAACTACCAATATGGATAGGATAGTTAAAATAGCGGAGGAGTTTTACAGAGATCTGTACAGTAGCCGAGACAACCTCGACCTTAATACTATAAGAACTAGCAGTCACCCAGATGACACCCCACCAGTAATCATAGAAGAAGTCAGAAAAGCTTTGGAGAGCATGCAAAGAGGCAAAGCTGCTGGTGAGGATCAGGTAACATCAGATCTGCTGAAAGATGGAGGACAGATTGTGTTAGAAAAACTAGCCACCCTGTTTACGAGGTGTCTCCTGACGGAAAGAGTACTAGAGTCTTGGAAGAACGCTAACGTCATCTTAATACATAAGAAAGGAGATGACAAGGACTTGAAGAATGAGAGGCCAATCAGCTCGCTCTCTGTAGTATACAAGCTATTTACAAAGGTAATTGCTAACAGAGTAAAGAAAACACTAGAATTCAATCAACCAAAGGAACAAGCAGGATTTCGAACAGGCTACTCAACAATTGACCACATCCATACTATCAATCAGGTAACATAGAAAAGCTCAGAGTATAACCAACCACAATACATAGCCTTCATAGATTACGAGAAGGCGTTTGATTCAGTAGAAATATCAGCCGTCATGCAGACACTGCGGAATCTGGGCGTAGATGAGTATATATAAACATTCTGGAAGAAATCTACAGGGAATCAACTGCTACCATAGTGCTTCATAAAGAAAGCAACAGAATACCAATCAAGAAGGGTGTAAGGCAGGGGGACACAATCTCCCCAATGATATTTACCGCGTGCTTACAGGAAGTTTTCAGAAGCCTAGAATGGGAACAGTTAGGGATAAGAGTTAAGGGAGAATACCTTAGTAACCTGCGCTTCGCCGATGACATTGCATTGCTGAGTAACTAAGGGGACGAATTGCAACTCATGATTACGGAGTTGGACAAGGAGAGCAGAAAGGTGGGTCTTAAAATTAATCTGCAGAAAACGAAAGTAATGTACAACGACCTCGGAAAGGAGCAGCGCTTCTAGATAGGTAATAGTGCACTTGAATGTCTACTTAGGGCATGTAATAACCGCAGAGCCGAACCACGAGATTAAAGTAACTAGAAGAATAAGAATGGGGTGGATCACATTCGGCAAGCACTCTCAAACATATGACAGGTAGATTGCCACTATCCCTCAAGAGGAAGGTATATAACAGCTGTGTCTTGCCGGTACTTAGCTACGGAGCAGAAACCTAGAGACTTACAAAGAGGGTTCAGCTTAAATTGAGGATGACGCAGCGAGCAATGGAAAGAAAAATGGTAGGTGTAACCTTAAGGGACAAGAAGAGAGCAGAGTGGATTAGGGGACAAACGGGGGTTAAGGATATCATAGTTGAAATAAAGAAGAGGAAATGGACATGGGCCGGGCATGTAGCGCGTAGACAGGATAACCGCTGGTCATTAAGGGTAACTAACTGGACTCCCAGGGAAGGGAAGCGGGTTAGGGGGAGACAGAAGGTTTGGTAGGCAGATGAGATTAAGAAGTTTGCGGGTATAAATTGGCAGCAGCAAGCACAGGACCGGGTTAACTGGCGGAACAAGGGAGAGGCCTTTGTCCTGCAGTGGACGTAGTCAGGCTGATGATGATGATGATGATGATGACTTGAATATATGACGGAGGTATAGAACTGGTACAAACACGGTAATCAGGCATGCGTGTCATGTGAGAACATGGCCACATGCCGCGCTCATAATTCGCCCGGGGTCGTTTTGCTATCTTAACATATGCTATACTTGGTATTACGTTACGTGAATGGATGACAAATATACGTGTGGTGCAAACATGATAATCATGAGATTTGTGTCATGTAATAACATGACTACATGCCACGCTCATGATGCGCTCGAGGTCATTTCACTAGCTTCATATATAGTAAAGTTGGTATTGCGTGACGTGAATAGATGACGAAGGTATGTGACTGGTTCAAACATGATAATCATTACATGCGTGT